>NC_080778.1:4545454-4848484 GCF_020826845.1 Diceros bicornis minor | reverse complement strand
AACAATTAAAAAACTCTATCCATTACACTCTTCATAGTGTCTGCTTCAGAGAACCAAACACAAATATTTTCAATGTGTATCACATAATGGAGTGAAACAATAAGAGAAACGTCAGTGTCTCGTTTTAAAATTCCAATGAATCTCGCTTTTCGGCTAACACAGCTGGAGCACCATCCGTTGTGATAGAAATTAGTTTTTCACCTCCAGCTGACTCTAAAGACTCAAAAGTACTCACTCCATGGATTCTATCTTTCAGGCCATGAACTGGCAACGTTTCTTTCTGCATTTGAAAGTCTGCTGTTGGCCTGGGGCCCACGTGGCTTTCATCCGTGGACCAGTGGAGAGGGTCTTCCTTCCTTTCCTATCTTGTTCCATATGGGAGTTGCTTAGGTATGTTTTTAATCAGTTTATTATTATTACTTTGTTAATTTTTAACCTAAATGTTTCAAGCAGTTGTCAACTGAAATAAAGAGTCTAGATAAATGTTAAATGAAGCAATTTATTCGATAATCAAAGTGAGGAATTCGAATCCTGGGAAACAGTCCAACAGAGTATTCTGAGGAATCGATCCGAGGTCTACACACAGTTTATATACCGTTTAACAGGCAGTGTCCATGCAGGAAAGGGCTTACACATCTAATAGTCCTCTACTTCAGGGATAACAAGGGGCCGGCCCAGTGGTGCGTAGCGGTTAAGTGCGCTTGCTCCGCTGCTAGCGGCCTGAGTTTGGATCCCGGGTGTGCACCAATGCACTGCTTGTCAAGCCATGCTGTGTCGGCGTCCCATATAAAGTAAAGGAAAATCAGCTCGGATGTTAGCCCAGGGCCAGTCTTCCTCAGCAAAAAAAGAGGAGGATTGGCATGGATGTTAGCTCAGGGCTGATCTTCCTCACAAAAAAAAAAAAAAAGGATAACAAGAAGTTTTTGGTTAAGCATCAGACAAGGCTTGTAATGTTGGAGTTATCTATGTGTAGAGGGAGGCAAGGATCAGGGTCATTAATTTTTCCTCAGTTTCTAAGAAATGCAGCTGGGCAATGTGGGAGTGAGGCACCCATCATCTCTTCCTGTTGCACATTCATCCTGCTGGTGTCCTCAGTCACGAGATGAGGGGTTGCAAGGTCATTTAGACACAGGCTTCTGATGCCTGCACGGCTGCTTCACAGGACAGCACGGATTTTTATTGCACTGACTTCAAGCCTATGCAGCTTGTTTGTTAGAGTCACCTGTTAGACCAGGGAGAGGGGTCCCAGTTGTGTTCACACGGTAGAAAAATTTATGTATATTCTAAATACATAATGTTGGCTTAACATGTTTTCCGTGAATATGAATTTTCTTTAGCTATCATAAATTGCAGTGCCTGCCCGGCTATTCTCTATACATGGTCAGTTGCTAGTTTCCTTAAGACACATTACAAACTGTTTCCTCTGATGCTCCATTTTGGTTTTGTAAGTGAGCATAAGTGAGGCCATCTTGTTACACTAAATGGCCCCGGCCACTCCTCTATGTGACTACTCACTGCTCTACAGGTACTCTGAAAAAATTCACATGCTCTCCTGATTCATGGCCTCCACTTACGTATGTACTCCCCGATAGCTTGATAAATTAAAACTGTGTTCTATGAGTTTCTCTCCAGGAACAGGCTGACCACAGGCGGGAAACACACCTGCAAGGTATCCATCACAGCTGACAGAAGAATGGAACAATATGATGCCTGGAGCCCGTCACGCCTGGAGACCAACATGCTGGACCCCTCCTCACTGCCCATTTCCCCTATATAACTTCCTCAAGATTGTGTAATCTTGGAAGATGGGTTTTTGAGACATGAGTCACCTGTCTTCCAATTTGCTGGCTAATCTAATTAAACTTTGTTTCTTCATCTCTAACTTGTGATTAATTGGCTCAGATCGCAGTGAGCAGAGCAAGCCCATTGCTCGGTATCAGTTTCTTCCTGGTCATTGCAATTGTGTCATTTTCCTCTTGTTTTACCTCAATAACCCCTAGCAAGCTCTGCCAGCTTTCCACAGTGGCGCCTCTTTCTAGCATGAAGACAGCGGGTTGGAAACTTGAATTCTAGGGCTTTGTCTAGGCCTCTGTTTTGATTCTTTTTCTAAATGTGGTGTAGGTTATGGAGATCAAAATAGCCAGCTGAATTGTGGCATACTTGACGTGAATACACTATGAATATAACACTGTTACACACTTTAGTCAGAAACATTAAAACACAGAATAAGTTCAGTCTATTTCTTCAGAAACCTTGCACCCACAAAATGGGTTAAAGTTTGACAGGGGTAAGTTTGTTTAGTTGACCTCAAAGAAACTTCCACGTGGACCATGCCACTGTGGTCTGGATTGCAGTTCTAAGCAGCATATCTGAAAGCTAATATTTGGTTTGTCCTCATCCATTATCCTTGGCCTTTATCCGTCTTTTTTTTTTTTTTTTTTGGTGAGGAAGATCAGCCGTGAGCTAACATCTGCCAATCCTCCTCTCTTTGCTAAGGAAGACTGGCCCTGAGCTAACATCTGCGCCCATCTTCCTCCACTTTATGTGGGACACCACCACAGCATGGCCTGACAAGCGGTGTGTCTGTGCGCGCCCGGGATCTGAACCCCGGGCCACCAGCAGCGGAGCGCGCGCACTTAACCACTACGCCACCTAGCCGGCCCGTATCCTTCTCTTAAAAAGAGGAGATGCCACTTTACAGAATTTTATGCTGATTAAGCAAACTCTCGTGTCATCGGATCATTTACCTGAAGGGGATATTGGCTGCAATAAAAGTGATATTTCCACCAAGTGAGAAAGGGCTCCAGCATCTCTGGGCACCTCCTGGGTTCCATGCGTGTCCACACATCTCCCCTCAAGGGAGAAGAAGTGGCACGTCCACGCTCTAGTCCACATTTACTTCACTGAAGCTCCGAGACGATGGTTGGTCCTTACTCAGCTCAAAATGGCAGGAGCTAGAATTTGAACCTGTGACAGCCGGGTGCCAAAGCGAACGCGTTTTCTACTTGCACACACCGCCAGAACTATGTGTTGAAATTAAGTTTTCTAGTGACTTTTGGGGGGTGGTGGGAGTGGGAGGAAGGGGAGGTCGTTTCTAAGTGAACCCAGCTTAGAACTCATGTGTGAGCTCCCACCCTTGTCTCTGCCTATTCCTCACTCTTGTCTCATCATTCAGTCTTCCACTGGTCACACAGGCATTGCCTAGGAGACGGTATGTATTGTGTCTGGGGTCCAGATAAACACAAACAGGTAAGGATTCTGCTGTGCTCACAGTCCGACTGGAGAAACAGGCAGAGGGAGAGAGAAAAAACTGATGCAAGGTTATGCTAAGTGCCATAAGATATGGCAGGTGATAGTAGGTGACATAATAGAGCAGAACTGTGACAGGGCGGGGTGGGGGGGCTGCTCTTTTGGATGGGATCATCAAGGAAAGCTTCTCTGAGAAGATAAGGCCTAAATCATGAGCAGGTGCAGCCCTCGTGAGGCCTGGGGAAGGTGCTCCAAGCAGAGGAAACAGCAGAGCCAACCATATGCTGAAGCCCTAATCTCCCATGTGATGATATTTGGAGAGGGGCCTTTGGGAGGTGATTAGGTTTAGATGCAGTCACAAGGGTGGGGCCCCCAGGATGTGATTAGTGTCTTTACAAGAAGAAGAAGAGACAAGAGCCTTCTTTTTTTTTTAATTTTTTTTTTTTGTGAGGAAGATCAGCCCTGAGCTAAATCTGATGCCAATCCTCCTCTTTTTGCTGAGGAAGACGGGCCCTGGGCTAACGTCCAAGCTCATCTTCCTCTACTTTATATGGGTTGCCATCACAGCCTGGCTTGACAAACAGTGCGTCGGTGCGGGCCCAGGATCCGAACCTGTGAATCCCAGGCCGCCAAAGCGGAGTGCACGCACTTAACCACTGTGCCACTGGGCGGCCCCACAAGTGCCTTCTGTGAACCAGGAAGTGGGCTTTCACCGGATACCGACTCTGCCAGTGCTTGATCTTAGACTTCCCTGACTCCTGAGCTGTGAGAAATAAATGCCTGTTGTTTCAGCCCCAGTCTGTCATTTTGTTATAGCAGCCCGAGCTATCACAGGAAGTAAGGAAATGAACAGGCTGACACTTCCAGGAGTCAGGAGTCCTGCTGGGCTCTCTTATGGACTGTGTCTTCTTAGGGTTGGGGAGTGGCCAGTTGAGGATGGGTCATAGCCCCAGGGGCATGGGGTGTGGCCCTGTGCTAGGCAGTGGACTCTGAGCCACTGCAGTTATGGGCTCTCCTCCCCTGCCGGATTCCACTGACTGGAGCTCAAGGGAGTGTTTATACCCCATGACTCACTAGCAAAATGTTCATTTCCTTTCTGTGCTCTTGGGCTCTGCTGGAGGAATCTTTCCCCAGGGGACACAAATGTGGTTCTATCAAACTGGCCCGTAAGCCGCAGGCCAAGAGGTGTCACTGTGTGGCGCTCACTTCTGATGAATGAGGGAAACTAGGGCTCTCGCTGCCATGAGGCACAGGGGAGGCACCCCCACACTGCTCACCTGATGGGGAAATACTAACAGAGATGAGGGCAACACCACACCTGTGGGGCTGTCGCAGGCATAGACTCCCAGAGATGGGACCAGATGAAAATGAAGCAAAAATTCCCAACCAGCTCAGGTGCTAGTTGAGGGGAAGGAACATTGAGGGGCCATGGAGGAGGCAGTTAGGGGTGCCACCAAGGCAATGGGACCTGCTTCGGGGATGAGGGCTGCAGCAGCTGCATTAGTCTGCTCCAGCTGTGGTAACAAAGTACCACAAACTGGGTTAAATGACAGAAATTGACTGTCTAACAGTTCTGGTGGCTGTAATTCCAAGATCAAGGTGTTGGCAGGGTTGGTTTCTCCTGAGGCCTCTCTGCTGGGCATGTCCCTGTGTCCTCACATGGTCATCCCTCTGTGTGTGTCTGTCTCTGGGTCTAAATCTCCCCTTTTGATAAGGACACCAGTCATATTGGATTATGGCCACCTTAATGACCTTGTTTTAACCTGGCCACCCCATTTCCAAACATGGGCACATTCTGAGGGACTTGAGGGTTAGGACTCCGACATAAGAATTTTTGGGGGGCATGGGGTAGGGGAGGATATACAATTCAACCTATAACAGTAACCACACACGAGTTCTTCCTAGATCTTATCATAAGTTTCCTCTCTCTTGTTTCCCTGTTATCATATATGGAGTGTGCTGATGGCAGTCAGCTTTGTATGTTGCCCTTGTTTTCGGTCTGTCAACCTGAACTGACCTGGGAGGGAAGGAAAGCTCACCCAGAACTCCATGGATGGATTGGCTGAGGCGACTTTGGGTTTTCTCTGGGAGAGGGTGTGTACGTTTTCACTATTTATGAAGAGTGGTTGCATAGTTAGGTGGGCATATTACTGCTGCTACTGTTGCTTCGAGTTTAAGTACAGAGAGAAGGCTTCAAGTGAAACTGGGGGCTAACTTACTTTAACTATACTCAGTTAGTTGTCTGTTTGCAAAAATAGTTAGATAATGCATTAGTAAAGCCCACTGTGTAGATAATAACATCTCTGACACTTAGGTCACCATGGAAATGGGTCTGGTGCTTAAGTTTTTCAGGAACTGAGAGTCTACTTCTTGTCCAGTTCAGGCCAGTTGAGACCACCATTTCATCAACTGGGCCTGTGTGGAAGACCAATAAGTGACCTTCTGATGTCAGGGAGCTAAAAACTCCACCCTCAGATCATGGAAATGCCACCATTTTGTGAACACATGTTCTCTGAAGAGCCATGAAGCTTGACTACACTTGCGCAGATCATCACATACCTCACTTCTTCTTACATCCAATCATCTATTTCCACACTTAAGACCACCCTGCTCCTTTATGCCATAAATATCCCTAAGTTTCCATTTTCGGGGAGGAGGGTTTGAGATTGGTTCTCCCATCTCCCTGATTGGCTGCCTTGTGATTAAACCCTTTCTCTTTGCAAACTCATTGTCTTGGTGGTTGGCATGATCATGCAGTGAGCAAAACGTACCTGGTTCTGTAACACAAGGATGTTGAGTGGCCACAGGCTGGAGTGTGGAGGGCATAACGGATTGGATTTCTTGGACTGTAGATATTTGAAAGCTGGAATCATTTCTCAGACTTTCTCAGACTTATTCCCCTTGTGACCTGAGCTTTCCAGTTACCCAGGTGAGACCCGGGGTCAGGTGAGAGCCACGTGGAGGTGGTGTCCTCTTTTCAAGGCATGGGGGTAGAGATGACAGTTTTGTCCAGGGAATTTGGGTGAGTGGGCAGCAGAGCAGTAGCTGCAGGAAAAAGTGGTGAGCACAGCATTCCCTCCATAACTACGAGTCCCTGTGCAAACGGTGGTGCTCAAATTGATTTCTAAATGCTGCTTCCACAGCTGTGAGAGTTTGGGCTCTGTTATTGTCCAACTGCGAGTTCCTACTCTTGGAAGAATTAGAATAGGTGAATGGAAATGAAAAAGAAGTTAAGTGTGTGGTAGAGGAACTGGACACATCATCTACAATCCCTTGTCCAAGATACTGGGAGCCTATGTAGTTAAGAAGTCAGAATGTTCTGGATTTTAGGAAGGTCATGTGGTGTAAATACTGCCTATTGCATTAGAGTCTCAGTGTGATCTGGGGCTCCACCTTAGAATCCCACAAACAAATATTTCTGCAATAAAGCATGAATACTCATGCCAGCTAGGGTAATTAAGGACCATTGATCGCTCTGCAATAGTTCAGGTCAGCTTTGCTGCTGTAGGGGAGGGAAAAATTTTCCCTCTACCCTCCTCGGTTCTCAGCTGAGACCCCCTGTAGTAAAAGAAAGATTAACAAGAGAAAAACAAACAGAAGTTTGATAACATGTATACCTCCTGTATATATGGTAGAGACCCAGACCAGAGTACAATACCCAAGATGGCCCAGGCCACCACCTTAAATACCATCTTCAGTTAAAGACAAAAAAAAAGATCTTGAAGGGGTGGACAAGTTATGGGAAGTGACCAAGAAGAGCACGGTAAATAAGGGTAATGCTGTTATGCAGATTTAAGTCTCTGCTTTCTCCATTGACAAGAGTATTTTGTGATTTAGAGTCACCTTTCTCTTCCTAGTACAGAGAGGGAGACACTCTTAGAAATGGGAGATTTCTCTTATAAATGTAAATGTCCCTTACAAAAGGATAACTTCTACTCTGTTTTCAGAGCTTCTTCTATGTCTGCTGTTTCTTAAAAATAATCAGCTCAAAATAATGCGTATGCTAAAGAAGCATAATTGGAGGTGGCATATTCTTCTTCCCATCATTCCTGCCTTTGAAACTTCCCCAAGAAGTTTCACAGTCCAGAAGCTGAGTTCAGAGATTGCTCCGTCTCGCTGAACTGGTCTCTTAGTCCTGAGAATAGGTCAGTTCAGTTAAACAGTGTGTCAAGTATTCTGGTGAACTTTCTTTGTGGCCCACACAGCAACGGGCACAAAGGCCGTCCATGCATGAGCTGTTGCAGTGATTTCCCTGAAGTTTATCTCAAATCGTCCAGCTTCAGTTTGCAGGGAAAGAGGCAGTTTTTGTCATTAGTGACTTCAAGTCAGAAAGGTGGAATAAAATTGGAAATGTTAGTTTGAAGAATTGTAGCCAGATATCGAGGAAACTAGAATTCAGGATCCAGTCCAATCTGCAGGTAGATAACAAAACCTCAAAGACAATTGAAGCCTGGGAGGTTACTGTAAATATTCAATAAGATTACCTTTTGAACTTGTTATGAAAAGAAGTTAACCTTGTCAATTTGCTGTTTTCCTGTTTGACCTCAGGAGTGACTCAAGGGTCACAAGGATTTATGAGCTTGTTTTGTAGAAGAAAGAGAATGCCTTCAAGGAAGTCACAATCACCAGACAACCAGCCCCCAGCTGCTTGATGCCCAGAAGTCAGACTGCCCAGGGGCTTATCTGGAGTGAAAGAAACATGGATTACCCCTTTGTTTCTCTGAAACCCCTCCTGCCAAGCCCCTTAGCTCTCTAAAAACCTCTGCTCTCTTTTCTTGTGAAGGTGGATTTGAGAGAACCTATCCTCCCACCTTCTTGTTTTGGCCAATTTGAATAAAACTTTCCAAGCACCAATGTCTCAGTGTTTGGCTTACTGTGCATCGGGCACACACACTTGAGATCAAGAGGTTTGGTAGCACAATGAACAGGACCAGAATCTGATTTCCACAAGGGTGTGTTTTGGTTTTCTACTGAAACATAATTTTTCTCTCTACAATCACTGTCATTTCTACCAAAGATGATTAAAGTCAGACTAATTTGTTTGTAAAATAAGTCTAGTCTCATTAAGCTTGGCCTGATTATTTACATAAGTGGGTAACCATGGGCTCATTTATTTTTTATTTTTTAATTTTTTTTTGTGAGGAAGATCAGCCCTGAGCTAACATCTGCCAATCCTCCTCTTTTTTTTGCTGAGGAAGACTGGCCCTGAGCTAACATCTGTGCCCATCTTCCTCCACTTTATATTGGATGCCACCACAGCATGGCTTGACAAGCGGTGTGTTGGTGCGCGCCCGGGATCCGAACCGGCAAACCACCGCAGCGGAGTGTGCACACTTAACTGCTTGCGCCACCGGGCCGGCCCCCATGGGCTCATTTAGAGCCAGTTCGCATAGACCTCATCTCTTATCAACAAAGTGATTGAGGATTGTCTTTCTGAAAAACCACAAAGTCACGCAGCCAGGGCATGTGCAAAAGAAGAAATCGTGACCTGAAACATCTTCCGAATCAAAGATCCTCCTTCGATGGAACTCAAGGACCAGGACGCAACCGGAACTCGAAAGCTGGACTCTTATCAGAAGCAGGGGTCCAACATTCAGGAAGATCTGGTGTTAAAATTCCTTCTCCTCTTCATGCAAAAATGTTTAGAACCTCATCATAAATGTTTAGAACCCCATCATAAATGTTTAGAACCCTATCATAAATGTTTATAACCTTACCATAAATACCTTAAGCCCACCAATCAAAACCTGTCCCACCAGCGTTTCTGCGTGCCAACCTGTTCTCCCTAACCTCTTAAATTTTGTCCCAAATCCTGAATCGGGGAGACAGATCTGAGGGTACAAGTCCTCGTCTCCCTGGAGATCGATCTTGCAGAATAAAAGCTGATTTCTCTCTCAAAGGCTGGTGCCATAATAAATTGGCTTGTTTATGCGCATCAGGCAGAGAACCCCAATTTTGTGCGGTAACAAGTGCAGCAAGAACAGTGATTGACCGTACAAGCTGTTTTTAAGTCTGCTTTGCTGGAACTTTCCATAAGGAATCTCAGATTGGACTTCTATTTTTTTTATTTATTTAATTTTTGTGAGGAAGATCAGCCCTGAGCTAACATCCATGCCAATCCTCCTCTTTTTGCTCAGGAAGACTGGCCCTGGGCTAACATCTGTGCTCATCTTCCTCCACTTTATATGGGACGCCACCACAGCATGGCCTGACAAGCAGTGCGTCGGTGCACACCTGGGATCCGAGCCTGGGCTGCCAGCAGCGGAGCGCACGCACTTAACTGCTACGCCACAGGCCGGCCCCAGATTGGACTTTTAAAAGCCTCTCCCTGCCCTGCCCTACAGTCCCCTCCCCTCCCTGTCCTCCAGTTTCCTCCCTGCCTTCTCTGCATTTTTACCTCCCCTCCCTGCCCTGCAGTCCTCTCCCTGCCCTGCTCACTACCCACCAGCTCCTTCAATGTCTCTTCTCAGTGAAGCGTTCTCTGTCCCTGTTTGGATTTGTCACCCTCCCATGTCCCTCCCTGCCCCCCCAGCACTCATTACCCTTTGACAGACCACCTTGTTTGCATTATTTATTTGTTTGCTTCCCTCTCCTCTCACTAGGATATAAGCTGATGGAGGGCAAGGAGTTGTGTCTGATTTGTCATTGAGGCTTCCATGGTGCCTGGAGAAGAGTTGGTGTCAGTAAATATTTGTCTGAATGAATGAAGAGTTGGGCAAGCTGTCTCCATGGTATAATCTTCCTGACTGCGGTTCAGGGCACTGTCTTTTCTGGACACCACCAGACACCCACTGCTGTGTGGTTTCTCCTGTGACTGTTTCCGTCAGCCATCAAGAACCCTAAGACCCCACCCCAGAGAAGCAGTCACATGGTGCAGCTCTAGGGACAAGGGGAGACCACCCACCTCACTCAGAGCCACCCTGCCTTCTCCAATTTACATAGGGGGCCATGAAAGTCTTTGCTGGAGGAAAGGGAAGTCTGAAAACCACTAGAACTTTGGGGGGATGTGGGAGTCCCAGCTCTGATGCAATGCGGTTTTGAGAACTTAGTGACCTTGTAACCACGGGACCAGGAACAGAATTCACCACCCCAAAATATGCCTCTTTGGCATAAGAAATATTTTAGGCTGATTATTTTTAAGAAAAAGCAGACACAGGGAAGGCTCTGAAAACCTAGTAGAAGTTATCGGTTTGTAAGGGAAATTTACATTAATAAGAGAAATCTCCATTTGTAAAGGCGCCTTCCTCTCTGTGCCAGGAAGGAGAGGACAACTAAATCTCTACAAACTGTAATCAATAGAGAAGGGAGCGACTTAAATCTGCATGACAACTTTACCTTTGTTTACTGTAATGACCTCATCTTCACAGAATGTTAAAGCTATTTTTCAGGGGTGGTGAGCCAGCCAGGAGCAGGCGCAGAAGAGAAAATTTTGATCTGCCAATCAAAACTCATCCTGCCAGTGCTTCCCTATACCAGCCTGCCCTCCCTGATCTCTTAAACCTTACCCCATACGCCGGCTCAGGGAGACAGGGTTGAGAGCCTATCCTTCTGTCTCTTTACTAATCGATTTCATAATAAACTTTCTTGGGGCTGGCCTGGTGGCACAAGTGGTTAAGTGTGAGCGCTCCGCTGCAGTGGCCTGGGGTTCGCCAGTTCGGATCCCAGGCGTGCACTGATGCACCGCTTGGCAAGCCATGCTGTGGCAGCGTCCCATATAAAGTAGAGGAAGATGGGCACAGATGTTAGCCCAGGGCCAGTCTTCCTCAGCAAAAAAAAAAAAAAAAAAAGGAGGATTGGCAGATGTTAGCACAGGGCTGATCTTCCTCACACAAAATAATAATAATAATAATAATAAAATAAACTTTCTTCCCTCAAAGAATGGTGTAACACAGTATCAGCTTCTGTGTGGAGCTGGTGGCAAGTCCTCGCCCAGTCATGATACCAGCTCAAGACAAGGTTGACATAAGGGAAGCCATATTGTAAGGAAAAAAACCTCTATTGTAACTATGAATGACCTCTGACTAACCCAGCTGGATCTGCACCCTCCAGGAGATCTACCTGCTCTGTAGATTTTACGACCCCTGCTTGTGCATGTACCTCCCAGCTGTGATAAGATGACAACTTTTGAGTTCTTAGGAATGTGATGACCCCCAAACAGAGACTCTATGCTAATAGCCATCATCAATGACAACTGAAAGATCTGGTTTAGCGACTCCCAGTCTGTAACACCAGAAGGTCAACATTCCTAACCCCCTCCCCTATAACCCACCATCCTATATAACTGCTGTAAGACTTTGTGCCCCCTTAAGATGGTTCTTTTGGACATGAGTCGGCCATCTGCCCTCTTGCTAGCAAGATGTAATAAAAAGTCCTTTTTCTCCTACCACCTTGCCTCTTGACTATTGGAATGTCTTGTGGTGAGCAGAAGGCCCCATGTTGGGCGGTAACAGTCACAACCTCTGGCATCCTTTTGTCTAAAACATCAGGGGCAGTCATTTGTCGGGCTGCTGAGAGGCCCAAATTCATTATTTTATCATTAATATTCTGCAGGGTTTAGAAATTAAACTTTTGCTGCTGTTCATGTCCAAGTCTTTTAGGTTGAGCTCTATGTAATGTTGGATTTCTTTGGACGTTTTCTAGGTTTCAGCAGAGATATTTTGTAACAAGATTAGAGTTTACGTTAGTGAAACTTCAGGTTCTACAAATGTGTTTTAAATTTATGTGAAGAGCCTAATTCTGATCTTAATTCCTCTTTTTTTTTTATTCTGAAATTTTTGTTGTACATTATTGTTTATCAGTCACCATATAAGGGCATCCCTCCAACCCTTGTGCCCACCCCCCACTCCCTTAATTCCTCTTTTTTAATAAAAAACGTTTCCTTCTATCTGAATGTTTACCTTTTCAACTGTTACTTAGGACTAAATGCAAAACCTGATTGATCCAGCTTCTAAGTCCGTAGTTTTAAATGATAAAGAAGCCAAGTTTGAAAGCCTGTGTGTTTTGACATATTCCATATGATCAGTTTCCCATTGCACAATCTACCCTTCAGTCCAAAGCAGAACCCCAGGGGAGCTGAGTTCAGGGGGTGAACTAGCATCTTATTCCATCAGGAAAGAAAAATGCGTGGATAAAATTCATGGAAAAACACTGAAATAAATGGAACTCACTGCCAGTAATGATGCTTCTAAGCTGAAACCACAGCTACAATTTAGAAAATGTGGCTTTCTTGCCTAAGCTCAGGTGTGACAAAAACAACACATTGAGGACCGTTTCTATGCCAAATATTTATTTGATGTTTTTCCTCATTATGGTAAAGTGACAAACATATATCCAGATTGGACATATGTCATAAATGAGTGCTTTGGAGTTTAGATCCTGAATTATAGCCATTCCTGGGGAATAAATTAAATAAAACTACAAAGGTCAGGCTTAACATCGAAAGCTTGGTAATATCTGTTGCTGAGAAGCACTGGCAAATTGCTTGATTTCTGTTTTGAATTCCCATCTCCTTGCTCTGCTCTGCTTTGTTCTTCTTCATGACACTCATCACGCTGGAACCTACTGAGTATTTTACTGTTTACTTGTTCATTTCTCTCTCCCCTGAGAAGCTTAGCTTCACAGAGAAGGACTTTGCTTTGTTGCTTTGTTGTTTGCATTGCGGCTCCCAGGCCAGCAATGGACATGCGGTCCGCGCTCAGGAAATGTTTTCTGAACTAGTGACTCTGCCATGAGGGATCATCACATTTAGGCTGAGTTTCCACCCTCAATTCTGAAACTACTGTCGCTATGTAAAAACATGGACAAACTGAAAAAGAGTGAAGAAGGTGCCCTCACGTACAGAGAGGTGTCCTCGTTCTGCATTAGGCCGAGTAGGCCGAGCTACGGGGACGGGGATGTGTCCACGCCACGTGGGTGGCAGGACTGGACCTGACACAAGGCCTCCGAGTCTAGATCACGAGTCACGAGCTACGCTGGGACCTGCCCTAGAAAACCAGTTTACTCACTTTACCTAGAAGGTCACAGACCAGATAAAATGTCAGGGACTTGTTGGCCCCTAGAATTGGGTGACCGTGGGGTTGCGTTTGAAACGAGGAGTCTAGGTCTGCGGCTCCTTTACACGCCTCTCTGGTCTTCAGCATCTCGGAGCAAATACTAACGGCCTGGGTTGGTGTTATTTAGGACAAGTGACTAGCTGAATTTGAGAATATATACACAATCTTCTGCATGAAAGGCGCCTGGAGGACCATCTTGGGTCCTACAAAAGGTGGCTATTTATATCCTCAGATGCCTTTATGATTGAGAGTTAGCTGGACGGCCCCAAGAGATAAAGGCAGCAGCCCACCCACAAGCCCGCCTCCTCCCCCACCTGTCAGTGGTTTCTCAGATGACACCCAGTTCAGCATATGGGGACAATAGATACACAACAGAGCTGCTGTTGTTGGGAGGCAAATCCCCACGGGTCTTGCATTTCTGCACACTTGTGAGCAGTCACTGGACTGTCTTCTCAAGGACCTTTGCACAGCCGACAGCCTGGAAAGATAGAGACTGTGTCCCCCTCTGGGGCAAAGGGTGGGCAGCTTGCCTGTGGTCCCTTACAAAGGATTGGAGTTTCCCAAATCAGGGTGCCCAGCTGTGACACAGCCCACACTGCGTGCATCCTCTGCCTGGACTGTTCTCCGTCACTCCCGTGAGACCGGCGGCCGAGGGGAACTGACGTGTACACGGGGTCATGCTGTTGGCCGTGTGGGCTCTGACCCTAGTCTCGGGTCTTGGTCCAGCATCCGTGAGGCTGCAGGAGGCTAACTCACAGCTGCGAGAAGGCAAAGCCTCAGAAATGGCACAGTTCTCGACACCTCATCCTCCCCTCTCTGAACAGACACATAGGCTGAAAGCCGTCAGCAGATCTATGCTCAGCTCGATATAGTGTGGCAGATAGAGTAACGGGCCCTCACAACATGTCACGTCCTAGTCCCCAGAACTGGTGACTGCGCCAGGTTATGTGGCGAATGGGAACTGAGGTGGCAGGTGAAACAAAGGCTGCTCATCAGCCAACCTTCAAATAGGAAGAGTGTCCTGGACCGTCCCGGCGGGCTAATGTCCTCACAAGGGTCCTCGTAAGTGGAAGAGGAGGCAGAGGAGGGTGGGCGATGTGATAAGAGCAGGACTCAACCTGCTGTGGCTGGCTCTGAGAGCAGAGGAAGGGGCCAGAAGCCGAGACAGGCAGGCGCCTCTAAAAACTGGAGAACACAGGGTTCTGATCCCCCGGAGGCCCCAGAAGGAACCCAGCCCTGCCGACACCTCGGTTTTAGCCCCAGGTGACCCGTCTTGGACTTTTGACCTCCAGAACTGTAACATTATGAATTGTTGTTTCATGCCACCAGGTTTGGGGGAATTTGTTACGGCACCATAGAAAATAACACACATCGGATGTAAGAGATGCTTTTCCCAGTTCGCATCTTTTTCAGTTGGCATTTTCTGCACACTCTGGCGTAGCAGGAGGCAGAATGTCTTGTGCATCAATTCTTGGCCCTGAAATTCCTCGGTGGTTTCAAAGCTCCTGCCTGTGCAGTGAGTCTGAAAGATTTCCCTCACTCTGCTGGGGAAGCAGCCCAGAAAATGATGGCAGAAACGTGTATGTGTCTCTCACTTGCTGACGCATGCTGGTTAGGAGTTTACCAAATGGGAAGAAGAAATTATGTTGAAAAGCAGTGTAGCTTTTTGTTTTATTTCTGTATAAAGAAAGGACGGGCGTAGGGGGCAGCTGGCAGCACACAGGAGACAGTGGGGATGGCCCCCAGCACCCCACCCCTGGGCCACCTGCTTGCTACCAAGACTGTCCACTGCCTCCTGCCAGCGTCCCCATCCCATCACATGGCCGGGCTCTGTGCGGAATGCATATGCAAGCACACCACACACCGGTGCACACGCATATATCACACTTGCACACGCATGCTTGCATACATGCAAACACACACTACACACACAATGCACATACATATACACACTACACACACGCACGCCACCAACACCACACATACATGTGCATACATTCTCACACCCAACACATGCATGCGCACACAGGCACACACATCACACACGTGCACCCATGTACTCGCACAAACATGTACACATGCATAAACCACACACATACACACGCTCACATACATTGCACACATGCAAATACATGCTCACAATGACACACATTCATGTGCACATGTGCATGCACACACACACAAATACATATACACACCACACAATGCACTTACACATGTACTCACACACATGCCACACATGCACGCACAAGCACCCTTGCACACACACACACGGCTCTCAGTGTGGAGCAGGTGGTGCGGCCCCACCTCCCCCATGAGGATGCCCTCTCGCACGCAGCAACAGAGGCTGGCAGCAGCTGGGAGATGGTGCTGGGGGACAGGGGAGGAAGAAGCTTATTTGCAGGCTACTACCAGTGACGATGTAGAAAATCCAAAGGTTACCGTTATGCTAGAACAATATTACACTTCATAAAACCCATGTTTATTTAAAAAAAATCTATTCAGAAAGTCTGGAAAGCGTAATAAATATCTGTACAGCAGCCGCCCATCTCAAACATAAAATACAAAGCGTGAATGTACGAGTGACCTGTAAACATAACGGCAGGCTGTAAACAAAGTGCTGAGGCGGAGGTCGGGGCCGAAGCGTGCTCCGCGCCGGCGGCCACGAGCGTGGAGAGGCCGTGTCTCTGCCCTGTGGCTTCCTGGGCTCTGAAGCGACACTGGGTTCACTTTCTGTCTTCTCCTCACCACGCGGGGTCCTTTTCTACTCTAGAATCTTTATGAGAGGTGCAGGGCAACAAAACCATGTTGGAAAGAGAACGGAGTGCAAATCAAATGTATCCCGTGCCTGAGAGTCAGGAAAGCATGAGGGACAAACCCAACGTGCGGCGTGCGGAATAACACCGTGTGATGAACAACACTGGCTAACAGTAAATACAATCATCGGCAAAAAAACCCAACAGTCTTCCTAACGTCAACGCACACAAAGTTAGTTTAAAATCTCGGACACTCTGACCTAAGGATGGATGTGAAACCTCCCTCCTGCCCAGTTTGACTTGGTGGGGGGGCATCTGTGAAAGCTCTCCCACCCTCGGGGCGAGTCAGGCGTTTCTCTCAAATGGGCTGGGGAGGCTGCCACGGCACCAGGAAGGGGCTGCTCGGCTGCTCGGCGGTGGGTTGGGAGGCCTGAGAGGCAGGGCTCAGATTTCTCACGACCAAGTCGGTGGCTCTTTTGATTCAGAGCGGGTATGCTTCTGTGTGAGCAGGGGCAGCTAGTTAACTCTCTGTGCACTTACACCGTCTGTGCAAATCCTACGGAGCCTTTCACTAAGTGTGGAGGTGCACCGCACAGGTGACACGGAAATAGTAATAATACCTTCATTCCCACACCGACTGCTCTTTACAAAGCCCAGCCACTTGCTACTTCACTTAAGATTTTTGAAAGTTCAGTTTAAAATATTATCTCCTGATGTCTCTGTGGAAGCTTTCAAGTATCACTGCGTTCTGGAGAAGGGTGAGAAAGTAGAGGTATTTTACAGACATTCAAGTAGAGTTGGTTTAGTGGAGCAGGCGGGAGCCAGTGGCCTCTGCTGCCGCGCATCAGCCACACGGTAGGGGCAGAGTTTGGTGCCATGTGAGTCTCGTGTATCCCTTTGGAGTTCTGAGTTCAGAATGTAAGGCTGCATGCACTGATGAAACTGCAGACAGTGAGCTGGTGCAAGGGAAGCGCACACAGAATATACACTGGCCACTTTCCCCGCCGTGCTTTCTCATTTATTTCTCTCAGATCTCTCTCGCTCCATCAGAACTCAGGGACTTGAAGCAAACAAACCGACAGGCAAACAAACCCAGGCCAGAGCCCTGGCAGCTGTGGAGGAAGAGTGGCCTGCACAGCCAACGGACGCTAGAATGCCGTTTGCCGATCTCTAGGAGGGCAAAACCTGTGACCTCAGGACCATCCAGTTTTTCCTAAGTTTCTATTGATAAATGAAATAATTCAGACCCAAAACAAAACTACCATAGGTAGAAGTCTTTTGAGCCTTGGGAAAAAGCATTTTCTATTGAGAAAATATGAGCAATGCCTAATGGGGCTTTGTGGGGACACAGGTACAGGAATCTGTCCCCTACCTTTTATTCCTGTGGTTCTCTGAGAAAAAGAAAAAAGCCTCGTGGAATAATTAAAGCTTCTGAAATAAGTTTATATTTAAGGTCTGAAAACAGTAGACCAAGTTAAGGAGTTTTTTTTTGCTTTTTTTTTGAGATGGAGGGACAACTCAGGGCGAATCTTCCTCAGCAAAAAAAAACAAAAAACAAAAAACAAAAAAAACCCCCCAAAAAATAAATCCCCAAAACAATGAAATATTGTCTTTTTGGTGAAAATGTGGCTGAGACCCACAGGCACCTCCAGCACCCCCACCTGAGTGCAGAGGGCTCCTCAGCGATGCTGGACGGCCGTCACTGAGGCGCAGGCGAGAGTCCTCCTGGCAGCCCAGCAGGTCTCCCCTGGTTTGGGGCCCCGCTAGGAGAAGGGTGAAGGACGTGCGCGCTCTCTCCTCCAGGCCTGGGCAGTGGCGCTGGGCCTGTCATGATTCTGTTTAACAAAGGAGCACACAGCCCTGCTTGCTCTGCACCACGCCCAGGACCGTGTGCGCATACTGCCAGGGAAATATTAAATATCATTGAAACAACCAGTCAAAAACAGACCTATCTGTGCAACAGAAACACAAAACAACACAAAGCACGGCTTCTACAAAGTGCATCGCTCCTCTGGTAACTCATCTTTCAGCCCCCTCTGGGCCCCCAGCGTGGTGGGCAGGGCCGCATGTCTCCCTCCCGTCTCCGATGGGACCCAGAGAGCTCAGGGTTTCCAACAGTCACAGCTTTTCCGTGGACCAGAAAAGTGAAAGTAAACACAGCAAAGCCACTGCTCTGGGTAAACACACACAGGCTAACGGAGACCTCAGCCGGCAGGAGAGCCCAAAGCTCTCGGAAGCTCCGGGTGGCCTTCGAGACTGCTCCAGCCAGGGGCAGGAGCCTGTGGGAGCTGCTCCTGCAGCCCTGGCCCTCCATCGGGATGAGGAACGGGCGGGCACAGGCTTCAGCTGCCTCCTTCCCAGGATACGTGCCATTCTTGTGAAATGCGGCTGCCAAGGCAAAGATTCTCGTGAAATGTGGCTGCTCCTCCCCATTCAGATCTGTGACGGGACAGGACACCCAGCACCGCAGCCGACATGAGGGGCAAGGAGACAAGGGCTCTTTGGATCATTTGGAGGGGACCTGGTGTCGAGGAGGCGCCAGGAGCCCACCCCATCACTCGTCATTCTGCCCACTCTCGACACCAGGACGGAGCAGCCAGCCAATCCCAGGAAGGCCCTGTCATACACTGGTCGGTGCATCTTCTCACCGTAATAACTAGGACGCGTGTGCCGGAAATCTGACCAAGTTACTGGCTTTATAAGTGGAAAAAATATCTCTCCATATAAATATAATAAGCCATAATAGTAAAAGACCTACAGAGTTGGAAGGAACCCTACAGGCAGTCAGCGGGGTGGTGTGCGGTGAAATGAGTCCATTTGGTTTGCTGGGGGGAAGGAGGTGGCAAGGTTGGCACAGCGAGGTGTTGGGAGGTCCCCGTCTGGATCCTCTCCGGGCTGAGGAAGGAAACTGGACCGAGCGAAGGCGCCGAGGCCTTGGAGTCGGGCTGCGGTCCCTCCACTGGTGGCCGGGAGCGGGGTCCCAGGCCGGCGTCCGCAGCCCGGGGTCATGTGCAGGTCCTGCCGGCCGCTATAACCTCGTGGACGTGAGTCTCTTCATGCCCCTGCGCTGAGCCAGGCTGGACGACAGCACAGGCTCCAGCCTCGGGGCCTGAGGGGTTCTGTTGAGAGCAAAGTAGGTGGCGGCCATCGCACCCTGCAAAACGAAGGGAAAGGGCTGGTGACCATGGTGCCCACCCACTCCTGCCTGGGAACCTGGAGCAGGGACTTCTCTGAGCCTGTTTCCCCTATGCACAGGGGGAGGGAAGACCACTGCAGGGCCGCTGGAGCACCGAGTGCAGTGAGCTCGCTGCTGTGTCCAGCACACACTGGGCCCTTGGAAATAATGACGATTTTGTCCTTATTACTGGGTCCATTTACCACCCCATGCCAACCTCGCACTACGCTTGTGACTTGGGGTAGATTTTTCAGATTCGCTCAGAGCCCCAGGATGAGGTCAACGGCTTCCACTTCTGGCAGTGGGCCAGGTCTGCCCTGCGGCCTGCTGGGTCCACGGGAGTGCACGCGTGACAACGGCCAGGGTCTGTCCACCCCCAGCTTTGCCGCTCTGAGGAGGCTGGACTGACTTGGGCAGCTGAGTTTATCTTGGAGGAACTCTAAATCCTCAGGATGGTTTGGAAGAGATGGCTCCTAGCTGGATGACTCCAAGCCCTGCGTGGCTGGGGGCAGTCCACACTTCTCAGAAGAGGGGTCCTACCCTGAATACGAGGCCACCCGTGAGATAAATGAGCTCTGATGTGATCACTTGTCGAATAGGAACATTAGCCTGGTTTATGTACTGGGGGCCCACGGTCTCACACATCCTACTGAGATGAAGGGGCCAGGGAAGTATTAAAATTGTAACCTAAAAGGTGAGTGTAACGTTTCTGGAAGGCTGTACAAGACGGGACAGGATACCTTGACAAGCAGCACTAGTGTGTTAACATGGTGTATTACCACAATAGTGGATTTGGTACAAGATGTGTCTCAGCCCTCCATGGGCCGATCCTAAGGCCTGGGAGTGGTGTGGCCTCAGTCCTTCTCCTTGCAGGGCTCCAAGCAGCCAGCACCAAGCGTGTGAGGTGGGACCTGCCTGTTCCTGCAGTGTACACCCCCTAGTCCTCTGGACGTCCATCAGTCTACCTGGGTTGCACAAGAGAGCGCCAGTGCGTCACAACCGAGGTGACCAGAAGCCACTGTCCTGTTCTAGGTAGGTTCAGGGACACATGACTGCAGTGACTCGTAAGTAATAACTGTACCACAAGGTCAGAAAAAATAAGGTTGGGGACTGTCAGATGGCAAGGTCTACCATGACACATTAATTAAATGAGCTGTTACCCTGTGGGTGAAAACTTCTTTTTTTTTTTTTTTTGTGAGGAAGATCAGCCCTGAGCTAACATCCATGACCATCTTCCTCTACTTTATGTGGGATGCCTCCACAGCATGGCTTGACAAGCTGTGCATCGGTGTGCGTCCGGGATCCGAACCTGCGAATCCCGGGCCACCGAAGCAGAGCTCATGCACTTAACCGCTTGCACCACCGGGCCGGCCCCCTGAAAACTTCTTGAACCAGGGAATAAGACATTCTTGCTGACGTCTGCTGGGAGCTGCTGGTTGTGTCCTGGTCTTTGCTCAGTCTACAGCCTGGTGTCTCTTTCATGGCCCCTCAGTCTCAGGACCCTCTAATTTAAGAGGCAAAGCCAAGTTCCATGTGGCATGTGCCGTGTGAAATCTATTAGGAATATTAAGTGAGAGAGCAGTGTGCAGAGCCGGGGTCTGCAAACCATGGCCCTCGGGACCACCCAGCAGCTGCCTGTTTTTATAAAGAAAGTTTTGCTGAAGTGCAGCCACATCCGTCTACTTACATATTGTCTACGGCTGTTTCTGCGCCACAGCAGAAGAGTTAAGCAGTTGAGACAGACATTTGGCTCAAAAAGCCTAAAATATTTACTCTCTGGGCCTTCACGGAGAAGTTTGCAGATTTTTGGTCTAGAATTGAGGACTTTGAAACCTAGAGTTGGTCCAGCCTCAAGATTCCCTCCCTCTGCCTCTCTCTCTCCTCCCTATCTCTTTCCATCTCTCTGTCTCTGTCTGTCTCTCTCTCCTCTCTCCCTATCTCTACGTCTCCCTCTGTCTGTCTGTCTGTCTCTTCTCTCTCCCTCTCTCCGTCTCCTATTTCTCTCTCTCTCCCTCTCCCTCTCGCTCTCCTCTGTCTCTGTCTCTTTCTTACACACACACATACACAGAAAATGTAACTGTTAAGGAATGTTGTAACTTATTGAGTTTTGTGTGTCACTGAACATAGGTGATGAAATGTGGAAAAGTAAATAAATTAGGGATACCTGTTTGTGCCTGTTATTGGTTCCCTTTCTGCACACTCTGACTTCTTTAGGTTAACTGCAAGGAATCAGGGCAACTTTTCTGGTCTCCCCCGCCCGTTTTGCTCTCATGCCCACTGTCGGTACCTTCACCAGGTGGACGTCTTGTCTGCTGAGCTGGTTTTGGGACAGGTACTCTCTGTTCACAATCCATGGGTGTTTCAGGACTTGAACTGCCGTCAGGCGCTGATGGGGGTCCACGTGGAGCATCTTGGATACGACGTCCTGTGAGGAAGGTCGGAGAGGGGAGGAAGGGAAGTAATTGGTGCTGGTTCACAGAGTCTTCCTGGCAAAATTCCTTTTCTCTCCCTTATGGCAAAACCTTACCGCTGTTCTGAGAGTGAGTCTTTGCATTTGGGGGTCAAATGTTTACTTTCAGGTTTATAAGTATGTGAGTGGTTTTAGAATTTTAACCATCACCAACTCAGCAATTCACCCCAGGTTTATAGTGTATTAAATGGCAAAACCTTACCGCTGTTCTGAGAGTGAGTCTTTGCATTTGGGGGTCAAATGTTTACTTTCAGGTTTATAAGTATGTGAGTGGTTTTAGAATTTTAACCATCACCAACTCAGCAATTCACCCCAGGTTTATAGTGTATTAAAGATGTTATGTCTAAAGAGAAATGAAATGTGGAAATGTTAAATGGTACGTGTAAGTTATCAAAATATTATTTTAGGAAAATTATATCCTTCCAAAGAGAGAAGCAGAAATAATGAATAGCCTGCAGATATAAACCAAATCATAACAATGGACGTAGTTACATTTTTATCAGGACTATCCACAAATATTTGCTGCAAATAATCACCAACCACGGAACTGACACTCTGTCGCCATCACGTATGTCCAATGGGCTCCTGCCCAGGAGGTGATTCTCTTACTCGATTGTAAAGTACTAACAATAAAAACTCCTAAAATTGGCTTGAAGACAGAGCACCACTTTACATTTACACGTGGCAACACATGTATGCACGTGTACATACATGTACACGCACATACAATTACAACTGTGATTAGCATCTGCACAGCATTCATGAGAATGTCTTCACACGTGATGCATCTGTTCTTGAGACTCATCAGGATCGTCTTTGGGGAAGAGGACGAATATTATTTTCCCATTTCGTAGATAAAGATGTTGACGTTTATAGTCGTTAACCAAGTGCCAAGGAAGACCCACGGCAAGAATCCATGCTTTTCCACTAGTCTAGTCTCCTTCCTTTAGTGTTCCCACCACATTTTGAAGTGAAATGAAATGAATTGGAGTATAGCATAATGTGAAGTTGAATTATTAACAGAATTTCTAGTCATAAACCACAATAAAGAAATACTATGTCCTAATACAATATTGCTTTTCTATAGAGAAATCCAATGCCTTTTAATATTTGATAACATTAATCTTGGTAATTTCTTCAAACAAATATCTCCTGGAACTATTGTTGTTTCCATTTTCAGGTGTAAAAATGAAAGCAGAGATCTCTATTGACTTGCTCAAGATCTCACAGTAAAGTAATGTTTTTACACGGAACATGCAGAATGCAGATAAAGTAAAAATATACGAATCCATAGGCTTTGCCCGTTTTTGGAGGGTTGGATGTTTTGTTGTATGGTGAGCACAGAGAGGGAAAAAGCCACAGAAGGGGCGAGGGAGGAGAAGACATGGCAGTGAAGGGGCAGGAAGAAGTGGGCAAGGTCCTGGGAGGCAGTGAAGCCCTGTGCCTGCAGCAGCGATCTTGGTAATGCATCCTGTCCTTGACTTCACTCCTTCCTGGACACCTTCTCCCTGCCCCCACTCCTGCTTCAGAGATCACCTCCCAGAGAACCCACTGGCACCCAAGTCCTGTTCTGAGGCTCCACTGTGGGAACCAGAACTAAGAGAAGTCCTATATCCAGTTGAGACAGAGTGGATGGAAGGTAGCACTGGGAGCGTCAGGGTCTGACACATGGGAAGTGCTCACTAAACGCCTGCTGCCATCACCTCCGCCATGACCTTCACCATCACCTCCCCCACACCTTGGAAACTTCCTCCACCATCACCTCCACCATCATCTCCACCAAGACATCATCTCCTCCATTTCCATCATCTCCTCCACCATCATCTCCTCTGCCATCACCTCCATCGTCTCCATACCACCTCCACCATCAACTCCATCATCTCCACCATCTCCATCATCACCTCTGCCATCACCTTCACCATCACCTCCATCACCTTGGCCACTTTGTCTACCATCTCCTCCACCATGAGCTCCACAATCTTCCCCATCTCCTCCACTATCATCTCCACCATTTCCATCATCTCCTCTGCCATCACCTCCATCGTCTCCATACCACCTCCACCATCACCTCCATCATCTCCACCATCTCCATCATCACCTCTGCCATCACCTTCACCATCACCTCCATCACCTTGGCCACTTTGTCTACCATCTCCTCCACCATGAGCTCCACAATCTTCACCATCTCCTCCACTATCATCTCCACCATTTCCATCATCTCCTCTGCCATCACCTCCATCGTCTCCATACCACCTCCACCATCACCTCCGTCATTTCCATCACTTCTACGACTTCCTTCACCATCACCTCTGCTATCTCCTCCATCTCACAATCACCTCCATCATCATCTCTGCCATTTCCTCTGCCATCTCCATCATCACCTCTGCCACCTCCTCCACCATCACTGTATGAAGTCACGCAGTGATGGTGATAGCAGAGTTGGGATCAGAACCCGAGATCTGCTACTCCTCTTCTAGTCATTTTACATTAACACAGGAAATAGACTGTTGATGCTGTCTCTTAATAGTGGTTGGATTATTAGAGAAGAATTTAATGATCTGAACTAAAAAAGACTAAGGCTGATGGATAAAAGAAATAGGACTGGTCACAAAGAGTGCAGCTGCAGAGAAGCCCAAATGCAAAGTATTTTAAAATAACAGAAGTACACCTCTGTACCAGAGCTCTACTTGATCAGTATGTGAACATTCGGGGCAATCATTTTGCAACGTCAATGAAAGTGTGATGGTTAATTTCATGTGTCAACTTGGTTAGGCCGTGGTACCCAGTGTTTGATCAAACACCAGTCTAGATGTTTCTGTGAAGGTATTTCTTAGATGAGATTAACATTGAAATCAGTTCACTTTGAGTAAAGCAGATTATCCTTCATAATGTGAGTGGGACGCATCCAAACAGTTGGAGGTATTAAGAGGAAAAAAGACTGCGGTTCTTGAGGAAGAGGGAATTCTGCCAGCAGAGGGCCTTTGGATTCGAGCTGCAGCTCTACTCTTGCCTGAGTCTCCAGCCTGCTGGGTCACCCTGCAGATTTTGGACTTACTAGCCCCCACGATCATGTAAGCCAATTTCATAAAAATAAATCTCTCTGTCTCCGTCCCCGCCCCCCCCCCCCCCATATATACATGTCCCTTTGGTTCTGTTTCTCTGGAGAATCCTAATACACCAAGAGTGCAGAAAATGCACAAAGTGCTATAAAATATTTTTGCAAAATTTTTTTTTTAGCTGAGTGGCTTACAAAAATCTATGAGGATAAAATATCTATATTATTTATATGAAAGGTGTGCTCTAATCTGAAATTTATATAATGTTATAAACCAATGTTACCACAATAAAAAAAAAAAGAACAAAAAAAGAAAGGTGTCCTTTAGCTTTCTGATAGATAAAATGGTTACTAAAGAATCTCTATACCTAAGAATTAAGAATATTGGGAAATGAAGTCACCTTTGCCGCGTCAGATATGGAATCCCAGTTTCCCCCAGAAAGCGCATACTTTCCGCTGCCAATCCTTGCCAAAATCTCCTCAGGGGTATCATCTGGTCCGTTTGCAAAAGGGGTAAATCTGTGCAATGAGAGAATTTATGGTAATGAGCTTCCATTTTATAACCTAAAGTAAAGTTCACAATTCAATATTACCACTTTGTTTTTAAAAAGAAGAGCTTTTTCTTTTCTGTTATGCTCCAAATCCAGGAATCATGGTAAAGCATAATTTATTTCTTGATGCTATGTCCATTTTCCTACTTGGTCAATGCTCTAGGTCGATAAGGCAAGTGAGGAATGCTCTGTGGACCCAAGGAGGAGCCCTTCTGGGCTGTTTCTGGCTTCCTTGGTGACAGTGGTTAGAGTGGCTTGCCCAGTGATTCGGTTTCCATGGTGAGAGTGTGGTATAATGATGCGAGCTTGAGATCTGAAGTCTGAGAGACCCATGGTTGATCTATTATCAACTCTGCGTTCTTTGACAAATTAATTTTTTGAGCCTCAATTGCAAAATGGTAGAATAAGACACTCAGGGATCCTCAGCAGTGACATACACAAACACACATAAAATGCAGTACTTGTCGTATTGTGAGTATGTCATAGATGGTTGTTCTGTCGCCCCTTAGCATAAACCAGGGCATGTCAGTATCCGCTTTCCTAGACAAGGAATTACGTGTGATTCTAACAGCACTTCCTCTAGTGGCAAAGTTTGTGATGCTAGTTTTAGGTACAGGCAAAGTGAGCACCAGAATGACGAAGTAATCCCGCAGTGGGCCATCGGGAAGACATTGCAAGGCCTCCCTTCGCCATCGCAGACCTCAGGCACAGCTCCAGGCTGGCGAGCTGCCCTCCTTTTGTTGCGAACACTAATTACTGATTTATTAGGAAACACCTCATTAAGGCCACAGAAAAAGCAGGCCATTCTCATTCTCTTGTCTGCTTTGCTGCAGTAAAGAGCACTGGAGCATTTAGAGCATCCCCTTTTTTCTCCTTCACTCAAGTATTTATTAAACTTAGAAACATTCAGAACCAGTGGATTTCTTAGGCTTCTAGACCTTCCTGGCTGGAAGGAGCCTTAAATATCAAGCGGTGTTCTCTTCTCATTCAAAAGTGGGGGAAGTGAGACCAATAAGGGCCAAGGATGCAGCCCAGGAGCAGCCTTCGTGAGGCGCAGAGCTCAGATCGGAAGGAGAGGCACAGATGGCAGACCTGACCCTCTCACTGTTCTGAGACAACAGGTATCTCATCTGAGGGCCCTGAGAGTCGGTCACAGAGCCGTTAACTGGTTGCCATCTTCTAGATGCTGTTTGACCTTGAAGATTTTATGGGTGCTTCTTGCCTCAAGAGGATGTCTTTAAGGGAAGATGTGACCTTTCAAGAGAGTGGCGTGCTGCAGAGGAGAGAGTGTGGACGTGTGGTCAGGGGCTCCGGTTTTTGTGAATGAGCTGCATTCTGCAGCCCCGGTTCCCTAATTCTGGGGACTTTTTTTTTTTTTTTTTAATGTATGCATTCTTTTTTTTTTTTTATTGATCTTTTAATGGTTTTTAACATTGTGAAATTTTGGGTTGTGCATTTTTGTTTGTCCATCACCATATATATGACTCCCTTCACCCCTGTGCCCACCCCCCACCCCCACTGCCCCTGGTAACCACAGTACAGTTTTCTCTGTCCATGTGTTGGTTTATATTCCACATATGAGTGAGATCATACAGTGTTTGTCTTTCTCTTTCTGGCTTATTTCACTTAACATAATACGCTCCAGGCCCATCCATGTTGTTGCAAATGGGACATTTTGTCTTTTTTTATGGCTGCGTAGTATTCCATTGTACATATATACCACATTTTCTTAATCCAATAGTCAGTCGAGGGACACTTAGGTTGCTTCCACTTCTTGGCTATGGTGAATAATGCTGCAGTGAACATAGGGGTGCATAAGCCTCTTTGGATTGTTGATTTAAGGTGCGTTGGATAGATTCCCAGTAATGGGATGGCTGGATCATAGGGCATCTCTATTTTTAAGTCTTTGAGGAATCTCCATACCGTTTTCCATAGAGGCTGCACCAGTTTGCATTCCCACCAGCTGTGTATGAGGGTTCCTGTTTCTCCACATCCTCTCCAACATTTGTTGTTTTTTGTCTTGGTGATTATAGCCATTCTAACGGGCATCAGGTGGTATCTTAGTGTTGTTTTGATTTGCATTTCCCTGATGATTAGTGATGTTGAGCATCTTTTCATGTGCCTATTGGCCATCTGTATATCTTCTTTGGAGAAGTGTCTGTTCATTTCCTCTGCCCATTTTTTGATCGGGTTGTTTGTTTTTATGTTGTTCAGTTGTGTGAGTTCTTTATATATTATGGAGATCAACCCCTTGTCAGATGTATGTTTTGCAAATATTCTCTCCCAGCTGGTGGGTTGTCTGTTCATCTTGATTCTGGTTTTGTTTGTCGTATAGAAGCTCTTTAATCTGATAAAGTCCCACTTGTTTATTTTTTCTTTAGTTTCCCTAGTCTGGGTAGGCATGTCATCTGAAAAGATTCCTTTATAACCAATGTCAAATAGTGTGTTGCCTATATTTTCTTCTATGAGTTTTATAGTTTCAGGTCTCATCTTCAGGTCTTTGATCCATTTTGAGTTAATTTTTGTGAATGGCGATAGCAGATGGTCCACTTTCATTCTTTTGCATGTGGCTGTCCAGGTTTCCCAACACCATTTATTGAAGAGACTTTCCTTTCTCCATTGTATGTTCTTAGCACCTTTGTCGAAAATCAGCTGTCCCTATATGTGTGGTTTTATTTCTGGGCTTTCAATTCTGTTCCATTGATTTGTGTGTCTGTTTTTGTACCAGTGCCATGCTGTTTTGATTACTATTGCTTTGTAGTATGTTTTGAAGTCGGGGATTGTGATGCCTCCTGCTTTGTTCTTTTTTCTTAGGATTTCTTTAGCTATTCAGGGTCTTTTCTTGCCCCATATGAATTTTAGTATTTTTTTTTCTATTTCTGTGAAGAATGTCATTGGGATTCTGATTGGGATTGCATTGAATCTGTAGATTGCTTTAGGTAATATAGACATTTTAACTATGTTTATTCTTCCAATCCACGTGCATGGGATATCTTTCCATTTCTTTATGTCATCTTCAATTTCTTTCAATAATGTCTTGTAGTTCTCATCGTATAGGTCCTTCACCTCCTTGGTAAGATTTATTCCTAGGTATTTTATTCTTTTTGATGCAATTGTAAATGGTATTATCTGTTTGAGTTTCTTTCTGTTAGTTCATTATTAGCATACAGAAATGCAACTGATTTTTGTAGATTGATTTTGTACCCTGCAACTTTGCTGTAGTTGTTGATTGTTTCTAATAGTTTTCCAACAGATTCTTTAGGGTTTTCTATATATACAATCATGTCATCTGCAAATAGTGAGAGTTTCACTTCTTCGTTACCTATTTGGATTCCTTTTATTCCTTTTTCTTGCCTAATTGCTCTGGCCAAAACCTCCAGCACTATGTTGAACAGGAGTGGTAAGAGTGGGCAGCCCTGCTGGGGACATATTTTAAAGAAAATACATGGCTAAATTTCTTATCCTTGTTCTCAGGTGTCCTGAAAGGGACTAAGGAAGTCTGAAAGAGTTCACTGAAGACCTGCGAGGGTTTGCCCACACCTGACACCGGGGACAGGCCCGACCCTGGCCCCAGATGGGACAGCCATAGAGACCTCCGCCTCAAGCAAGAATGCCACCAAGAGCTGACCCCTATCTGAGGGTTTGCATTACCCTGCCAGCATGGTGTACAGCAGGATCCCCAAACTCCAGATGTCACACGCTGCGTCATAGCCCTGCCGCTTCAGGACCTGGAGGGGAAAAGCAGAGGACAGATAAGCACTTTGTGAAGAAAATTCAAGTTCACAGCGTGTTGTTCTGATGGGATCATGAGCCCAGCAGAGTGGGGGGTAGGGAGAATGTCTTCAGTGAGACTGTCATTTATTAAGGCAAAGCCAACCCTAATGCTCTGCAGTAGGATTCACCAATGACTAGCTCACATGCAGGGAGCCATAGCTCTTGATGGAACATGACAGATAGATTGAAAGGAAGCATTTAATTCTTAAGGCAGAAGAATTTTTTTTATAACACATAACATAAAATTTACCATCATAACTATTTTTAAGAGTACAGTACAGTGGCATTAAGCACATTGACATCATTGTGTAACCAACACCACCATCTGTCTCCAGAACTTTTTCATTTTCCCAAACTGTAATCTGTTCCCATTAACCACTAAAACACTCCCCATTCTCCCTCCCCCAGCCCCTGGCACCCACCATTCTACTTTCTGTCTCTATGAAATTGACTACTCTAGACACTTCATATAAGTGTAATCACACAGTATTTGTCCTTTTGTGTCTGGCTCATCACACTTAACATAATGTCTTCAAGGTTCATCCATGCTGTGGCATGTGAAAAGATTTCCCTCCTTTCTAAGGCTGAATAATATTCCACTGTATGGATGGACAACATTTTGTTCCTCCATTCATCTGTCAATGGACACTTCGGTTGTTCCACATTTTGGCTATTATGAATAATGCTGCTTTGAACATGGGTGTTCAACCATCTGTTCTTGTCTCTACTTTCAACTCTCTTGGGTTTATACCCAAAAGTGGGGTTGCTGGATCACATGGTGATTCTATGTTTAATTTTTTGAGGAATTGTTAAGACAGAGAATTTTTGTGTGTCCCAGGATTACATACTTCAGTAGAGGGCAATCCTCTGATATATTTATATTTGAATAGTAACAAAGCAAGTAGCATAAGTGCTCATGGATTATTGCAGATTACTGAATTTAGCATTAAACATGGAGTCAGGAGAGCTGTGTTCAATTTCCTTAGACATGAAGGCAAGGATTCCAGCTCTTCCTCTGTGTATCCCTGACACCATGTGCTGTGCCTGCAGTGTGGTAGGGGTTCAACCAGCATATGTGACCGAACTGAATGCTCATTGTCAAACCCTTGCCTCATAGTTCACTAGCTGGGCCTTCTTCAAAAGTCACTTCAACGCACTGAGCCTGTGAAACGCGGCTGACAGTATCTACCCTGTCCATGTCACATGGTGTATGAGGATAAAAGTAAAAAATATTGGTAACTAGCTTTGTAAATGGTAAAGTAATATACCAATTTAAGGCATTCTGTAATCACTGGAATCTCTCCGACAGCTCACAGACCCACCACTAGGTGCCAGCATGCCTTTCTCTCAGGACTGGCTGTTTCCTCCGTTGCACCCACGCCAGGCAACTCCGGTCTAGTTTCATCAACAACCAGGAGGACGCACATGGAATCTAATGTCTGCTTTCACTCCTGGCCCCTCTCCCCATCCCCGCAGCAGCGGCAGCCTCTACTGCTCCAGTCCTGCATTTACTATCGTCTCAAGTTTGGTTGCTTTTCTGAAAAGCATGAAACTGGACTTGTCCTCATAAACCTATCAGTGACTCCAGAACCTGACGGAGATGATTCCAGGAATCTGAGAAGGGAGAAGAGCTCACGACGCTGCGGCGGAGGGTCTCGGCTCTCTGAGACGAGGGGCGGGAGGGAGCGCCCTTAGGATCTGCGGGAGCTCTCATCTGCCAATCTCTAGGGAACCCTACTGTTAATCCCGTAGCTGCTGACTCATGGAAAACAATTGGGAGCAGGAATTCTGGCACAACGTCCACGCACTTTGCCGTCTCTCCGGGTGCAGTTGTAGGTAGAGTTCTGATCACAGACGACCCCTCAGCCTCCTTCCCGGCTGCAGGAGAGACTGGCGGTATGATGTCTCACCGTGACTCCTAACAAATATGCTGATTTGATCCACAGGGTCTACAGCACAATGGCAATTTCACAGGAAAATGTCACCATTCAAAATTTTACAAACAGGAAAATAAAATGATAAAATAACTGTGTTTGAGTGAGATCAGTGGCTGATTCGAAAAAGACTAAAGCTTCTCATTTCTATTCTCTAATATCACTGCTGAACTAACTCAAGCTGCCTCTAATATACCAAACTCTCTGGTTACTCTGCAAGTAGGAGAGGGCAGGGCGCCCTCTTGGAGGGACTGACAGCCAGTCTCCCGCCAGCTCAGCGATCTTCTTACCTCTGGAGCAACGAAGTTCGCCGTGTAACAGGGCGTCATCAGCAGCCCATTCTCAGCGCGCAGCTGCTTGGCAAACCCAAAGTCACAGATTCGGATGGATTCAGGGTTTCCAGACTCGTCCACATACAGTATGTTACTCGGCTTCAGGTCTCGATGAACAACCTGGAAAGGCAGGAGGAATCACACCTAACACTCCAGGGCCCAGGACGGAGCAGGAAAGAGAAGGGGGTGCATTCCGCATTTAAGGGTTTATTCCCAGCAGGTCCTGAGGCAGGAAGCAATCCACCTGGATGCTGTACTCTTTAGAGCGGTCCTCCCTCCTGTCTTTCTCTCAATCCGAGGACCCAGTACAAACCCTTTTGATGAATGAATATTTGAATGAATGAATAAATAAGCAGCTATCCAAGATGAGGGAGTGGCTTATTGGGGTCATTACCATAAAAGGAAGTGCGGTGAGTTCAGGCAATGTGAATAAAAAGATTTCTAAAGACAAATATTTACCACATGCCTAGCACATTCCAAGCGAGGCTAGGTGTCGGGTACACCAGTGAGTGAGGCAGGCAAGACACCTCTGTCACAGGACACATGACAGAGGACAGGGATCAAGCCATTGCACAGAAACCCTAACGCTGCACCTGTGCTGAGGGGGGTGCGGGCGCTCTGAGCACGAGGGATGGGTCTGAGAAAGCTGTAACGATGGCAGGGCCAGCGAATCCTCAAAGCTAAGCAGCTATTTAGGGCACAAAGCGATTTCTTCTGCAGGGCACAGAGGCTGATTATAAGATCACGGGTTGTGCCTTCACACAGCTTGGAACCTGGACGTCTCCATTGTCCTGTTAAAACCCAGTGGGAGGATGTCGGAGGGAAATTAAAGGGACACAGCCAGGCAGCCAGCTCGGTTTACAGGGGCCCCGACGGCAGGGAAACGAGGGAGTTTAGTTCCTGTTCATCCCTCCCCTCTCTAAAGAGAAGCAAATCTGCACACACCGTCATCCAAAGGGCTTTCTCTAGACTTTGACTGTCCTGGGAATACCCAGAAATGCTTAATACGCCCAGACCACTGGGTGACCATGCAAAACGGACCCCTGGTGTGTCTGGAGGAATATCCTCCTGTGCAGAGGTGACTGCATTTTAAAAGCTATGACCACATGCACACGGCTGGCTGAGGAAGTATTGCCTGCTCCAAGAGAAGTGCTGAGAAGGGATGGGGGCAGGAGAAGAGGTGGGGTACCATGTGACCAGCCCGGTGAGGCCAGGTCTGGGCTGAGAGTGTGGGGTCTGGAAGCAGAGTGCTGGTTTGGAACCAGCCTCTATCACTCCCTCGTGTGCGACCTTGGGCAAGACGCTTAAACTTCCTGTGCTCTAGTCTCCCCATCTGTACAATGGGTGTAATCCAGAGTTGAGGACTGTAGAAATGAAGAGCTTATAGCACTGCCTGGACCATGTGAGGGCTAGATGAACCTTAGCTATTCTTGCCATTTTTATTGACAATATTCCTTTGTCTTGGTTAAGGAATTCAAATTTAAATAAGGCAAGTGATGAAAATTCCAACATTTCCCTTTATCAAGCCCCAAGTATTTTTTCGCTATAACTAGGCCAGGTAAATTTAATTTCTTTGCCTGGCTCCTGGATACACTACGTGTACGATGATTTTAGACACAAGAGGGACGACTGTGATACGGGAGAAATCAAGGATGACCTGAGCTCCCAGATCTGAGCCCTGGAACTCCTCCATGAGCTCAGCTTCCTGTTCCTCCTCTGTCCCCTCCCCCAATAAGGCAGCTGGGAGCGCGCGGTCTTACCCCCTGGGAGTGGAGGTAGTCCATGGTCTTGGTGATGGTGCACAGCACATCACTGGCCTCCCGCTCTGAGAAGTACCTCTGCCGGAGGATGCGGTCCAGGAGCTCTCCGCCGCGCATCAGCTCCATCACCAGGTACACAAACTTGCCGTCGTCGTAGACCTGGGAGGCCGAGAGAGGAGGAACGTGCAGACCTCAGGGACCGCGCAGTCGCCCATGGCCATCCTGCCCTCACATGTCCCTTGCTTCTGGGAAGCAGAGATGGCTCCAGAAGGGGCAGAAGGGGAAGTCAATAAGCAGAGTCTGGGGTCACAGTGCCCCCCTGGGAGTAAAAACAAGACTTCTGTAAAACATAAGTGAACTGCCATTCCAGTGACGCCAGACGTGGTCTACCTAAGCTGTTCTTGGGATAAAAGCAGCTCTCATCATCTGCTGCTAAGTAGGGAACGAGCCAGCAATGCTACGCGCGAAGACTGCACGGTGGGATTTTAGCTGAGACGAATCCTGGTGCTGCCCCACCTCCCCGAGGTGGAGGTATTTAGGGGTGGAACGTGAGGAGGCTCGGACGACACCACTCAGCAGCAGCAGCTCTCTAAGGCTGCTCTCGAGCAGCTCTCTCTGCTTTTCAAACTTTAACGTGCACTTCACCTTGGGGGGATCTTGTTAACAGGCAGCTTCTGACCCACCAGGTCTGGGTGGAGCCCACCCTTGCATGTGACCAGCCTCTGTGCCTGGCCTAGATGGAGCAGCCAGGCCCTCGAGTCCTGGCAGGGGAAGAAGGCAGAGTCACGGCGAATCTACCAGGTTGGAGCTGTGCTTTCATTTCAGAAAAGCAACAGAAAAAGAGAGCTCTGGCCATACTAGCTTTAATCGCGCGAACTTCAAACAAAATAAAACTACACTCTGGCTTTTTGTGTCGCGCTGTGTGTGCACCAATCACTCTGCAGATGGTGCCCAAGCACTGAGAAGAGCTTGATGGCAACGGAGAAAAGCTCCTAAATACAATTCTGTTTTAGCTTACAAATCAGTGAATTTACTAAAATAATTTGCTTGACTCTGAACTCAAAAGATGTAAAGTTAATTCTGGTGTATTTATTTCCAAGTTTACGAACTCGAAGGCTCTACTTTTGAGAACGTACACACGATGACATCATGGACTTGGAATCACTCATTCCAAACAGAATAAAAGTGGTCTGAAATGCTCTGGGAGTTTTCTAATTAGCTGGTTTCTGTCATGGATCTTACATAAATAAAAAACGAAATGGCAAGGATTGACCTTGTGTGGGGCTGACTGTAACCCAAGAGGAACAAAGTGAGGCTTCAGTTTCAGCTTTGTTCACACAAGGCACTTGTTTTAAGCTTTCCTTAGAACTGAATTGGCATTTTGAAGGTCACTTACTCCAGGAATTTATGAGGCCCAAAGGGAAATTGAGGCGGCCCCAATATCTTGAGGTTTTGGGTTCACGATGCTGGAATCATTCTGGAGTTTGAGGGTAAAGGTGGAGAGGAAGAAAAGTCTCTCTCTCCCCTCCCTGACCCCAAACACCCGGCCCCTGGGCCTTCACAGTATGCTGGGGGGCGCCTCCCGACAGGCTCCTGTGAGGCTGGTTCCAGCCCCTTCCCTCTCCCAGAGAAAGGACCACCAATCACCCAACAGAGAAAGCAAAGTAAGCTACGAGGAGCAGCATAGCCAGAACTCTGGATCTGGAGTCTCAGATCTGACCCAGCCCAGCTCATGGACTCCACACTCTCCATTTCTGTCATATTTACAAATGACAACAAAAAGTTCCGCATCTGGATGAGCATTCCCAGCAGGTATCTTTTTCTCTTTTATACGTGCATGTCATGCGATTTGGGAGGAGTAGGGGGTGTGTGCTATCAACAGGGAGGTGGATCAACGGTCTAGCGGGTCAGGCCAACCAGCAGCTGAGTGATTGCAAGGAGCACGTGGCAGAAGCCGGCTCGGGCCCGCGCTCCTGGGCACAGCCCACAGTTGTCGAACCTGCAGAAACTAACTTTCTGTTCCAGTTGAAGAAACACGGAGCATAAGTGACATGGTGGCTGCATGGAGACCACTTACATCTTTGAGGGTGATGATGTTCGGGTGCTGGCCATACCGCAGCAGAATCTCAATCTCTTCCGAGGGGTCTCTTTTGCTCTTATCGATTATCTGGAACAAACAGAGCATGTGCATGAGGCTTGGACCCTTTCTGTCTCCTCCTCCCCTCCAGCTCACGCTCAACCAAGATAACTCGCAGTGGTCTAGAAATTCATGGCAATCCATTCTTTCCCAACTAACACGAGATCAACATTTAAAAAAGAGAGTACAACCCATCAGATACTAATTTTAAGATATTACAGGATTGGATGGAGAAGTGTAGGTTTGGGGAGATCACACAGGCACCACCCAATAAAGGAATGTGCTTTTTAACCACCATGGCTGGCTTTGGGTTGGGGGCCTGCTCTGTCCATAATGATCCTCCTGTGAGATCAAGGGCATGGTTCTCACCAAGGACACCGGGCTGGCGTGTACACTGAATCTGCCGCTGTGGCTTGGACACACAGACTCTCTGCCTGGTTTCCATCCTCCCCACCACCCGGCATTTGTATCTCATGTCTTAGGATAACAGATAAAAATAATTTTACCCCATGAAAATAGATGGCTCCCAACAACAAGGTGTCACGAATAAAAGCCTACCCTGAAATAGGGAGTCATCTGTTGGTAGATAACGGCTAATACCTCTGGAAGTAGCTCAATTATGCCCTTGCTCCTCTTTTATGGGGATGGAACTGGTGGCGGTAGGGGACCCCATTCATGTGAAATCTCCAGCACATGTTGGAAATGACACTCAGAATAGAAGAGTCGTTCATACTGTTGCTGTGCATTAATTCCACTCAATTTTAAAATACTCGCTATTTGGAGGATGTGCAAGCATTTTGCGATCAGAGTATAAGGGAGATTTGCTTTTAAGTTCTATCATGTCAAAGACTCTAAGTGGAGCTTTGCATAAAACTCAACCTCTTTCCTTTAGATGAACAAAATGCTTGGGCAGCATGTGACCGGCTGTTGGTGCTCTGCCCCGTCACCCTCCCTCCCCTCCCCCTCCCTGTGATGAAAGATCGCCGTAGGGCCAGTTCTTCTCTCTCCACCTCCATCTCTCCATCTTCTCTCTTCTCTCTCCACCTTGGCCCACTGCCAAGCTCTGATGACACTGGTGTCCAGGACAGCGAGTCCAATGACATGAGTTGTTAAACAGGCAGAAAGTCAAGCTCTCATTCTTGACACAGCATTCTTTTCCTCTTGCTACATTTAATTCCACTAAAGTTTTCACCAAGACACCAGGATTACTTCTATTATTGAAACAAGCCCACAGATAATGCATCTTTCTAAAGGAGAAACATTTTTAAAGGTTCCTTCAATGGGGAAGGGGGTTCCTCAATATGGCGGCGCAGAGCTGGCCACTGGGAGGTGGGTCTTTACACTACTTGGATTGCATGTCGACCAACCAGGTTCTAGAACTCTCTCTGCCCCAGCTGCCTGCAGGGCCATGCAATCTCGCTGGGCTGTGATCTTCTCTTTGCAATTTGAGAAGGTTAAAATACATTAGTGGATTTAAAAACATTAGTAGTAGATACTTTTTTTCAAATAAAATTTTGTGATAAAAGAGATGTATTCTCAGCACAAATCTGTTTTATCCCCCTCACAATGGAATAGGGTGCAGGATAAACAGGAAAGAGGAAGCCTTTTCTCTCCTGTCAGTGGCCCCGGGGCAGGGAAGGTTGCAGTTACTAGAGCAGAGGGGCAGCTCCAGGCAGAGGGTGTCTGACAGGAGCTGGGGGCTTTGGTGGAGGGAGCCTCACCTTCCCCCCAACTCCTCCCTCCTGTGGTGTCTCTCCACGGCAGAACTGACAGGAAGCCAGAGGGCAGGCAGGGCACTGTGATGGGGTCCCTACGGTCAGTATCCTGGGCCCCTAGCACAGGGAGGGGAGGAAGAGAGTCTGCACAGGAAATGAGATAGTCAGCCTGGAAGAGAAGTCCCCACTAGAACTGGGGCAGGAGCAGGTTCTTAAACCTGCCCTCCTGGCTTTCCACCTTTCCCTTGATCTGGGCAGGGCTATCTCAAACCTAACCTGAGCCGACACGGGTCCAACACACAGCTGCAAGTTCTGCTCAGACCCAGTGTTTTGATCTCGACTAGTGTCAGTGCTGGCTGCTTTTACCCACAAATCTTTTTCTGGGATTTTTTTCCCCAAAGGTAAGGAAGAAGACTCCTAACGGAGACACTGAGCAGTGAGGTGCGATCACTGGTCCCTGAGCACAAAGCCGCAGTCTGTGCTGGGGGACGGGAGGGCCCAGAGAGAGGTTCTGACATATTGTTTAGACATGTCAAGGAATGAATTTATTCTCTGTGGGGTCAGTTTCTTGGGATTCCTATTGTTAGACTTGCCTCTTGTTCAAGCCAGCCCTGGTGGATCGAGTTCCTTATTTTGAGAATAATATGGTTTTATAATCTTTCTTGTGCAGCAAAACCCGGGGAGGATTCTCAGTAAACACCTTCATGAACAAGGCTTTCTCTCTCCGTGTTAATGCTCAAATAATAATGACAGACCACAAAGGAGTTGGGAGGAATGGTCTCTCTCTCACTCTCCTCCGGCAATAGCCAAAGAGCGCAGGACACTGCTCAGAGCTCAGCCACCCACCATGGCTGGTAAATAAGCCTTTCACGGTGTTGCTGTATAGCAGGCTGTATACTTCCACTCTCCTTAGGGATGTCAAGTAGGAATACCCATGAGGCAAGTCTGGCCTCAATAATGGATGGCAGACAACAATGATTTTCCTGAGCAGGTGAAACATATAGGAACGTATCAAATACATTTCTATTCCTGGTGGCTGAAGATGGGAACAGCACTGGATGAGACTTCATTAAACCATTAAACACGCTTTTTTCTCTTCGTTTTTGCTCTCTACATTTCTCCATCGTCCTCTTCCTCATTTCTCTCCAGCACTGCACTCCCCTCCTGGGACATTAAATAGCTTGGGGAAACGGGCTTTGAGGTTCTAACTGAACAAGAGGGGGAGTTAACTCACAGGCTTCCAAAACACCCTCACTAGGCAGGGTATTTCCGCTGACTTGCCAAAAGGATCAATACCATATTTGAAACAAGGGTAATAGAGCTTGTAATCACTCGTAAAATTTAACAGACACCTTCTCCTGCACAATTAATTTAAACAAATGACACAGAGAAAGAACTCTAAGTTTTCCTGCCGGAAAAAATTAAAATTTCCATGCCAGTTTTCCTTCTAAAAATAAGCTCTATTCATGTCAAACATCTGTCTTAATTCCATTGCTTTTTTGGTTGACAAATTACATACACAGTATGAAAATGAGCACAGAAACACTCATGTTATTTTAAACTGTCTGTTGTGAATGCAAATCGGGGCTCCTTCTTGGGAGAGCTTGCCCCAGCTTCAGTCATGCACGTATCAGCCACACTTCATCACTAGAATTAAGAATTGAGTAAGACGTGCTCTTGCACAATCATAAGGATCTCACTTTGTTTTTACCTGATTCTATTGCAAAAACAAACTAAGGTACTTTTAATAACATAACAAAAATATGCTACTGAGAAGGTGTGGCCATCTCTTAAGGCATGTGCTTCCTTCCAGGAAAACTTGGCCACCGCTGATGACGTACATCCATCTCCTGCATAAACCTTTCAGACAAAGAAGAAATCTAAAAATGGAACTCTGAATGAAGAGGTGTCTGTGTGTCTATGTTTGAAGCTAAAATTGGCCAACAGGAAAAGCCGTGATGATAGTAAAGCTCTCTTTGTTTCAGATTCTTCAGTTATGTTGCACTTTTTGCTCTAGCTTCTGGTTCTGTGATCAATAAAATTCCTAAACGGCTGGATTGTGAGTTCCCTGAGAACAGGTTTGTGTTCTTGCCTGGAACCCAGAACTGCCATAAAAAAGAGTTCAATAAAAAGACTGTGTCAATGAATGAAAGTAACCAACTAACTGAACAGCGGAATCTATGCAGAGTGAAATGCATTCTAGAGACAAGAAATGCTCTATTGAACAATTGTATTGTCAACCCTGACAATAAGAAAGCCAAAGAAATGGATGAAGTGATTTTGAATTTGAAGAAAAGCTCCCAATGGATATTTCTTTTTTAAATAATACTTTACCTTGTCACCACCAAGCATTATAACGGGAGTGTGGAGACAGGAAACAAGCTAGGAAGCATGTCACGGGTAATGAGTGACATTAAGAAAGGTACTCCAGGCCAAGGAGGATAGAGAGACAGGAGAGGAGCCACAGGGTGGTCAGGGAGACATTGACTGAGAGCAGAGACCTGTGGAAATGAGGAGACCGGCACCCAGGTCTCAAGGAGGAAAGTTCTGGGCACAGGGAAGGCAAGAATGTCACCCATGTAGGAGTGTCATGTGTTCTGGGATCAACTCAGAGGAGCTTGGTCCAGCTGGAGAGGAGTGGGTGGGGGACAGAGGAAAGGGGAGGGCTAGAGGGGCTAGAGAAACATGGGGAATGGGGTGATGGGGCCTTACTGCCTCCTGTAAGGGTTGGGTTCCATCTGAGTGAGATGGAAAACCACTGGAGGAGGGTTTAGGGCAGAGGAATGATGAGATTCAATGTATGTTGTTGAGGTTTAGCTTTGGTGGCCATGTGGAAGAGATGGTAAAGGGCAAAGATGGACCTGGGAGACTGTTAGGATGCTACAGAAGCAGAACAGGCAAGAGGTGACGGCTGCTTGGACTGGGGTAGTAACACTGGAGACGAAGAGAGCTGGTTGGGTTCTAGACTAGAGAGAATGAGAGAGAGAGTAGGTACAGGACATGACAATCTGGCCTACTGTGATGGAGTGTGGGAGGCAGAATACAGTCCCCAAAGGCATCCACATCCTAATTCCTGGAACCTGTGAATATGTTGCCTTACATTCAGAAGGAACTTTGCAGATGGGATTAAGTATCTTCAGATGTGGGGATTACCTGCTTATCAGGTGTGCTCAATCTAATCACTAAGGCAGGAGGCTAGAGCTAGCAGCAGGAGATGTGGCACCAGAAGCAAGAATTTATAATGATTCAAGCAGGGGCCATGAGCCAAGGAATGCTGGCAGCCTCTAGAAGCCGGAAAAGGCAAGGCAACGGATCCTCACCATGGAAATAAATGAAGACCACCCAAGAGAACAGCAGAGGCTGTCCACTCAGAGCTGCTATAGCAAGGGTATCATCTGGATATATCTTCAGTGACATCAGCGTCATGGCGGAGTGAGCTTTCCCGTGAACTCTTCCCCGAGAAGATACAACAAAAGGAACAGTCACAGACCAACAATGGAATCCCAGACAGAGAAAAGCTAGATCGGCAAGATCCACACTGCCACACATCTGAGAGTGGAACATGCTGGGCCCCCGGAGGAAGTGGGGAGAGGTAAGGAGAACTCCCCTCCCTCCCCATCAGATCAGCGATCCCAGTCCCCATGGTTCCCAGAGAGGGGGGAGGGGCAGCCCTCGGCGGGGAAACCGTAGCTCTTCGGGCTCTCTCAGCCAGTGGGAAACTCCCATACAGAGGACTCAGAAGAGCCACAGGGCTACCATCAACATCTGAGCACCCCAGAGAGTAGATAACGAGGGGCCCCCCAGGCCAGGGACCCAGAGGGCAAAAGAGAGAGCCCCCCACTCCCCCCAAACCGGACCCTGCAGCTCAGCCCACCCGACCAGACCAAGCGATCCACGGCAGACCAGACCAAACGATCCGACCTGCAGATCGCAGCAGAAAAACCACGGCAGAGCACAGGGGGCTTAGATTACACAGCCCTTTACCACCACACAGTGGTGGCGGGTGGAAATTGCAACCAGAGATTTCCAGGATGAGCAAAAACAAAGCCAACACAGGAACCACAATGCAAAGATACATGAAATCACTAGACCAGAAGGAAATTGACAAGTACCCAGAAAGCAATCCTGAAGACACAGAAATCCATAATCTAAAAGACAGAGATTTCAAAATAGCTATCATAAAAACACTCAACGAAATACGAGACAACACAATTCAACGAGATTAGCACTTTCTTCACAAAAGAGATTGAAATCATAAAGAAAAACCAATCAGTGCTGATGGAGATGAAGAACACAATGGAGGAGATAAAGGAGAATCTGGAATCTTTAAAGAACAGAGCTGACAATATAGAGGAAAGAATTAGCACCTTAGAGGATAGGAATACAGATATACTCCAGATGGAAGAGGAGAGAGAACTAAGACTAAAAAGAAGTGAAGAAAGTCTCTGAGAAATATCTCACTCTATTAGGAAATGTAACATAAGAATTATAGGTATTCCTGAGGGAGAAGAGAGGGAAAGAGGAACAGAGAGCCTATTCAAGGAAATAATAGCTGAGAATTTCCCAAATCTGGGGAAGGAGCAGGAAATACTAGTAAGCAAAGTCAACAGGTCACCTAAATATATTAACAGACAAAGGCCCACTCCACGACACCTAGTGGTAAGGCTAGCCAGAGTCAATGACAAAGAAACAACATTAAGGGCAGCTAGACAAAAACAAAAAATAACGTACAAAGGAACTCCCATCAGGCTCTCAGCGGATTTCTCAACAGAAACTTTACAGGCTAGGAGAGACTGGAATGATATATTCAAAATACTGAAAGACAAAAACTTTCAGCCAAGAATACTCTATCCAGCAAAAATATCCTTCAAATATGATGGAGAAATAGTAACTCTCCCAGATAAACAAAAGCTAAGGGAGTTCATGGCCACGAGACCCCCACTACAAGAAATACTCAAGAAGGCCCTCAGCCCTGAAAAAAAGAAGAGAAAGGGAATACAAAGCTTGGAGCAAGGAGAAAAATAGGTAATAAACTCAGAAAAATAGTAGATCTTTACCGGAATAGGTTAGCAACCACTTAAATACTAAAATCAAAGACCAAAGGAAGAAATTCACCAAAAATATATTTAACCTCATCACTGTAAACACACAGCCACAACACAAGATAGAACAAGGTATAACAAGAACTACTCAGAAGGGGAAGAGGAAAGTGATTGCATTGACTTAGTATAAGGAAATAGGAAGTCGTCAGATAATGGAATATCTCATACACAAGATTTTTTACACAAACCTGAAGGTAACCAGTAAACAAATAATCAAAACCACATATGATAAACAAAGAGAAAACTAGAAGAGTCATAAGACAGAACAACCAAACTGAATTGGCAGTCCGAAACAAATGGGACAAGTAACAAAGGAAATGCAAAAGAACCAGAAAATAAGTGACAGAACAGCAACATTAAGCCCTCATATATCAATAATTACCCTAAATGTAAATGGATTGAACTCTCCAATCAAAAGATACAGAGTGGCTGGATGGATTAAAAAGCAAGACCCAACAATATGCTGCCTCCAGGAAACACATCTCAGCTCTAAAGACAAGCACAGGCTCAGAGTGAAAGGATGGAAGACAATACTCCAAGCTAATGGCAAACAAAAGAAAGCAGGTGTTGCCATACTCATATCAGACAAAGTAGACTTCAAGATAAAACAGGTGAAGAAAGACAAAGAAGGGAAATATATAATGATAAAAGGGACACTCCATCAAGAAGACATATCACTTATAAATATATATGCACCCAACATAGGAGCACCAACGTACATAAAGCAACTATTAACAAACCTAAAAGGAGACATTAACAAATAATATATCTTCACCTGGGGAAAATTGATGAAATTTTACTCGCTAAGCAGCATTTTGGTTGATTTGCTATTCCATGACCTATATCACTTAATGTTTTCTGAGACATGCATTCATAAACTATTCATTAATGATCTAAGACATGCCAGGCACTGTGATATGTACTTTATATATATTACATATATTCCTACAGTCCTAGAAGACAGGGAATATCAAACCCATTCAACAGATGAAGAGCCTGAGGCTCATAAAGTTTGGTAACGTGCCAAGTTCACAGGACTAGATCCCTGGTCTAAATTCTTCTAAAGGCAAATGTTCCACTGTCATTTCTTCATAAAAGTACTGCCCTTTTCCCACTTCTCTGCAATGGCACATTTTTAATAAATCAAGGGACCATGTGCAAGTGGAAAGAAAAAAAAAAAAAGGGGTCGTCTGGCAAGACTCCAGGCAGGCAGGGGAGTGGGGGAGCTTTCTAGTGGGAAGGGGGGCTCAAGAGCACCCCAGTGGAGGCTGTGGGCCTGGGGGAGCTGGGGTCGGGTTACTAGAAGTGGGGCTCCTATGTGGCTGGAGAGCAGAGCACATCTGACTTTCTCTGGTTGGCCCTGAGTTGGAAGCAGGAACTGAATTTAGGGCTGCCATCAGTTATTGATCAAGTTCCCACTATTCTGGGCTGATTGTTAGAGAAGTTACTGTTCAGCTTCCTGGATTGTCCCCGGAGACAGCAGCCTGGCTTCCTGCAGGTCTGACATACGCAGCCACTCCCTGGGGTGTTCACTATAGGTGAGGGGTCGGCTCCCTGGGATGCTCACTGTAGATGAGGGCTCGGCTCCCTGGGATGCTCGCTCTAGATGAGGGGTGGGCTTCCTGGGCAGCTCGCTGCAGGCTGTGGTCGGAGCTCTATTTTTACAGACGGTCTGACCGTTGTCCGTGCGTGTGCTCTGTCTCTCATCCTGTGGAGCCTCCTGAAGGAACCAGCCCCACCAACACCTGACTTCAGCCTGGTGAGGCCAATTTTGGACTCTGACCTCCAGGACTGCAAGACATATGTGCACGTTGTTTTAAGCCACTACTTTTGTGGTGATGTGTGACATCAACGATGGGAAACTAACACTTGGAGGAAGCCCGCAGGAGAAGTTGTGGTGGGAGATGAAGAATCATGTTTAGGCTATGATGAGCTGAGACATTGGTTAGACACCAGGGGTCATGGGGAGGAGTCAGGTGGACACAATGGATGTGTTTTTTTTTTTTTTTTAATTTTATTTATTTATTTTTTCCCCAAAGCCCCAGTAGATAGCTGTATGTCATAGCTGCACATCCCTCTAGTTGCTGCATGTGGGACGTGGCCTCAGCATGGCTGGAGAAGTGGTGCCTTGGTGCGTGCCCGGGATCCAAACCCGGGCCGCCAGCAGCGAAGCGTGCGCACTTAACCGCTATGCCACGGGGCCGGCCCTGGATGTTTATTACTGATGACCCAAAGAGCCTTCTTAAGAAGCAAGCCTGTGAGGAGGTGCTCACTGTGGAGAAATCCATCCATCTGCTGCCACTTTCGAGACATCTTCTGAAGCAATTAATTTAAATATATCCAGCAATGCAGCTTCCCAGCATGTGTTTCGTGGAGAACGCAAATCCCCGCCTGACTCCATCCAGGAGCTTCTTTGATCAGAGAAAAACGGCTGTGCTGATAGAAAAACGGCTGGGCAGGGTAGAGACGCCTTCCGCCGGGAGAGGCTGGAGACACCACTATTTCTCCGTTTTTCCTGAATCCCTTTCTTCTGCAGGGAGAGAACGCTGTCCCTGCTATTTTCCTCAGTCATACATTTCGCCACCAAAACTGCCACTTCTCTTCCTTCCTTGTCAGTCTAAATGTCACCTTCTTTCTTTTCTGTTTTATCTGGAACCCACTGCCCCTTGTCCGGCCTCCGTGCCTGTGGAACATTCCCTTTGCTTGCGCTGGGCCGGGAAGGTATTTACAGCAGCGATCTTGTCTCCTGTGATGTTGCGCTTCTTCCATGGGACCTGCTCTCCAAACCTTCAATCACTGTTCCTCCTTGCTTCACATTTCCACATGATTTCTATAAAATAAACGTGTTTTCAGTCCCTAACGTGAGGATCAGCGTTGTTCTCCTCTCTCCAGGTCTGGCCGCAGATGGTTCCGCTCTAGCAGCACGATCCTCTCTTGAGGTTGACTCGCGCACGGGCTGCCACCGATGATTCCTTAAGTCTCAGGTTATGGCGACCCTCTGCTTTCTCAATGGCTTCATGTTCTTCTCGGAGCCTGGTATCCTGGAGTCACCTTGAACGAAGGTTCCCAGAGGTGTCCCCCCATCAGTCTCAGGTTGACTTCCCAGCTTTACGTCGCTGGGGTTCTCAGGATGCAGTTTCTGAAGCGCTGTCCGGAGGAGGAGCAGGCGTATAGAAATAGGAGCTGGGCCTATCGATGCCAATGACCTCGGAGCAAAGAACTGAAACAAAGGTCAGCAGGGACTTGGACTGCCCGAAAAGCTGTGTGGAACAGGCCGGAGCAGCTGACTGGGGGGGGCCTGGATGGAAGGGCTTGCAGGGTGCTGGGCAGAAGACGACGGCACACCGTGGGCTGGTAGGTAAAGCTGATGGGGCGGCCTTGGTGCGGCTAGGCTAGGCTCTCACACAGCCACCCCACGGCCCCACCAGCCAGGAACTCTCAAGAGAAGGAACCTGGATCCGATTTCACATGGGCCTCCACTTTTACCAGTTACAACTTCACCTTAAAGTTTGAGGAACTCAGATGTTTATAAAACAATGAATTTTTCTTGCAGGTCCCATGATGTGTGCTTTAAATTTATTCTGAAGCCCAACTTTACCACCCACCCCATCTGATCTGCATGGCTGTCTCTTTCTTTTGTGATTTGGGCATTGCAAGATGCATGACAGAGTAGCTGAAATGGTGCATTATGGCTCTTGCTCCTCAGAAGCAGAGAGGCGGTGCCCCGTGGAGGAGAAGGGCACGCGCTCGCGTCTGACCACTTGGATGGGAACCAGGCTCTCCCATTTACTAGCTGGTTAACCTCTCCATCTCTGTTCCCTCAAGGGACAATGAGAATAATTACATCACAGGGTTGTGAGGATTAAACGACTTAACATATGCAGAGCGTTTGGAAGAGTGTTTGGAATACAGTGAGCACTGAGTAGTTACTGTCTTCACCATCATTGTTATATGATGTAATATACAATACACAACGTAATACAATTTGCAATAAGTCTGAATTCTATTTAATGTCAGCTGCTCCTGGTCTCATGAGCTTCAGTTGTTGGATCATTTGCTCCTTATAATTTACTGATGTTTGTGCTTTGCAAAAGAGGATCAAGGTGGCAAAATCGGTACCTCAGGTATATAAGTTAGTGCTATGCCCATTGCTGTGCCCTGCAATATATAAAAACTTGAGTCATTAGCAGACACTGTCCAGCACACTCTCGAGGCACACCTGTGTAAGCTTATGAGAAGGTGAGACATAAGCCACACAAGGCAACTTTCCTGTAGTGAATCAGCTCTGACACGTGTACATATATTTATATATTTCTATGTACTTTCCCCAACCAACACAATGCCAGGAGCCCTTCCTTTTACACAAATTGGCATTGTCTACAATATGTGCCTGATCACATTAAGCCACAAAGATCTAAAAACAAAATAAAAACAACCTTCTCACTCAATTCTTGTAAAGTGACCTCAGCACCTTTGGTGGAATAAGAATATTAATGATTTTTTCCTTTCAAATCTACCTCTCCCCTTCCTTTGAATCCTACTCAATCACAGTAACCTGCACTTAATAACTGACTCCATTTTAATCTTATTTTAAAGGAAAGGTGCATTCATGGCTTGGCATCTATGCAGTTTTATGTCTTGTTATTTCAAAGTTGGGTATAATTTCATTTCCTACCACTAGCGTTCTGGGGCTGGTTATGAAAACAGACAGACTTTAGTTCTCCATTAGACTACTAGCTGCTCTGTCCCAAGGAAATAGCTGCGAGTTCTTACATAGGCACATATGTTCAACTACAGCGTGTCTGACAAAGGGAAGAGGAGGCACCGAGAGAACATGATGCACGAGGTGGGTGCACTGGTGGAGCGTCCCATGCCAAGTCCAACCTGAGTGGTGTTTGTGAGGAAGCTGAGGGTCAGCGACCTGTCTTCAGCGCCTGAGGATGGTGGACGAGCCTGGGCAATGTCATGCTGTTTGCCACAGCTCATAGGGAGGAACCAGCCTAGGGATTCAGACTCTGATTGAACCAACTCTTATTGAGTCCCGACTCTACGTGGGCACTGGGCTAAAGGTTTTGTTAAGTGGTAGCTACAATTCGTCTCACTAATTTTAGGCCCTGCATATAAAAATGCAGCTGAGAATAAATGCAAAACCAGTAGTCTCGTTGACTGAGAGTAAACTTGGGTAGACTGGTTTAAATATAGCCTTAAATGTGGTTAATATGATGACAGTAATTACAGTGGCAAAATTAGGTACCTACAAGACACAGAAATAAACTTAGAGCAAAACACAATGATATTTCCAAGAACATGAGAACCATTGCATCCCATCCTCGCTTTGAGGCTGCTGGCCTGATCTTCGTGGAGTTAAGAGCTGGCTCTGACCCCTCTCAGAAGGACCCACACTTGGAGTCCCTGCTCCATCATAGCAAGGGGCTGCCCCGCGCCTGCACAGAGCGTGGGCAGCGCTGAGCTTGGTCATATCATCACCCTGCTACCACACAAGAAACAGAAACTTAACAGAAGGAAAACCCCATTTTCGTCTCCCAAATATCAGCCTGTGGGAATTTATTTGTGTGGGCTCTCTCCCCACCCCAGAAGGGTGCTGTAGGCTGGGGTGCTCAACCTCAGCACTACCGACATTTCAGGGGGGATAATTCTTTGTGGGAGGGGTGGGGGCTGTCCTGTGCACCGCAGGGTGTGAAGCAGCACCCCTGGCGTCTGTATACTAGAGGCTGGTAGTGACTCACGACCCTTTGTGACAACCAGGATGTCTCCAGGCATCGCCAGAGTCCACAGGGAGCAATATCACCCTGCTTGATCATGACCGCCCCAGGGAAAAACCATGTATTCTGGCCTCAGTCCTGCTGTTCACTCAAGATTGCGCATTCTTTTTTCTGCTCGTTACTCAGTGGGGAAGTTCTGAATCACCCACATAGTTGGACGAGGAGGCCCTGACTGGCTCTGAATGGATTGTTTCTCAAAATGAAACAGACACCCTTTCCCATCCAAGAATTCGGATAGCCGGGTTTGCAAACTGTCCGCATGGTCGCTGAGAGAGGGGTGGCCAAATTCGAGGGCGTCTGTTGAACTGAGATCTAACACACAGGCCAAGGAGTTGAACACCACGTTCCTCCTTCTGGGTTACATTAGAACACACTCAATTTTGCCGTGTCCCAGTTCCTCCAATGTCAAGTAGGGACACTGCTACTTATCAATAGGTCAGCTGACAGAGAACAAGGCTGAAAAATATTTCAGTTACGTTCTACCTGGAAAATGCTGACCATGAAACAGCACAGTGATCTGTGCTACGTGGGCAGTTTGGGTAACAAACAGGCCATCCTAAATAATGAGTTCTTTGCCACGAAACTCCTGCCAGCTCTTTCATCTTTGAAGGAAATCCAAACCAGGTGTCAGCCCTCAGACAAATGAACCTTTCCAAGAAGCAGCTTAAACGTGCTCTGAAACAGTTCTGGGTCCCAGGGTTGTGCTGTGCAGGGAGCTTCATCTCACTGGAAAGTCACTGTCTTCGTGGGGCCCTGCTCCCTCCTGTGCTTGGTTAGTTTAAGCATCTTCCAGACAGTAAGTTATGATCCACTGCAGTCTCTGAGAGGATGAGGGAAATCTCTGTAATGTCCCTCAGCTAAATTTGTCCAGGGAGCTTCAAGGCTCATAAAAAAGCAGGAAGACTTGGTTCTTTCTTCTACCATCAGTTTCAGTTACAGTGCCTGGCTTCTCTGCCCTGAGAGGGCTGTAGCTGAAATTCCTCAGAAATTCCCATCACGGCGTTTGGCTTCAACGACATCTTCGGGGACTGAGTTATAAGCCATTTAACAAAGCTGAATTCAGATGGTGTCTTTTTATGAGCACTGGATATGAGAACGTTAGTGGAAAACATACCCTTGCCTTTGTCAATGGGAGATTTGTTTTCAGAAGCACAAAACAGTAGCTGATCAGCCTCACAGTAGCAGGCTGTTTTCATGAAGGCATCCTGGTCGCTGAGCTGGCCAAACAACAGACTTGTTTCTTTGCACTCCCTGGAAGCAGCGATTGTTTCTAGGATTGCTGCTGGTCACCCAATAAACTATCTAAAGAAATTCCATGAGAGATGACCCACACAGAAAAAAATTCTAAGAAGCTCATGCATGCTTATTAAGCATACGTGCAATATATTTCAAAGTACAAATGAAATTCTCTCGTCTGAGGCAGAATGCAGGTCTCTATGCTCCACCATCATCACAGCTGTACACGGAAACAGCATCTGGATGTGCAAATGGTGGGCGTCCATCCAAGTTCTCCTTTAAACTCTCCCAAGGATAAAGAAAAATAAAAGTCCTCAACAGTCCCAATCCTAGAAATACAGCAACCCACATTCCCATGCTATAGAGGTAACCACCTCATGACCCAACCTGGTTTTCTCTTGCTCGTAAATCCACCACTGGACGTTGTGACATGCCGGTAACCCTCATTGTCGTCTCAACCCACTTCTCCCAGGAATTGTAAATCGTGCTGTATTACCTTCCTTCAACCTCTCCTTCATGTGTTCAAGACACTGGGCAGGGGCTGGCCCCGTGGCTTAGCAGTTAAGTGTGCACACTCCGCTACTGGCGGCCCGGGGTTTGGATCCCGGGCGCGCCCTGACGCACCACTTCTCCGGCCATGCTGAGGCTGCGTTCCCACATACAGCAACTAGAAGGATGTGCAACTATGACATACAACTCTCTACTGGGGCTTTGGGGAAAAAAGGAGGAGGATTGGCAATAGATGTTAGCTCAGAGCCGGTCTTCCTCAGCAAAAAAAGACGAGGATTAATATGGATGTTAGCTCAGGGCTGATCTTCCTCACAAAAAAAACCACAAAAACAAAAGACACTGGGCAGGCTGAACATGGAGAATCTATCAGCGGAACTCACAGGTTAATTGTTCTTCCATATTTAAACATTCTTTGTGTTTGAGGAATTCAAGATAAACTTGTCAAAAAGCCATATATTTCCAACGCAAACTAAACCAAGGGGCCTGAGTTTTTTTGGGTTGGTGTTATTTTCCACAGGGCTGAGCATTTTCTCAGAGCAAGAAACACTGGGTAGATGTCCCCAGTGGATACACATGCTATTCTTGAGGATCGACCTTTTTCAAAAATGGCAGTTTTCACGAAAGGCAGTGGAGCTGTGGTGAGCTATGATGGAAAGTGGCCATCTTACTGTAGTCATCATTTTGAACAATTTTTTCAAAGGTTAGGAAAATCACAATGGACGGAATTACCCCTTTTACACTGCTGCCTGCTGGGCAGGTTCCATCTTTTCCCCACAGGTTCTTTGCAGAGCAGGTGCAGCCCCACGTGCTACAGACATGTTTGGGTTAAGCCAGAGTGGGTCTGGTCACGATGACATCACAGGCTGGACCTAGCTCCTCAAGTGCCTTGAGTTCAGCTTAGCAGGAGAGTGTTGAAGTTAGATCATCTCTCGCTCTCTTGTAGAGGGAATGTACCATTTATGCTTCTTACATAAATTAGATTCTGATTTCAGTAGGAAGCTTTAGCTTCAATTTTACCAATCAGAAAACTCAAGAAACTGGTATTTTGGATTCCAGATCAAATATTTAATCTAGTTACAATTACAGAAGCTAAAGGTACTATGTAGAGACTGCCAAATAGAATTATAGATAATTGGTACTATTTACTGGTTTTGATGGTTGAGACTAAAAATACCAGCTCTCTGCTTAAGTTTTTGCAAATACTACCAGTTTGTGCTTCTATTTATTTCTCTGATTTAATTTTTGGTGACTGTAGCTTCCTCCCTCCCTCCTTTCCTCTCTCCTTCCCTTCCTGCATCAAATGCAATGCCTGTCCCCGACTCTGTTTTCCAAAATACTGAGAGTCTGAAGCTTTTATTCCAGTGTGTGTTATATGTAAAGCTACTAAGGGGGTCAGGGCCTATATGTTGGCTAGAACTGAAAATATTCATGATTTGCATAATAATTTTTTACTGGGTGACCTAATATCAAAGAAAAGCGAACTCCATCATATTAGAGCTTAGAAAATAGTGAACAGAGAGGATGTTGGCCAGGGTTCAGCAGTGCCTGCTGGGGTCAGGGCACCTTGAGCAGCTGCAGGTGTGCATCGTGCCCCTACACAGCCTTGCCCATGCGCATGCTCGGCCTTACCTTCACAGCATACTCTGCGTCAGTAGCTTTATGCACACATCGCTTGCACACGGAGTAGGAGCCCACCCCGATGTCCTCCTTGATCTCATAGCCATCGGTGAAGAGGATGTTGTTCCCGTGTAACTGCTGCAGAGAGAGACCAAGGGGAGAGAGCGCGGTCAGAGCTGTTTCATGCAAAGGCACAACCCCAGCACACAGAATGCGGTGCCAAGGGAGGTTCCAGATTGCACACTGGCGGACACCGAGGCCAGGAGTTACTGGAGTCCTCTGACCAAGGTCACGGAGCTAGTGAGTGATGGTCCCAGATCTAAACCCCAACTTCCCTGGCCTCTCGGGTGCTGACTCTGAATTTTTAGACACCACAGTACACTGTGTCAGCTGACTGGCCACATTTCCCCAAAGATCTGAGAGTGAGAATCCGGAGTGAAAGGACAGAAGCCCTGTAGATTTAGGGCATGTGGGGCTGATGCTTGTGTCAGAGAGGGTATGTGCATGTTAACATCTAATTGGAAATCTGACCCCATGATGTCCCACTCACCACCCGCTTCTGCCCGTCTATAGGATCCTCCATCCTACCTATTCCACTGTAGACACAAAGCCACCAAGGACTGTAGACATCAAGTGTCCACTTTACAGATGCTGTGTTTTTCCAAAACGCCTCAGGGAGAGAAATGCCATGGCCTTACCTTCCCATCCAATTTACCCTGACTCGGTTCTTTAGTAAAATATATATTTCCTTCTTAGAGTTCCCTATATCTGTTATATTTCTCCTTATAAAAATGTCACCTTCTTTGACCTCCCAAAGAGCACATTTCACAACAGAGAAATGGCACCCACAGACCGAACCGCTCTCTTGGGGTACTGGCTCAACCCCACACAGCGAAGATGCCCACATCTGACCCCTGTGTGGCTGCAGCCACAGACCCACCATGGTGACACCCTTCTCAGGACTCTTTTCCCCTCTTTAGGACGAATGTGCAGCAGGGCTAAGAGCCAGGTTCAGATCACATGGCAGACACTCACTAACACCTGGGAGGTTGGGGAAAGTTTGTGATGGAAAATGCACCCTGCCTCATCAGAGATGGCTCTCAGTCCACGTGCGACATCTGTGCCAGCACCTCCTCACCCCCGACCCGCTGGAGGCGAACAGAGTCCAGCACCATGGGATTACCTGCACGATGGGGGGAACCGTGGCTTTGTGCAGATCTTGCTGCGAGGGCTCCTGGACCAGACTTGAGGCCACGAAACTGAATCCTCTAAACAGATGATGAGCGTTGGCGCTGGGGGGAACACCAGGTGAGTCTGTAGGTGACAATGAGAGTTCAGCCTTCCAGGAGGAGCTGAGTGACTGTGTGGTGCAGTAACACTGTGAGTGTGTGGTGTGTGTGTGTTTGTGATAGTGTGTGCTGTATGTGATATGTGTGTGTGATGTGTGTGTGGAGTGTGTGTAGCGTGCGCACGTGTGCGTGGTGTGTGTGTGCGTGCACACATGGACATGTGTGCATTTGTGTGTGTTGGAGGAGGAGATAAAACAAAGGTTTAGACATGCTGAACCATATGAAACTACACTACTTTGGGTAGTGCCAGTGGTTTGATTTTTAAACGGCAAAATACCTAGAACAAACACTTTAGGATAATCATTGATCATAACCTCCTAAATATTCTAAACCACAACCCTCTGCCCCTATCCACTCCACCCTGAGACAGAAAGCCACCAGGAACCTCAAGGTGGAGTCATCAGCTCATGGACCAGTAGACATGGAGGCCACGTTCTGAGTTTCTAGGTTCAACAGGAACTGTGTGCAGGGATGGCATCCAGGAGCCTAAGTGACTCTTCCAGCCCCGCCTGTTCCCCAGCCTGCATGGCTCTGTGTGCAGCACATGATGGAGCTCTGCTCTTCAAGGGGTGTTTGGGGAAAGGTGCTCCTGTCCACAGGGGGCAGGAGTGTGAAGGGAGGAGTTTCTTTAGGTTACAACTTCTCTAAGCTCTGCATGATTTATTCAAAGGCTTGACTGCTGTGATACTGGTCCCATTTCAGGTTTATCATTAAGTAAAACAAAAGGATAAGTCACTGGCAGGGAGAAAGTATCTGCACCAAATATAACAGACAAAGGTCTAAACTCTCTCATGCAAAGAGCTCCCAGAGATCAATGAGAAGAGAGCAAAGTGCCCAGAAGAAAAACGGGGACAGCATGGAGTATTCATTGCTATGATAACTAAGAAAAGGAGTCCACCACCTCTCTAACGAGCAGGTGTATACACATTTAACTGAGATGACACTTTGCCTAACCAATTAGCAAAAATGAAGGCAATCAGCCATATCTAGGTTTGGCAAGAGGGTGGACATTATAATGGCAGGCAGGAGCAGAAGCTCGCATAACCTTTTAGAGGATTGATTTGATAGTATCAAGTCTTCAAAATTATCAAAATTTAAAATTCATGTGACCTTTGAAGTGCAACTCTATATCCAGGAATTTATCCTACAGAATACTTTCAAAAGTGCTTAGAAATAAATGTAAAAAATGTTTGTTTTAGTAATATCTGTAACAGCAAAAAAAACTGGAGGCAACCTAACTACTCACCATTAGGAAATCATGGGCATTACCAGTAATGGTGCACCCACGCCAGGATGCTTTGTCACGGGTGTACCCAATGCCAGTAAGACTACCCTAACCAGAATGAGACACACTACGTGAACCAACATGGGAGGAGAGTCCCAATAGTTTGTCAAGTCCAAAAAGAAAAACCATGCTGGAGAACATACATGTTGCAATAAAAATTTTAAAAAAATATATTTTAATATATATTACATTACAATAAAATAATAAACTATAAAACAATATAACATAAATCCTATAATGTATACATCGTAAATATATAAATAAATAACAATATTAAAGTATATAAAATGTATTTAAATTTTTTCTGACAACGTATATATGTAAAGAATACTAAGTACATCTTATATATTCCACCCTGGAGAGGCTCTCTGTGTGGGTCTTTGCTTTTCTACTTTTTACCTGTTTTCTTTGTTTTGATCCTTTAGTTTGATCCTTCTAGTTTTATCCCTTCCTCGTGGAGCAGGTGGGAGGGTGGGCTGCTGCAGAGAATGTGGGTTTTATTCCTTAGTATTGTATTATGGGGAGAAAGGCGATGAAGATGGCTCCTTCCATGCCCAAAAGCTAAACCATGAGCCCTCCCTACAGACGAATGAGCGAGTGCCCACATTGTTCTTCTAGGGGAGACCTCACCTCCCTGTGCGAGGGGAAGCTCCGTGTGCATGGGCTCATCTTCAGCACCGTGGACCACGAGACTCAGCCCTGGACCTGTGACCTCACAAGGGGCTTCACAGTCACTAATGTGATGAGAATTGACTGTGCTTGGAAAGAAACTGCCAACATGTGAGACGAGGGAAGCTTAATTAAAAAACAGAAGGCTTGGCTGAATCGTTTTTAGAATCTGGAAATTATGTGCTGTGAGAGAGCAGAGGCAGTGAACAGTCACAAGTCTGTTGGGCTGCAGCGGCTTGGGATGCTGCAGACGGTGGGCTCCAGCTCACGGGCTCGCTTTGTGCTGTGTATTCTTTTCCCTGCACAGAATTCTGGCTTTGAGGTCTGCCTGCTCTTGAAAATCCTCTAAGTTACCATGTGCTTCACTCAGTCTCCACAAACACAATGGGTACATCATCAATCTATCGTCAACCCCTAGACTGCTCTGGCATCCTCTCTTAGGGTTTTAGGTTGAAGAACTTGAGGCTGTCCTAGGGAATTAGCATGAGCCGTGGGAATGTTAAGGGTTGAGAAGATCAGGAGGCTCATTTTCAGCATCTCAGAGTGTGTTTGTTGGGGGGAGGGTACAGCCCTGATAACTTGAACTGATACACTTTCATTAGTGAGTGGAAAATTTGTGGATCAAATAAGCAATGACTCTTAACTAACAATGAGGCGCGAAGTCATGGCCGCGCCGTCTATTGCTATGGGCCGCCTCTCCCTGCACAGACCAAGGCTCAGATGGATCTTCACACAAGGTTACATCAGCTAACACTTGATGGATGTGGGCAGAAGGTGACTAAACGATAGGTGGCATAAATAACATTTAAAATGCTTGATAATCACCTAGGGGATGCTGATTTTTGGCACAATACTTAAAGAACAGAAAAAATATGAGTTGGATAAAAGGAAATTTTAAACTGAGTACAATCAAGCTTTGTTGATCTCATGAGTGTTTTGTGACTTGTATGATGCGTTTGACGGGTTTTAAATCTTAAACTGGCCTCCCTCAGCAGTCAGCATGCTCCAGTGCGCAGCTGCTGTGTAATCAGGGAACATCAACTAGCTTTAGCACTGGCTTAAGTTGAAAACAAAAAAAGACGGTAAGACTCATACGAGAAATTCCCACTGTGTGTCCAAGTCTAATACACGGATGTGGATTATCTGCCATTTCAGAATCGCGTTGCTACCAATTGCCATTAACCCAGCTCTGTGCTCAGCTCACGTGCTTAGAAAATTCTACCCTCTTATAAATATATAGACAGAGAGAGAATGATTTCTCTGTGTCCTTAGCACTTCAACTACTACCTACCTTAAAGGCAAACTGTGTGGTATAATAAATTAACTTTAAAATTGATTGGAGAATTCAAAATAGTAAGGAATAAAAAGCCATTTCTGGAAAGCATTAGAATGCATTGTGTCTAATTATGTTTTCCTTAGGCTAATATTGAAATAAAATTGAATTCTCTCTGTGCACAAAAGGCTTATGAGGTGCTCAAAAATACCTCGCTGGTCACATTGGCCGATGAGGTTGGAGTTTGAACTCTGCATGGATCATATAAGAAGCAGGCATGTGTGAATAATTTAGAGTTGATTGTATTAGCATTTTCTTACCAGGCAGCACAAGGATGGTCTTTATCTCAGTATTTTAAACACATGGCTCCAAATGCTGGAAACTCGAGATGAAACACTGCACATTTCATTAAGGACGGGGAGGTTTGTGTAAGCACTCATAGGCACTGTTCTTTGTCAGAGATTGCTTTTGTGTTCCTTTCACATTCACAGGAGGAGGAATAAAATGACCTGTTCAGGCGAGCTGTGGGCAGAGCCAGGATGGAATCCCCAAATCCCGCCCCACCCTTCCAACCTCTGAAGCTAAAAACGTAATCCTATCCTGTGAATTGGGTCAACTTTGTCAACAATAAGGACTGATCCCGACACACATAATTTCTAAGGAAGTTGAGAACTGGATGGAGATCCCGCCATCTCTACTGGAGAGAACAGGCTGGATGTTTCCTCCTCCTCAGCAGCCACATCAAATCTGGCAGCAGCAACTACGCAAAACTTTGATGGCCGTCATCTCTCAAGCTTTGTCTCTGATGACAGTCTTGGTTTTATCTGGGGACTGCAGAAGGACGCAGAAGAAATGAGTGAACAGTCTGTGTCACAGCTCCCTAACTGACAGCGCCCAGAAGCAGCTTACTTCCTGTTCTTGGAGCCGATGCTGCCTGCTCCAGGTCCGCGAGAAGTCCCAGGAAAGCCTCCCTATGCTCGCCATCTGACACAGCTCATATCCTCGATATGCTCATTTGTGGTCTGGGAGATGGGCTTTTGCCAACAAGATGGATTCTCTGTTCCAACTTCATCCACCTGATATTTTGTATTTGACCATCTATTTGTCTCACAATTATCTTTAAAAATCATAGAAAATTTCAGATTCAAAAGTAGTGAGAAAAGACCCCCTGTATACACATCACACAGCCCAATAACTCCCAATTGGCTGAACCTGTCCCACCTACATCTCCAGAAGGGGCTTGTTAATTTTGTTTTACGTAACCACCATACCATTACTGTTATAGACTGAATTGTGTCCCCCTAAATTCACACATTGAAGTCTTAACCCCCATTGTGACTGTATTTGGAAATGGGGCCTTTAGGGTCATAATTAAGGTTAAATGAGGTCATAAGGGTGGGGCCCTGATCCGATAGGACTGGTGTCTTATTTATTTATTTTGTTTGTTTGTTTGTCTTTTGTTTTTTTGTGTGAGGAAGATCAGCCCTAAGCTAACATCTGACGCCAATCCTCCTCTTTTTTGCTGAGGAAGACTGGCTCTGGGCTAACATCCGTGCCCATCTTCCTCTGCTTTATATGGGATGCTGCCACAGCATGGCTTGACAAGCGGTGCATCGGTGCTCACCTGGGATCCGAACCTGTGAACCCTGGGTTGCCAAAGAGGAGAGCATGCACTTAACCACTGCGCCACTGGGCCAGCCCTGGACTGGTCCCTTATAAGAAGAGGAAGAGACACCAGAGCTCACTCTCTCCTTGTGCACAGAGCAAGGTCATGTGAGGACAGAGTGAGAAGGCAGCCGTCTGCAAGCCAGGAAGAGGGTCCTCACCAGAGACCAAACTACATTTCTGTTGTTTAGGCTGCCCAGTCTGTGGTATTTTGTTATGGAGGCCTGAGCAGACTAAGACAATTACTATAACTGAAAAAAGTTAATATTAATTCATTTAATATCACAAAAGGATAACTTTTAAAAGGAGCTGACCAGTTCTGATCGAATTTGGTAGACCTTAAGAGTAATTTTAGACACACCACAACATCTAAATTTACACGTCCATCTGCTATGCTGAGATCCAGTAGTTTTGATAAAACTTTTCAAACAAGCATTCGTTTTTTGCATGAATAAGATCTATACTTTAAAAATCTACAGACATAACTGATAGCTTCCCTCTTTCCATAAAAACTCTCTAATTAAATGAGAGAATTTCAGTGTCTCAAGGTTCTTTTCTTGCACTTGCGCGTCTGCGTCCCTCTGAAAGAGGTGGTCGCTGGATGGTCCACTCAGACCAAGAGGCAGGAAGGGGGCTGTCTACAGAACACCTGGATGACTTCCAAACTGGCTGTCACGTGGGGGATAACCAAGAATTGGCTCTATGACTTAAATCGTTATGACTGAGCAAACAAGAAAATCAGACAGAGCTGACCATGAGTTTCCATGAAAGCGTCCGTGCACACGGGACTCTCTGGTTCCTCGTGTCTGTCCCTCCCTGGCCAGGCAGGAGGACCCATTGGAAAGAACCCTCACTGCGGGCACACACCTGTGGGCGTCCGCGCTGTGAACTCGGGGTCAAAGTGGAAGGTGTCCTCTGGCCGGCCCACCGCAGGTTTGAAGGGCGGCTTGATCTCCTTCCGGTATAGCTTCTGCAAGGAAAGCAAGACAGGGCGCTGAGGAGCCGCCGCCGCACGCAGAATGCTGAGGAATGGCAGAGACACCTGTATTACACAACGCCTCGCCGTCCCTGCGCCAGCAGCACCGCTCAGTGCCCTGACAGACTTGTGAATACACATAAAATATACTAATATTGATATATATGATATGTAATTATTTTGTAAAAATATATAAAAGTTATACTTCAAGGTATAAGGGTTTGGAGACATGCTACATATTCTTCATTTTAGGGCAATGGTTTTCAACCTTTTTTTTGGGGCAGTACAAGTTTTTTTTCAAGTAAAGCCTGACAGGACATCTAGCCCTCCCCCCAGGCAACCATGGGGGTGGGGGGCCTGCTTCTAGGTGCCTCCTCCCTGCCCTGGTGACCTTGGAGCCAGCATCTTGGACCCTTCAGCTCTGTGGGGACACTGCAGGAACGGCTGCCTAGAAATGCTCCAGGTCCTTTCTCGCCCACACACCCCGGGGACTGCGCTCCGGGGGCCATGCCACTTCCCCTGGGCACCTGCTCAGGCTGTCACCAGATTCAGGCATCCAGACCCCTCTGTGCAAGTGGGCCGAGTCACGTTCCTTTGCACACTTTTGTGCACTGTAACGGGCCCACGGGAACACTGGCATGTAGTCAGAGAGCCAGCCACATCAGGGACCTCAAACTTATTTCCCTGGTACCACCTCTGAGAGAATGCACAGAGATGCCACCCCCATCTTACAGTGGCCTTCTTGACAATGCCTCCCCAACCTGATGGATGTGGTTTTCAATCTCTTAGGCATGGCAACGACTCATTCTTTCGCGATGACTCACTTCAAGGAACAATACAAAGGCGTTTGGAATCAGGCTCAGTAATGAGGTGGAGAGTGCTGCAGATGGTGCAGAAGCCAGTGTGGTCAGAAGGAAGGAAGCTGGGGGAGCCCGAGAGGCTTGGAATGCCAGTCTGCAGAGGTGGGTTCCAGAACAGAGTGGGGTGGGGCATTGTGGGAGAGGCAGGGGCTACAGGATGCCCCTCCAGATGGAGGCTGAGAAGGGTTTTTTTTGCCCAGGTGGATTTCAGAACACGGAGGACCTGGGTTTATTTAAATCACCCCAGAAACATAAGTCATAGGCGATGGCCAGCGTGACAAGAGGCCGTCCACCTGGCAGGCTGGCACACCAGCAGCAGAGCTTGGAAACAGGAGGGGGGTCTTGCTGCAACCATTTAGCACGAGTTTTCCCAATCCTGCCTGATCAGAGGGGTCCCCCAGGCGTTGGCCAAAAACCCCAATCCCTTTCCTGGCGCTCCGTCTCGGCAGGTCTGGAGCTCTGCTCTGGAGCCAGGGCCCCCAGTGGACGGGTAAGTCTGGGAAACGGATGCAGTCACTTTCACTGAGATCTGCTCTAAAGCTCTCAGTAACACCAAAAAGCAGCTTTTGTCACGCTGGTTTTACAGACAAGGAAAGTGAGGCTAAGACAGGCTAGGTAAGTTGTCCAAGGCCAAGAGTGTCTACGGGGCAGACGGAGGAGGACCTGAGTCTCCCAACTCTTCCAGTTACAACAGCTCTCGGAAGGGAGGGTCCAGCCCATCAGCAGGAGGGCCCCGGATGTCCCCATCCCCGCCTGGAGCACACCCTTCCAGAAGCCACGGGAGCTGTGGAAACTGCAGGCGTGGCTGTCAGCACAACAGCTATGTCCAGAGATAAGGTGCCAGCAGGCCGCTGCTGATGACCACCGGGCTCCCGCTAGCTTTAAGGAGCAGCATGACTGCGTGTGCATCTGTGGGGGCTTAGGGTGTGCACTTAGAAGCCATCAGAAAAGAAAAAATGAGTGAATTCAGCCCTGAATTATTTGGTAATTTCCTGCCCTGGTTGAATAGATTGCACTAGGAATTGAGTTACTCCTTAGCCCTTTCCAGAAATAGAAAGACACTGCTTTCAGTGGTGACGCACTGGTCGGGTTAGAATAAACTTCCCTGACGCATGCACTTGTCAGAGGAAATCTAATGGGCAGAGGCGAGCTCTGCGCCCTGATTAAAATGCTGGGCATTACTGAGACGGATGGCTGCCCTGCGGGGCTCAGACCCTTTCCCCTCGCACCATAAATCTCCTGTGATATTCGAGCTGGATTATTGAATAAATATCTGTCCTGCTCCAGCAAAAATCACCTCCTCTCCTCCGCAGGCCCTGTTCTCTTGCTACCTGGGGGAGGGTCGGGTAGGAGGGAGGGAGGGAGATGGAGAATGAGAGAGGAGAGCGAGCCACTTGTCTGCCACAGGGCCAAGAATCCTACCGTTATTACGAAGGGGAATTAATTTACACAAGAGGTTTCCATTAACCAAAACCACACACACAAAGCTGCTGTCACTTAATCCAAATGAGAGATGTTTTGCATCTGGAAAGCTGAAGCTCATACATTTCAGCTCCTTTCCTCGCCCCAACTTCACCACCACAGGGACCCCGGGGCGCAGGAGGGAGGGCAGGGCAGTCTCCCACGCTGCCCCTAACTTCACAGCTGCGGATGAAACAATCCCCTTAGCCCGGTGCTTCTCAGCCAAGGGCGGTTCTGCCCACCGCGGGACATCTGGCAGCACCTGGAGACATCTGGGTTGTCACAGCTGTGTGAATGCTGCTGGTATCCAGTGGGTAGAGGCCAGGGATGCTGCTCGCTTTCCCAACATGCTCAGGACAACCCTGTAGCCTTGCTTCCTCTCTAACCATGAACACTATAACTGAACGTCAGCCTTGTTAAGAAGCACAGCTGGGATGTCGAGGTGACTAGCACTTTCCCGGGACCCCTTCCCCTCCTTGCAGAAACCCACCCAGCTCTGCTTGTTCTCTGCCATCACCTCTACCCCTCCCTCCCATCAGGAAATCGATGCTTTGAGAATTCAAGCTGCCTAAGAAAGCACAGGTTTCACCTCCCGCCAAGCAGACTCCAGGGGCCTCATTCTTCACACCTTCCTCGAGAGCAGCTTGGCAGTCTAGGCTGGGAGGCTGACTCCTTGCGGGAAGACGCAGCTTCCCACTTTCCAAGTCTTTACCCATAAGGAAAAAGAATTCATCAGAACCAGACTTGCAACCCAGCAATGAGGCTGCTGTGAACTTCCATTGGGTGGACAGCATTGCATCCTTTTAACTGAAGTATTTAGCAATAACTCAGGGAGCGAGAGAGGACAGGGCCCTGGTTCCCCTGTCCCAGGATGCTGTGCCATGTGGCTCGGCTCACACTTGCCCTGCTCTGGCCCCTGCACAGTCCCAATTCCATCTTCTCCCCTCTGCATGCCTAGGCCCGTGCTGGAAGCCACTTAGTGCACGCCCACTGAGCCAGTCACAGAACCCAGCAATTACGCAAGACATCTGTAGCGTGTAGAAACTCCAGCTATACGTGCTAGCTTGTGCAAGCACATGTCTGCTCTGCCTTGTGCTTTCCAACCCTCCTCTGTAAGCCTGGGCTTCAGCCAAGGAGATGCTAACTGACCAGAAGGGAGAGCGTGTGTGAGTCCACCAAGGGCTTGCAGGAGGGCAGGGGCATTGTCTGTGCAGCAGGAAGCTTCCACGCAGGTCCCTCTGCCCCAGGAACACTGGTCCCTGTGCTGAGCAGGCCCAGAACACCACCATCTCCGTCCCCCTGAGGTTGCTGGGTTTCATCCTGGTTTCAAGCAGGCAGAAAAGGACCACATAGCTACCTGGGGCATTTGGAGCCTGTCACCCTGCCCTTTGGATGGCTCCCTTATGTTTGATGCAGTCTTAAAGGCTGGCCAATTCCTTCCTGTTACTGGATAAACATTTTGGAAAGTGCTAATGTGTGTTATTATTATACGTGCTTTTCTTTCCCTGTATCCAAACCTAGGAGTCAGTTTGAGGTTTTAGGGAAAAAAACAATCTTGCTTCACATTTTGTAATGTAAGCTGCCGCACACGGGGTTAAATCAAGAATGAGATGGTGGTAGCAGCTTGTGTAGGATTCTGAGCTTGACGAGATGCATTATAATTCTGACCCAGATTCCCCTCTCTGAGTCTCTGGAACCATCCATCCCACACTGATGAAAGACAATGGGGTCTCATGATCAAATTCACTGGGCATCACTTCAAATCATCTCATTTGTCCCAGGATCTGAGGATGACACAAGTTGTAGCGACGCTGGGATGGATTTCACATCCCACAAGTATACGCTAGGAAGCTCTAAGCTGGTGCATTAGGGTTCTATTTATACCTAAAAGACCTTCAGAGGACCAAGGGAAGGACGCAGGGAGTCAAACACAAATGGTGACTTGACAATGGAATAGGAAACTGATCCTAGCTCGGGGTTACGGACCTGACATCTGTTTTCTGCAGGCAGTTTCGGCTCCAGGCATTTCAAAATTAACTCTCTCCAATTAGGCAAAAGGCACAGTGATAGATTATTCCTGAAATAGCAATGCAGAAATAATGCAGAGCAAGATGCAGAGTGATGACAGGATGGAAGGAGTAACAGGAAGAATTTAAATGATTCCAGTGCACCATGGGTGGATGTGATGTGTCGGTGGTCCACGGAGCAGAACTCTGCCCATGCAGGGTACCACCAGTGTAAGCGATGCCATCAAAAGTAACAGGATTTACAAAACTGCTGAACCCAAGGGTGATTACTGGACATAGTCCTGTGGGGTTCCTCGACAAGGAGCTCTCCTGGTGTATTAACATGAAAACAAAATGACAGAAGTCTTTCTCCCGGGCAGTGGAAGGAACTGCTGCCTGCTGATGCCACATGTGCTCTGAGATACTGACCAGCAGCTGACAGCTCCCGGGAACTAGACCCCTAATACCCACTCTCTGTGCAGTCCTGTGCAAACTCCACCTGTGGGCAGGAGGCCACCAGTAGACCTGGGGTCTTCACTCTGCTCCTCCAGGACACACAGCCAGCTAGGTCGGGGGGCTCTGGCACATGCTGCCAGGACACTCAGTGACCTTGGGCACTCTTCTCACTGTCCTGTGCCTTGGTTTCCCCCAGGAGTCCTTCCCACCTCACAGCATAACAATTGATGATATGCTTGGAAGGGTTTCGCAATGTAAAAAGAACACCGCCAGTGTAAGGTATTAGCATCAACAGAAGTTGCCACAATAATGAGTACTAAATAGTCATAAAGAGGGTCTTGGCTTTGGCCAGGAAGCAAGGATGTTGATCAGCAGACATTCCTCCCCGGTGCCTGTGTGTCTAGGCAGGCATTATTCTCACTCGGGGGCTTCCTCAGACGGGTTCCTGTGGCCTGCGGTGATTAACTTTCATGAAGCGTATTTTGGGTTTGTGCTAATTCTGTGTTCTCAGCACTGCTCCAGCCACAGGGGAGAAGCAAACACAGCTTATGTGGGCTGGACTCTTCCATAACCCTCCACAGAGGCTTTCCGTCTATCATTAACTTGTAATTTTTCATTTAGCTAGTCAAACTGAGCAAGCTTTCAGGAAGAACGCCTCCTGAGCAGACATTAATTTGCTGGGCTCGTTAAATAGGCAAGTTAGATGACAGAGCAGGACAAACGGGGGCAGCGACGCTCACTTCTGTTGTCAGTGGACTTCTGCTCCAGCAGGTCACCCAGAAGACCCCAGGGGAGAAGTATTGGATGGTAGGTGTTTACGCAAAAAAACCCAAAAAACTTCTGCTGGCAGTTTTGGGTCATAGGAGGAAGCAAAAAGTAAAATAAACATCGTTCCACTTTCCAGGTTGGACCCTGAGGCAGGCACCGGAGGAGAGCACGCAGGCAGAGATAGAATGGTCAGAGAAATGGCTTCTCATCATCGTTCTGAGCATCTTGGTGGCAGAGGGAATGGCTCCTGGTTAACAGTTTTTACAAATGCCACTCTGCTGTGACTTTCAGTTATCTAAGCTGCTGAAAATGGGCCTCTCTGGACAAATATATCATTGAGTAACAATACTTGTTACAGACCTTTAAACGTCTCTCACTTTCGGGTCTGCTTTCTAAAGCAACGGTCAGTCGCTTGCCTGGGTGTGTGACTGGGGGCCGAGCTGGGCCGCGACAACATAGTGGCTCCCACGTGGCTGACAGACATGAGGAGAGCGAACAGGCTCAACGGCTGATGCAGGGAGCAGACCGGCTGAGACGGAGGACTACTCTTTAGTCCCCAGGAAAGGCCGCAGTAGCTAAGTAAGACTGTGGTTCCCAGTAGATCTTTGCTGGGAATCTCTCTCCTCTCCTCCTGGCCCTTCTCCTGTCAATTCCATTCTTTGCGGCATCTCCTCTCTCTCTGACCAGACTCCCACACTGCACACCTCCTCTGTGGCTGGATGGCGACACGATCATGCAGTGCTCAGATGGCTAGCAGCCTGAGGACAACATTAAGGCACGAACACCTTGCTCATCTTGACATGGGCAAGCACCGAGTATTATTTATTAAATAGATGAATTTGCACGGACGTGGCATGTGGAGCTCCTTTACCCCTTGCTGGCTGCTTTCATTCAGAGTGCAGGATGAAATGAGATCCTCCCATTCCCCTGTCCCACCTTGTCATCCTCTGGCAAATGCGGAAATGACAGTAAATATACTTGGCCCTAATGCATCTGAAGGGCCCCTCTCAAAAACCAAGCAAAACAAAATTAAATAAAACTAAATGCTAAAAGCAACAAAAGAAACTCCCCAATCTTAATTTCAGTCTGATTACTTTGAAATAAGGCAGAAATGCCACCTTCTTGGTGCAGAAACCCAGTGACCATGTCTGCCCCTGCAAAGACTCTGCCCCAACTAGAAAGTGCCCTCACAGCCCGGCTCTCACTGCTGGGGAAAGAAGACAGGCTTCTGCTCAGAGCTCACGCACACCTGGGCTTCCTGGAATGTACGTTAACCCAACCTCGGACAGCGTTCGAGGCCATCATGCTGTTACAAGTCCACACATCTCACCAAGTTCTCTTAGTTCCCCCTGCAACATGCCCACGTCTCCAGGGGGTGCCCCTTCTTGGCTGAGATAAGAGTCTGTCTGCAGCACCTGCCAACAGCTCTCCTGAGCCAGGTCCTGGTGTTGAGCAGGGACTTCCCTTTCCTCCCAGCTGCAGCCCTCAGGACTGCCCATCCCAGGCTCTGCACCCCCAGCGCAGCCCCAGGCCCTGTCTGCAGCGTGCCCCCCCAAGCAATCCTGTTCTCCGTTTTCCCATGTGTCGTCTTTGCTGGAAGGGCTGGTGGGGCCACAGAGAGAGGGAAAGGAGCTGGAATCCCCCCCACCTGACACTGCTGTCCTGAGACCCTCACAAGGCCTGGCCCTTACACTCGCTCACACACTCATTCATTCATTCACTTAGTTACTCATTCACTCACTCACTCATTCACTGGCTCACTCACATATTCACTCACTCAGTATTCATCAGGTACCCCCTCAGAGCTGGGCCCTGTTTTGGAGGTGTGGGACACACCCCTAAGCCAAACTGACAGATTCCTGACCTCTTGGAGCTTAAACGCCAGCAGCAGGAGATGGACAATAATAATCAACATCATAAACCACATTATGTATCGTGCTGGAAGGGGATAAAGGGCGTGGGAAACAGGGAGGCCTGTGGAGTCAGGGGCGCGGGGCGAGGACCTGTAGTTCTGGAAGGGGCCGGCAGGACAGGTCTCAGGGAGAAGGTGGACTTGAAGGAGGAGAAGTAAGCCAGTGGGGCCTCTCTGGGCAAGGGCTCCAGAAGGACAGACCAGCTCCAGAGCCCGAGGCTGGAGTGTGGGGAGTGGGAGGACAGGGAGGGGCTCGCTCTCCCCACCTCTTCCGCTTCTCCAGCCCTCCCCGCACATTCCTCTTCCTCGCCTGGCATTCTCTTTGTGACAAAGCACATACCCCTTTGTTTACTGCCCCTCTCTCCCAACCAGATCTTAAATCCCCGGGCGTAGGACTTTGCCTGTCTCGTCCACTGCTCTGTCCCCATGCGCTGGAAAGTGCCTGGAACGTGGTCAACAAGCAAGGCTGAATCAACGGACAAACGAGGAATAACTGGATGGGCTGTGCCGTTTTACCCTGACTGCCCGTGGGGGGAGGGGATGCAACATGGTGGGGCCCCATTATGTCACCAGAGTCACCAGTGTATGTCCTCATAGGAGGCGCTGTCCCCTCAGGGGTCAGCTTCTGAGAGCCCATATGTTGTACTGCACTAGTGTCCTGGGGGTAACACACAGGCCCACTGTCAATTCAACAGGCTCGTCTGAGGTCTAATTATACAACGCAGCCTCGTTTCCATAGAAAATGATTCCAACTCATACACAGTGGACTAAACGTGATCTTTAGGTGCGTCTCTGTGAGTTGAGGAGGACCTGTGCTCCTTATGAGCCTAAATTTTCAGGAAAGCTAAGTAAAAAGAGATTTCAAAGGGAGGCAGGGGCTTCACTTCTTTGAGATCCTCTGCTCTCCATTTTTTTTGGACACATTCTGATTTCTATCTGGTCATTTTTTTAACCTGGTCGGGAGGTCATGGATATGCTGCAATTTCACATGCTTCTCTCTAATCTTACCTTTGAAAAGAAGTCTAATCTCACAAAAGTTCTGTAATCAGAATATAAAACTAGGTGTTAAAAAATCCCCATACTCTCCCCAAACTTTGAATGGTTTCCTGGGGCTCAGGAGGAAGGAGGAGGAGAGTCCTGTCAGAAGCGAGGTGGAGAAGCTCTGAGAACAGCTGGTTTCGCTGGGCTGGGGCCGCCACCTGTCTCAGCCCCACCTTCCTGAACTCCCCAAGGCACCAGATTCCCCGGGGCCATGAAGAGGAAAGGGCAAATATAGTTAATATCCTCTGTACTATCAAGGACATTTATTTTTTTTCCCCTCTATATTCTGTTTAAATTCCCTGAGGTTAATTTGTTAGCTCAAGAAAAGAAAATGCCTAATGTAATTATTGTTGTGTTCACCTCAAGGAAACGACTAAAAGAACTGACATCCAAGGAGGTCTGCCTTCCTTCAGATAGGGAGCCCATCGCCAGCTGTGGAGACGCACTGCATTGCACAGCCCCATGGTCGCTGATGCACTGAGAGCCAACCGCGCCAACCCTTCCTGACAGAGCTGGCACCAAGGGGTTGTGGGAAGTGAGATTTGAGAACTCCTTGGTGTCCCGCTCCACGTGGCGTCAAGTCTGGCGGCTTGGAGAACTGGAGACGAGGCATCACCCCCTCAGGGAAGCTCCAGTTTATCACCTAACCATGCAGAGCAACGTGACTTTGACCAAACTACTCTGACCAAACTACTCGGCCTCCTGAGCTCTCTTCCAGCCAGGCCTGACTCTTGGACGTCTGAGTTCATCTCTGCATTGTCCAGTCTTAGCAAGAATCCTTGGTCAGTTTAGCCAGAAGTTCCACTGGCGGTATCTGACCACCTAGATAACTGATTGGGTTCCTCATGGCCCCCCACCAGGTGACGTCTGCCCACCTGGCCTGCCTTGAAGAATCCTAGTAGGACAGAACCCCCTCGCCCTGATGCTTCCTCTTAGTAACTGTCCATCCACCGACCCCCACCCCACTCCCCGGCTATAAATCCCCAGTTGGCCCTCCTGTGTTCAGAGTTGAGCCCCATCTCTCTCCCCCTGCAAGACCTTGCCACAGTGGTCCCTCCACCATGACAATGGCCCCCTTGAATGAAATCTTCCTTTCATCTTTAACAAGTGTCATGAATACTTTCACAGTCTGGATAATATTTTTTCTTTAACGACTTTGATACCGGCTCAATACAGAGTTGACATAAAAGAAGCCATATTGTAGAGGAGAAGAGATCATATTGTAACTTTGGATGACCTCTGACCAACTCAGGACTTTGTGGCCCCTCCCAGCTGCTATAAGTTGATAACTTTGTTCTTCTGAGTTCCTTAGGAATGTGATGACCCCAGGGCAGAGAGTCTATGCTGATAGCCATCATCAATGAGGCTATCTGTATACTACCCTATACTGAAGGATCAGGGTAGAGGGCGTTGCTCCAGTCTCTGATGCATACCCAGTAAAACAAAAGACTGCCAGGACCAGATGACCAGATGACCAGATGGATGCCCCCACCCTGAGACCAGATGCCTCCTCCACTCAGAGACCAGCCCTCTATATAACTGGCCTGTAGTCTTTTTTCTGTAAGATGGGTCTTTGAAACATTAGTCGGCCATCTTCCCCCTTGCTAGCAAGCTGTAATCAACTGCCCTTTCTTTTCCACCATTTTGCCTCTTGATGAGTGGCTTTTGTCTTGCGGCGAGCAGATCGTGCCCTTTGCGCGGTAATAACTTCTACAAGACTGCTAACTGTGTGGGCCTGAACCCGAAAGGAGACTGGAAATGCGATTTGGAATCTGGGGTGCCCAGAGGCCCCAACACTGAAAAGGCCTTTGCAGCCTGGCCTAGCGACCCCAAAGGGCTCCTGCAGCCTCTTGCTGGGTGGAAGGTGATCTCTGCTCTGACCTCAGTGGGGTGGGAGTGGCTGCAGGGCCATCTAAGCCTGTCTCTAAAGGGCAAAGAGTTAAGGGGATTTCAGGCCTGGAGCTGCAGGGAAGGGGTTGTCCCTGGTTTGTGCCTGTGAAACGCCAGCCTGGTCAGAAGATTCCTGAGAGAGCGCCTCCTCCAGGTGACGGGTCCACACTTCGCTCTGGTTTGTACAAGCAGCTGCCATGCCCTCCACCCACCTCCCTGCCATCTGTGCACAGTCGGGGACCACGGCGGGCAACTTACATTCCAGTCGATGGTGACAAAGAAAGGATGGCGCTTGATCTCCTCCACTCCATCAATGCCGGCACCTGGAGAACAGCACAGCAGAGACAAGCATCAGAGCACATCCACCAGGACGTGACCTCTGAGAGCTTCTGACACAACAAGGGGGGCTGAGAGATGTCCCGATGGGTCTTGACGCATTCCTCCTGCGGGAAGGCGCCCCTACTGACCCTGCTCCTGCCCAGTTGCCCCTGCTCCCTGCCTCATAGCCCAGAGAGGCCACATTCAGCCCCGTAGGGCTGTGATGGGGGAGGCCTGGGGCAGGGGTGGGGTGAGAGGTAGAAAAGATTAGGGTGGGAGGGGCTAGGAGCGTCCTGCTGCAGGTGTGGGGACGCCTGGGAACCCGGGAGAGGAAGCTGAGGGCCGTCAGGCCCCGGCTGCACTAGCATCAGTCAGGGCCTTCCAGAAGTGCAGGAGAGGGCAGGGGGGAGGCTGCAGCACAGAGCACCTTGTAAGGCTGTTCTGGGGTTTACAGGGAAGGGAAGAAAGCCAGGAACCAAAGAGGGGGTTCCAGCAGGACAGAAACCTGGAGAAAGACTGCAGCTGACCTGCGTCCCCGCAGTGAACACCTGGGCCTGCCCGTGGGCGGTCGCTTTCATCTGGAGGCTGCTACCAATGTTTCTGCTTTGTCTGTTATTCCTACCGAGCCTCTCTCCTTACTTTGTTGCTCACATTATATCCTAAGGTCCTAGGGGTTGGGGGGGTGCGGAGAGGGGGTGAAGCAGCACAGCACAGATGACTTTTAGGGTCATGAAACTGTTCTGATACCTGTAATGTCATTACACGTTTGCCAAAACCAATGACTGTCCGTCACCCAGCGAGAACCTAACGTGAACTGTGGACCATATGTAGTTAGCAACAATGTGGCAATACCATTCATCGATTTTAACAAAGGCACCGCACTAACGCAAGAGTTAGTATTAGAGGAAACTGTGTGTGCGTGTGTGTGCGCGCACAAGCATGCACACAGGGTGTAGGGATGTGGGGTGGGGGAGGACGATGAGGGCGTGTAAGGGAACTCGCTGTACCTTCTGTTCAATTTTTCTGTAAGCTTAAAACTGCTCCAAAAATAAGTCTATTAACTAAAAGAACAACAAAACCCTAAGGCCTTAAGAACTCTGCATTTTCTCCAGGACAGGAAGGCGGGAGAGGAGCAAGTTCCCTCCCTTGGTGAGTCGGGGAGGGGGCAGGAGCTCAGATCAGCGGGCCCGGACTCAGGAGGGGAGATGGCAGCTGCAGGCCGGGGACTCCAGCCAGCTTCTGTCCCAAGTCTGGGGCAATGGGTTCTACATCTCAAATGCCCACTTGGTGTGAGAGGTGCAGCTTTCCCCTTTCTGCACCCGAGCTCCCAGGCCCAGTCCTGTTCCAGATGGAAGCCTCGTCTGTCTCACGTCCGTCCCCACGGGGCTGAGCTCCCTGCTCCCGTCTCAGTTCTCACCCTGGGAAGGCAGGCAGCTGGGTGGCTGCTGGGTGATGCAGAAGAAACGTGGGAGCAGGAAGATATGGAGGATGGCGAGAGGCCCTGACTGCTGTAGTCACGGTGGCGCCGTCCGCCAGGTCTGGCCTGAGAAGTCTGGATGGGGGACCCTCCCCACAGGACGTGGGGGGTCCCAGGAAATAAAGCCTGTTGTGGGCTGGAGGCTTTCACATTGTCATCATCTGACCCCGGTCTTGGCAGTGACAGGGGCAAAAAGGAGGCTCGAGAGCTGCCCTTGGTCAAGGATGTCTCTAGGTGGACGAAGGCCCAGGGCCAGCTTCCACCTCTGCCCGGGAAGCCTAGCCAGGCCCACATCCTTGGCAGGAACACCGCTGGCATCCTCACACCGTTATTACTCCCGTGTGATTCGGGCGGTTATCATACTTTGGCGTGGAAATGAACATATAAAGGAAGGGGGGCAGGTCAAAGATCGGGATTTCTCCTCCACGAGGATGCGGGGAGGCCACTGTGGGGCAGACACTTCACATGTGCTCTCCCCTTTAATGCCACCACGCCCAGGGCCTACAGTTATCATTCCTACTTTAAAGGTGAGCAAACAGGCTGAAGGAGGCTGGGTAACCTGCTCAAGGTCAAACCAGAGCTATGAGTAGACCTGGGATTTGAGGGCAGATCCGTCCCACTTAGTGACAAGAGATTTTCACATATTGAGGCATATGGGGTAACTATTCGGGTTCAAAACTGATTAGGCTTGAACTAAAAAGCCTGACTTATGGCCCATTAAACTTACATTGTACATCTGCTTAACCATTAAAGAATGCATTCTCTTAAGATAAGAATACATACTCGCCCCCCACGCCCTATTGGTAATGCCCTATTGGTAACTCCCTTTCCTGACATCACGGGGGTCATGTTGGCCTTCTAATTTGCAACTAACTACTTCTTTGAAATTTTGATGAAAATGTGTCCTGGGTGTGTTTAATGTATGTTCTTTGTTCTAAAAAGATATGAGTACTGAAAACCATGCTTCTCTGGAACACTTTCTAAGGCCTTCTTGGGTTATAATCCTCACTCTGGCTCAAGTAAACTCACCTTATTTCTCTTATCTATATAACGGTCATTGGTTATTTCGCGTTGACATTAGTCCAAGTGTCCCCTGGGCTGGGACTCCACCTGACCCTCAGATCCAACTTGGATTTTTTTTTTTAATTTTTATTTATTTATTTTTCCCCCCAAAGCTCCAGTAGATAGTTGTATGTCATAGCTGCACATCCTTCTAGTTGCTGTACGTGGGACGCGGCCTCAGCATGGCCGGAGAAGCGGTGCGTCGGTGCTCACCCGGGATCCGAGCCCGGAGCGCGAGCACTTAACCGCTAAGCCATGGGGCTGGCCCAATTTGGATCTTTCTTCTGAGGACCTGTGACATTATGACATACTAAGAAATATATATTTTGTTCTTTGTCTCTGGCTCCTTGCCAGAGCTCCTAAAACCCTTGGGAATTCCTAAGGGATAAGAGAGAGAGAAGCATCTTTTGTTATAGTATTTGGTTTTGTCACTGGCTCCAGGAACAGCTCAAGGTTAAAAGAGCATCTTTTGTTATTCATAACAAGCCCCTTTCAACCACCCCTGAATTTATGTGAATTAAGTGACTTTGGGAAAGCTCCTAAGGATGGGGGCTGGTGACCACGGGAACCAACCAGGAGATTAAATGGTTGGAACTTTGAGCCTCACCTCCAACCTCCAGGCAGTGGAAGGGGCTGGAGGCTGTCAATCACCAGTGGCCAATGATTTAATCAACCGGGTTATGTAATGGAACCTCCATGAAAAACCTAAACAACCGCATTCTTTTTTTTTTTTTTTTTTTTGTGAGGAGATCAGGCCTGTGCTTACATCTGCCAATCCTCTTCTTTTTTTGCTGAGGAAGACTGGCCCTAGGCTAACATCCATGCCCATCTTCCTCCACTTTGTATGGGAGGCCGCCACAGCATGGCTTGACAAGTAGTGCGTCCGTGCACGCCCGGGATCCGAACCGGCGAACCCCGGGCCGCCGCAGCGGAGCTCACGCACTTAACCGCTTGCACCACCGGGCCGGCCCAACAACAGCCTTCTGAGAGTTTCTGGGCTGGAGAACAAGAACACCTCCACATGCTGGGAGGGTGGCACATCCCAAACCCCAAGGGGACAGAAGCACCTGGGCCCTTCCGAACCTCACCCTATGCACCTTTTCATCTGGCTGTTCGTCTGCATCCTTTAAAACATCCTTTGTAATAAATTGGTAATAGTAAAGTGAGTTCCTGAGTTCTGTGAGCTTTAACTGGCAAACTCTCAAACGAGAAGACGGGGTCTTGAGAACCCCCGATCCACAGCTCGTCAGTTGGAAGCAGAGGTGACAACCTGGGACTGGAGTCCAGCGCCTGAAGTGGGGGCGTCTTGTGGGACTGAGCCCCTAACCTGTGGGGTCTGAGCTAACTCTGGGTGGCTAAAGCCAGAACTGAGCTGAATCCTAGGACACCAAGCTGGTGTCTGCTGAGAACTGGAGAATTTGTTGGTGTGGAAAACCCACACATCTGGTGTTAGAAGTGCTGGCGGGAGTCAAGAGAAACAGTTTTTATTCTTTGTAGACCTCACGCTGAGGACCCCTGGATTTACGTGTCTGTCCTCCTTGTTCCATAATCCCTGACAGAGCCCCGAGATCTGATCTCAGGCCTTTGCAGCCCCAGCGCCCAAAGACAACTGTTTGACAGCTGCCCCAACAGCTGCTGTAATACGACTCCGAGAACGAATGAGCGGTCTGCCTTCCGATGCCCTCCTCCCTCCACGCCCGTCCTGCGTGCTGGTCTCCTTGATGAAGACCAGAGCTCTGGAGTGAAAAATCCTTCTTGTCACAGGGATTAAAGGAAAAGGAAAAACCACCTCCGATTCGCACCTCTTCCCAGCTCTTTTTTGGTGAACGCTGATGTGCTGCAGAAGCACTGTGGTCAGCAGAGGCGGGAGACCTGAGCACACACTTCAGAGCCAACACGCACCTGCAGAGGGACGCATCGGCTCTACTTCTATGAAGAGTCTACTTTGCATCTTGTACCCATTACATTGTACCCATCATTTGCAAATATGGTCTGTAGGAACTAGAACAAAGTGAGATGCAAAGGGAGGCAGGTACTGGCGTAACTATAAATTCTTCACTAGCACATGCTGGGTCTTTTGGTACTCAATGAGCACATTTTTATCGGTACCTTCTTTCTTCTGCTGCAGTGAGAATTTGCACCACATTTCTGCTTCAAGGCCTCAGACTGCTAATGAGATGAGCCCATCTTTCTCTCTTATCAGTTATTCAACTAAATAATAAAACAATACTTTGGGCCAGAGAACTATGAGTTTTGTGATGTTAAATTCCAAGAGAAAAAATAAATAGATTATTTATAAAATTGTTTTCTTCCTCCAGAACAAATGGAGAATGAACACAGCCCCACCCCAGTCACACTCACTCAGCTCACTTTGACAAATCCTCTCCACCAAACACAACGATACTTGATAGAAATGAGTGACTTCCGGGACAAAATTCTTCTATCTTCTGTCGCTGCAAAAGATGGGTCTGAATTGTTGCTCTCAGGTGTGTGTTTAAATGAATAAACATGTCCGATGTCTTCATTTCTCCTTCCTGATTCCAATTTCCACCCCCAAGGGGAGGTCACAGGGTAAGAATGCATCGCAAACCCTCACTCACTTGGCCCCCCCAGGCAGTGATGTGGCGGCTTCCTGAAGGCCTGGGGGACGTTTACCTGGCCAACAGGATGTGATGATGGAGTGGATTCGAAATGCCTGCTACCTTGGGAAGTGTGCAATTTTCACATACGCTCACCTATTCCTGATATCCTAAGTGTCCAGATTTTATTCTGGCACTCAAGAATGACAAGGCAGAGACTGGACAGATTTTCACAACAAAAACTTGGTATTGAAAGAAAAGTTTCAACCATCGGCATTGTTACTGGTGGCAAATTGTGTAGAGAATCCTGAGGGGGGCAGACCTGGAGGCCCCTCTTCCCTGTAAGACTGGAGAGGTCTTGTTCTCCTTCTAGGACAAATTCAGGACCTGGCAGGTTATCCTAATGCTTCCTGTCAAGTAATATAACACTTTCCAAAGGCAGGTCAAACAATTTTTCCTTTTTGTAATGTTCTCGGGACAGAGTTTAACAATATCTGTTAAAACGTATCCCACAAAATGATAGTTTTCTTTACAGAATTATGGCTTACCAGTAATTGTGCATCAGATAACTTTTCTTTGTTCTGTCCCGAAACCAAGTGGTAGAGAGAGAAAAGGGTCCAGTTGGTAGGACGTAATGTGGCCAACAGGTCCAGACATGCTCCCTCACATCAGGTCTTTGCACATCGATGATCTCTGCTTTTTCATGAGTTTATTTGTCCAAATAGTTGTTTCCAGAAATTTTCTTTACTTACCTTCCCCTGTTTCTTCTAAAAACACATACAAGATCGTTCTGGACATTCTGTTCTGCAACTGGCTATTTTCACCGGACTCTTCTTTTCTAGTGGAAACACCTCCCCATGTTAGTGGGTGCAGAACTGCCTCACTTTCCAGAGCTACTTAGGCGTCTCTGTAGACCAACCACCATTCCTGGAACCATCCATCTGTGATGGCAACTTGGGTTTCTTTCTTCCCTTCCTTCCCACATTAACATCCCACATATCTCTGCACTTGTGTGAATACATCTGGAGGAAACATTTCTTGAAGTGAAATTACTTGAATGAAGAGTATGTGCTTTAAATATTTTGATAGATGATTTGAAGGTGACTTATGGAAAGGCGGAAAAAATGCACATCTCTACTGGAAGTGATCCTCTTCCATCACATCCTCACCTACACTGGACAGTACAAACGTTTGCCTCCACGCTCACTCGAGAGGTAAAATTGGTCCAGAACTCTTCCTATAGATAGGAAGATGCAGCAGGCACTACGATAAACAGTAAGGTGGTTCCTCAAAAAATTAAAACCAGAATTACCATATGACTCAGTAATTCCACTTCTGGGTGTATACCCAAGAGAATTCAAGGTCTTGAAGGGATACCTGTATACTCATGTTCATAGCAGCATTATTCACAGTAGTCAAAAGGTGGAAGCAACCCAAATGTCCACTGATGGAGCAATGAATAAGCAAAATGTGGTATACCCATTCAGTGGACTATTATTAAGCCTTAAAAAGGAAGGAAATTCTGACATATGCTACAATATGGATACAATATGGATAAACCTTGTGGACATTACGCTAAGTGAAATAAGCCAGTCACAAACAGGCAAATACTGTATGATTCCACTTATATGAGGCACCAAGAATAGTCAAAACATGGAGAGAGAGAGTAGAATTCTAGGTGCCAGCGGCTGGGAGAGAGGAGAATGGGGAGTTGCTGTTTAAGGGGGACACAGTTTCAATTTGGGAAAATGAAAAAGTTCTGGAGATGGATGGTGATGATGGCTGCACAACAGTGTGAATGTACTTAATGCTACTGAACTGTACACTTAAAATAATTGGTCTGAACAGCCCCTTTATGATACAGGGTGGTCTTTAGGTAAAAATCGAAACCCTCACTACACATTTGGGTCTGATAAATACTCTTTTATACCTTAAGACTGTGGTTATATAACTTATATAAATTATCTTTCTTCTTCTAAATCTTGATACTTTCCGTCCAATTTTTCTACAGAATGAAAATTCTGTATAAAATTCAATGAAAACAAGTAGAGATTTTTACACAATTCATCAAATTCAATTATAGTGAAATTTCAGGGAGTCCTCTGTAGGAGAAAGGAGAAAAATTATGTCCTCAGCTCAAATTAGAGCAAAAAAGAATCAAATTGTGAGCTGAAGATAGTTCACTTCTCAAGTCTAACAGTCATGTGAAAGTGTTCCTCTTATCAGAAATATAAGCAGAGCTATGTGGAATTTTCCTGAAAAATTTTTTCAATTTCTAATTAAGACTTAGAAAAGCTGAACATGGCCTTTGTTGTTTCAAAGATTAGAAACAAATAAACCATGAATGCTTAGCTCTAATTTATGGCTTTTAAACTGGATACCGATGTCTGACATTGTTCTAGAATCAAGTTAAAGCTCCCTCTGAAACTGAATGGATGGGGCCGGCCCCGTGGAATAGCGGTTAAGTGCGTGCGCTCCGCTGCTGCCGGCCCGGGTTCGGATCCCGGGTGTGCAGCGATGCACCGCTTCTCCAGCCATGCTGCGGCCGCGTCCCACATACAGCAACTAGAAGGATGTGCAACTATAACATACAACTATCTAGTGGGGCTTTGGGGGAAAAATAAATAAATAAATAAAATAAATGAAACTGAATGGATGGATCTTACGATATTTGCTCCAGAGTGGAAGGCTCTGCTTGAGTTTCCTTGATGAGATCATAAATAGAGACTCATATATATATATATATATATATACACATATATATATATATATATATAAAGTCTGCCTTTGTTTTCTGTGTGCACACGAGTGTATTGATCCCGTGCTTACGCTACTCGGGTTGTCACCAGTTTCTAGCAGGACATTCTGTGCCAGCTCTTGTAGTCCCAGCCCCAAATCTGCTCCAAATAGTTAAAGGGTGAATCTCCAGATCTGGAGTCCTCAGTGATTTTCCAGAGATGCTGCTCTTTCCTTTCCCATGTCACTGCGCTCGGTGTTGGTGGTGGTGGGGTTGTCCTAGTAAATAGGACGATGCTTGGAGGGTGGATGTGTGGGAAGTGTAATATTTATGCTCTCCTTGGATCTGGGGGGAAGAAATCATTTTCTAAATAATTTATGTATTTTTTTTATATTTGAAGACCAGAGCCAGGTTAGAGAGCTACCAGGTTCATTTTATGGCGGCCCTGAATTATCATGGTGCTGAAACATCAAGTTTCAGGTGTCAGTGAGAAAACAGGGAGGAATGGAGTATCTCTCAGGCTGACCCCACAGGGGAAAAATAGGTATTTGTCACTAGAGGAAAAAGATGAAAAGAAAAATGAACTTCATGGACTTCTTCAGTTTCACAAAATGAAACCTCTTCTTTTGGAGGAGAGGGTGAGGCCTGAAGCCTGGAGAAGGGGAGAGGGTTCAGCGGTGAGTGGACATGACACACCCAGGTGCCCCGTGTGCTCTGGGTGGTTCACAGCACTGCATCCCAGATTTGAGGCAGGCGTGTTCCGAAGCGTGTTAAGATCTGCTGAGCTGCACGGCGCTGTCACCCTGCACCAGGAAGGGGTTATTTCAGTGTCCTCTGACACTGATGGAGACGTTGAAGAAAGATAATCAATTAATTCATGACCCAGGAAAGTCAGATCAGAAATGGACAAACAATGATGATCTTTGTGTGTCATTTAGAGACAAATTAGAGGGAAGTGCAATTTAGACTTAATTGAGGGACACATTTATTGCCTTAATTTGGTTCTACATCTCAAAATTTACAATTAAGAAACATGGCCTCACCTGCTCAGAAAGCACAGTGATGAGCGTGAGGGGCTGCACACTCGGGGAGGCACCCAGGCCGGGCTACACTGCATTTGATAACATTGCGATTTCAGGACGAAGGGTCAGACCCAAAGGTCCCTGTGTCCTTTATTCCCTGTCCATGTATCACCTGCTCCAGGCTGTCCCTCCACCCGGGGCTGAAGTCTCATGCTGTCCCCGTGACCCCCACCCTCAGGTGAGCCTTTTGCTGATCCCCTGAATGGATACTCATTTATGGAGGCACTGTGTCCAAAGAAGAGGCCAGTGGAGTTCCTACAGGTGGCACGTGGTGCAGGGCATCTATAGGAGCTGCCTCTCACAGAATCCAGGGCTGAGGCCTCGCCCAGGTCAAAACTGTGAGACAGAGGGGCCGTGACGATTCTTGGCCAGAGGCCCCAGGTCCCATCTGGGGCTTTGCCGAGGGGCCCCAGTAACAACAATGTGGAGGAAATTCTGTTTAGTCCTCAAGATTCCTCCAAATCAAATACCCAACCCACACACACCACATCCATCTGCCCCAGTGAGGGCCACGGCGTTAAGCCCCACTGTGGAGACCAGGTGTGTGCTCCATCTCCAGACTTCCGAGCTCATTGCCACCCCCCGTTGGTGTCCCGGACACGTCAGCAGCCCAGTGCCCAGAGCTGGTCTCCTGGGAGGGCCTTGGCCTTCCTCTCTGACAGCGCAGGAGCTTCCCTCTAGGAAAGCTGCCTCTGGCCGCACAAGCAGTCCCTGTATTCAGGGCCCAGCCTCTGGGGACCTCTACCTGGGGCAGCCCTTATAGATGTGTGTGGTTGCCACGTGGGCTGGTCTTAATCAAACTCACTCAACAACAGTCATTTTAACTGTTGAGTCATTTTAACATTTTAACAGTCATTTTAATAGATATTATGGTGGGGTCGGTGCCAGGCTGGTGTTAGGGGCTGGGACCCACGTAGGTCCCTCTAGGCCTCCTTTTGCAGGGAACTACGCAGGAAACACTCTGGTGTGAAATGAGTATAGGTTCCACCGGGGGATGCACTCAGACTCTGCAGCAGCTCAGATAGATCCTGGGCATCTCTTGGTCAGTGCCCACAGAGCAGGGGCCTCACCAGGGGATTCTGCCCCCACGGGCAAGTCTGGAGACAGTTTTGGTTGCTATAGCTGGGAGAGGGAGGTGCTACTGGCCCTGGAGGTAGAGACCAGGCATGCTGTTACACATCGTACAATGCTCAAGACGGTCCCCCACAAGAAAGAATCATCCAGCCAAGCTGTCAACAGCACCACAGTAGAGACCCAGCTACAGCCTATCCCATATAAACAGCTGCCCCATAGGCCTGGTGAGAAGGTGTCATAGTTTATTTAACGGTTTCCTTATTGACTGACATTACTTTGTCTCTGGGTCTGTGCTAAACAGAAAGATCACCAACAGGCATTTTTTTAACACATGTAACTTATACCCTAGCACGGTATTTCCGTTGGATAGACCTCTAGAAGTAAAATTTGTCAGTGAAAGGGTGTACACAATTGAAATGTTGTTAGGTTTTGCCAAAGTGACAACACGTTGCAGCGATTTGCTCTCTGACAACGGTGAGCAGGAGGGCCCACACCCGTCCCACCTGAGCATTACCGATATCTACACTATTTGCCACCATTGTGGGCAGAAAAATGGCGCCTTGTGGTTTTAATTGCGTTTCCAGCTCCTCACACAGGTGGCGCCACATCGGGACACCGCCTCCCAACCTCGGATGAGTTCACCTCATTACTTACCACTCTCAACTACGCTCAGCACGTGCGGACGTACTGGTGACAACGACAGACTGTTTCACCGGATAGCAGGAGGAATGAAAATCGGGCAAGTGGACAAAGATTTCAGGAGATGCACTACTTGTGGAATGTGTAAATATCCAGTTACATTGTAGGAGAATTGACACAGAAAGGCAACTATGGGAAATCATTTGCAAAGAGTTATTTTGAAAATGAATTAGTACTTAGTTAACATTCACGGAAAACTCGATTTTAATATATGTTGAGATTTCTTAATTTAAGAGGGATTAAATTAGAAGCAGCTTTTCAATCGTTCTGTCCATAGTTTATGGAGTTCCGAAAGTAAGGGAAGGAAAAGCGGTAGAAAAAAGTGCCACCATTTTGTGTAAAATCGGGAAATTTTAGGAAATAACTTACAATACTTGGGCAGTGACTGTGTGTTCTGGAAACCCCTGGAGCTCGGGCAATACGTGAGGGTATTTCCACCCCTGCCTCAGGACCTTCTGCTTTAGGTGAACTTGGTAAACCAGCCGAGCAGGAGCAGGCAGGTGGCCCGCAGGTGCCCACGCAGCGCGGGGCTCACGGGGGCTCTTACCCAGTCGGTTGCACGGGTTCCGTTTGAAGAGGGCTCTGAGCAAACTCTGGGCCTCCAAGCTGAGGAACTGAGGCATGCCCAGCTTGGCTCTGAAAAACAGAGGCGGCTTTTAGGATGAGAAGGACAAGCCCTAAAGTAACCAGAGTTTCTTCTGTCTTTTGCAATCCTGCTCAGTCAGCATGAACAGACAAATCGAATCAAAGCAAATCAAAGCGACCCAGAACAACAGTGCCTAAACTTTTTGGTCCTAGGGCCCCTTCATGCCTTAAAAGTTATTGAGGACACCAAAGAGTTTTGGCTTATGTGGGTCGTATCTGTGATGCTGACCATATTAGAAATTAAAAGTGAGAAATGTTTACGATAGCTATTTAATAATTCATTCAAAAATAATAAAGCCACTGAAAATAAACAATAACAATTCCATTCATATAAATAACATTTTTAATGGAAACTATGTTTTCTATGACAACAAGAACGGCCCTGGTGAGGAGAGTGGCACTGTTCACATTGAGGAATCTCCCCTTGATTTGATGAGAGATGGCTGGATTCTCTTATCTGCCTCTGCATTCGGTCTGCTGCAACACTATGAAGAAAACCTGGGAAAGGAGGACCTTGCAAGCCCCCGGGAGGGGTTCAGGCCCCCAGGGGTCCTCAGACCATGCTTTGGGAACCACGGGACCACAATTGGATGCTGCCTCCTCAGAAACGCTGTGTCACGCCCAAGTGGCTGGTCACGAGTCCACACCTGGGATTTGGTAATTATTCTAGCTTTAGAAAAAGTAAAGACCTTGTTCCCCCTTAAAATGAAAAGGAATAGAGGTAATCAATACAAAAATCACGACTGCAGCTACAGATGTCATCCACAACATAAGGTCCCTTGATACAGGAAGACACTGATGAAGTCCTTTCTATGGGGCTTCCCCCACTCATCTCTCTCCTTCCACTTGCAGAATGATGTAATTTACGAAAACTTAATTTACAGCACCTAAAGTTGCCTCTTGATTTTATGAAAGTTACGTACCCATTTGCAGGGTTTGAGAGAGCTGGTCGTGAGGGCAAGTGGCTTTATGATTTCTGCTTCAGCTGCAGTAAGCCCGCTCCCTCGATTTGGAGTTCACCGTCTACCTGCTTCTCACCGTCCACCTGTCTCTGGGGCCACTTCCCTATTTCTGTCCACCCTCCCCTCTGCTTCTTTCCTCCCAGATCTGTCCCTTCTGACATCTTGCTCAGAGACAGCTTGCTCACATTTAAGATGTTATAGCAAGACTGGCACTGAGTTTAGACTTCTTTCTAGGATTCTAAGAACAAAATCATTTGCGTGGAAAACGGCTCTTCATGAGAATTAATCAGAAAATCATGTTTGTGTTCAGTCACATGGGCAGCGTGATTCCTGCCGACGCCAGGCAGGAGAGCTCAGGTACCTGCGTGAATGGGGTCCCAGGCAGAGAAGGGAAGGAAACCCCTGCTCTTGCCTTCTCCCTGGAGCCCCTAAATCCTCTGCCCTTCTAAATCTGTAAATTTATTCTGGAGGTCACCAATCACCACATCTGCCATTGGATAATTTAGACGATTTTTACTGATGGAAAACTTGATCTGTGGTAGCCGAGTTCATCAGAGCACTCAGTGATCCCATTCACCATTGGCCATTCACGTTATCCACCGTAATTAAGATGCCAAGAATGCTTATTGTCATTATTGCTAATGCCTACTTAACAACCCCGGTTTTGAAGACTGAAGCTCTTGACATCAGAAGGTGCTAACAAGTCCTGGGGTGGACCCCCAAGGGTGGGTGCCTCCTACTCACTTGAGGATGAGGGCCATGGTCTCCTTCCTGTCCTTCCCCTGGAATGGCAGGGATCCCGTGAGCATCTCGAACTGCAGAGCAACACAGACAGGGAGAGCGAGTGTTCAGACCAACCGGATTCAACAGTAGAGAGCCCCACACCCGAAGTTCATTTATCCATTCAAAATCGTGATCAATTCAGTGCAGGCGCCAGCTGACACGCTTGGCGACATCAGTGAGCTGAACTGCCTCCCGGAGCTCGAAGGTCGGCAGGGAGATGGACCCACGATAAACAGTCAGTAACTCAGCTCCACGGACGGTGCTAAGGTGCTAGGTGCTATGGACAGAAGAAATAGGCTGGGTGCTGAGGGATAGGGAGGGGATGGCAGTTTGGGCCACACATCTTCACTGGGGTTGGTTGAGGACAGTGTCCTTCTCTGGGGGGTGTTGGGAGGCGCTGAGCGAGGAGGAGGAGGAAGAGGACAGCTAACTTGTATTAAATGCTTATGCGTATCAGGAAAGGGCAGGGGACCGACCGCTCACCAGGGTGGAACAGCCCCTGACTTCAGTCCATTAACAAGCTCTGGTAAAAATAATATGGCACCAATAACCTCTCCAACACATGCCGAAAATACTAAGTGGACGTCTGCCAAGATGGAGCTGGTGATAAAGGCAGGATTGAAGGATAGACTTTCCTGAGCAGGGATTTCTTTCCCACACAAACAGCTGTGATTACAGGGCTCTGGAAGCAGTGGCCTGGAATTGCAGGGTTTACCAGAACACCACACACGTCTGTCTACTTCTGAGGACAGGAACTGGGGCGGCAGCAACAACAAATCCTTTTCTTCCAAAGAATCTAACTGCAATGTGCTAAACACCACCCCCGCCCCCGCAGAGTCTTCATGTCAGTTAAATGATAAGGAAGCAGCCCCAGTGCACGTGTCTATATGATCTTCAATTTGCCCTGGTCCCGATTCTTTACCGCGTACATCTCTGTCCCTTTAAAACCGATCCTCCAGTATTTTTCTTCTGCATTATGAAAATCTTGGGAAATACATCAAAGTAGAAAGATCAAAATAATCACCCATAATCCCATTATCCAAAGATAGCCACAATTAACATTTATTTCCTTCTAGTACTTTCTTCAAGCTGTTTCTTTTAAACAGAGATAAGGTTTTGTATACTAACTTTTCACAGAATAATATAAAAACTTTCAATGCTTATTATATAATCTTCATAATATCATCTTATATGTGGATATGCCAAAATATAATAGTTTATCTATCATTGGACATTTAGGATGTTTCCGATTTTCCACTATTATAAATAATATTGAAATGCACATAAAGTTTTCCTAAGATTTGGAGTTATCCTTATCTATCTACCGGGAATGAAATTACAAGTTTAAATAGTTGGACGGATTTATGGCTTTATTAACATTATTGGTCTACTTTCTGAAAGCAAATTTTAAAAGAAATTTAAAAATTCCTGTCCATTCAGATGTTGGAAGCCTGCTCTATCACACTAACACTTGCTGTCTGTCCCATGTGCACCATTAAGTGAAGGCTCACAGAGCAGACAGGCCGCAGGCAATCAATCAATATATAAGCAATAAAAATCGACAGTGAGTCCAGAAAAGAATCTAAAAATAGACAAATGTAATTAAATTGCAAGACTAGAATGCTCTGACCGCAGATGAACTGTTCAGCTGATAAAATAGGATGAGAGTTTGTAAGTTGAGCACACAAATTAAAATATCTCTTAAAATAGAATCATATTAGCAAGGAAAATTCCCTTCCTAGTTTGGCTCTTCCCTTCTCTGCCTCTCTCTCTCTTCTTTTTCTCTCGAGTCTACTATGAATGAAATTCCATTTCAACACAAATCCTTTCTGGCCACGTGAAATGAGAAAGCTATTACTTGACTCTCACCATTTAATCTTTGCTACAAAGATGGTGCCCATCCTGACGTCTGTATATCATTTAACTATTTATTATAGACCAACCAGTGTCTTGCATACATTCATTCAGTGACTACTTTTAGCCTTGACTATGATCTCTGATGTTGAGGGTACAAATCCTTTGTGCTTCTCTCTCTCCATCCCCTTTTTCCCTCCACGTTGTTCCATCCCATGCAACTAGCTACACAGTGGGAGGTCCCGAACCATTTCTTCACATCCAATGCAATGACACACATGGGTGTTCAATAAATGCTTCTTGATGATGATGATGACGGTGGTGGTGGTGGCAATGACGATGAAGCTATTTTATCAGCCTACAAGAGTCAGGGTACTTTGGCCTCACTTCCAGCCCCCTCAAGAGTTTCCTTTCTGTCAGATGTGGAGAAAGGAGATCATTTAAATATTTCTGTTCTGAATAAAGCTGCTCAGAAATTTCTCAGTATTTAAGTATCTCATTAAATTGGGGTATTACTGATGAGCATCCCTGGGACACTACATACAGTAAGTGTTTTGCTCTAGTGTTGAACAATCCTGAAAGTGACCAACGTTTCCAGGGCAAACTGATAAAAGTCATAGCACTGTGGGGTTGCACACTCAAGCACGTGTACTGGGGGGCACCCCAAGTGATTCATTCACAGATCAGCACCAGGGCAGGCTGCGGAAACACACAGAGGGGACCCGACGACACGCAGGTGCAGAGTCACTGTGAGCAGTTACGATGCTTCCAGGAAGATAAATAATTTGATCTATCTAAAGCAGTGGTTCTCAACTAGGGACAATTTTAAGACATTTCCCAATGTCTAGGGACAGTTTTGATGGTTAGGACTGCAGGCGTGGGGGGGTGTTGGCGACAGTGGTGTCTACTCTTTAGGGGCCAGGGATGCTGCGCAACATTCCACAAGACACAGGACAGCCCCCACCACAAAGAATATCCAACAGTGCCGGAGTTTAGAAGCCCTGTCTAAAGGGACATCTAATGAACCTAAAGAAAGTGGCCAGCCATGGGGTACAGACATGACACCACTGGAGGAGCCCGAATGGTGCTGGGGGCAGTGAAATGAGAAGGTTCTCGTAAGGGAGACACTGCATAACAGGAAGCCTAGAATTCAAGCTCACTTGGCTGACCAACGTTCTTAAAAAGAAACCAAAAGCAAGTTACTATTTTCATCTGAAAAGTTAAGGACACACCCTATTGTGAAATGGATTGTTTGAAGTGGTCGCAGTACCCCCTGTGTGGGGCAGGTGCGGCTGGATATCGCTCAACAGATGTGCAGATGTGTCAGAGCATATGGGACACAGATTGGCTAGTTCACACCTCTTGAGCACTCACTATGTGCCACGCTTGCTCGGAGTGGGTTAGATGTCTACACCGACCTGATCCTCCAACAGCCTCCGGAGGAAGGTGCGGTCTTCATATCCTTTCACGGGGGCAGCACCTGAGCCCTGACCCAGCCATGCTTGCTGTAGCAGCCTAAGAACAATTGGCCAGTTACCTGCGTGTGAACGTCCACACACGCAGTGCCAGTGGTTAAGAAACATGAGAAGAACACGAGGTGGTCTTATGTACAAAACCAGAGTGTTCAGGAGATGTTTACAAAACATCCACAAAATGCAACCCAAATGTCCTAAAAACTGACTTCCAGGTGAGTGTGGGGACGGGCTGGTAATTGACTATCACATGGAGCCCAGCACTACCTGTTCAAGTCCTTTTCCAGTTACAAATTCCTAACTTTGGACACTCAATTTTGTTCAAGGACAGAGATTTCCACCCTCAACATAGCTGTCTTTTGAGCTCTGTGGAGGGAACTTGCAGATTCTCAGATGACACAGGTTTAGTTCCTCAGTGAAGACATTCAAGGAAGGGAAGGCCACGATCCCTCAGGTGTAGAGACTGTTCCTTCATGGTTCTATACCTTTTTTAACAAAGCCAGTGGAGGGCACCTTATAAACACAACATACTCTAAAACTCATCTCCTCCCAAGGCTTAGCTAAGATACCACACTAAGTGCCACACTAGACCCACAGCCATCTCTATTGCAAATGAGAATTCGGAAGTCATTCCTGGTGCTGCCTAAGGAAGTGTTAAAAGCAACAGTCCTGACATCTGTCTGTGAGCTGGTTACCACGTGGGGCCCAGAGGGTATGATGGGCAGGACTAAATGAGAATGTGGTTTTTAGATGTGGTTTTAAAGCAACCTCTTATGCTCTTTGAGCCTTGTTTTCACTTCTGTAAACAGAAAGAATGATATCTTTCCTGTGTAGCAAAGATTTTTTTGGTTCAGATCAAATGTGAAGGTGCTTTATAACTCTGAGTGCCATGCAGACTCAATTTGTTGTCATCACTGTGACTCCCACCCCTCCCACTTCACGCTAGTGAGTAAAACAGCAGTTCTGGAACCCATGAGATCCAATTCCCCAGAGGTTACAAGACACTGAATGTGGAGTCCTTTCTACTAAAAGGACCGGACGATTCCACCTAACAAGTGAGCAGTTTAGTAAGAAATGCTGTGCCCCGTGGGAAAGGTGGCTGGAAAATTCCCGGTGTGCCAACCGTGCGGACAGCAGCGGGAGCGGGCCTCCTTCAGGAGAGCAAGGAGCCACCTCTCCGAGTCAACTCCGACCTTCGGAGCCTGTCCAGAGCGCTGGACGGGAAGGGCAGGGACCCAGGGATGAGGTAAGGCCGGTCGAGCCCAGCCCTGCTCTGCTTTCAGTGTCGTGTCAGCCCCCCACATGGGGCACAGACCTTCCTGGGCACGGGCGCTGTGTCTGTGCTGGGCACCACGGCGAAGGTCACCTGGTGCTTAGGAACCGCCCTGGGCCCAGGAGACGCTTGCAGAGACAGATATTCACAACATAAGAGGCCAGATGCTGTAACAGCAACGTGTGAAAGTGCCAAGCAGCTCGGCCGGGAGAATTAGAGAAGGTTCCAGAAGTGACTGTGCTCGCGTGGGGGAGGGCGTGGAGGGAGAAAACTGGGGAGAAGCTCGAGGAAGGGAGATCAGCTCAAAGTAAGTCCTATTTCCTCTTTTCTCATCCCTCCTGTTTCTCTATCTCTGGATTTCTTCTCTCTCTCTCTCTCTCTCTCTCTCTCTCTCTCGTGGGCGTGTGTAGTTGTTTTACTTTCAATCTTTCTTTTTATATGTCTTTGCTGTTCTTCTTTTTTTTCCTTTCAGCTTCTCCATTTATTTCTTTAATATCTCACGATTTTGACCAGAAAAATAAATTTTAAGGTACATTTTATATTTGTGGGATAGATTTTATGGCCCATTGTCTTAACACACAGGAACAGATTAGAGGAATATCATATTTCCCTTTTCCCCCAGAAACCTCACAAAGCTAAATCAAGCTCGCCTTGACTGATGTGTGGTTTTTGGGAGCAGTTTTCTCTGCCGTGTTGTCCGGCTAAGACCCTTCTCTCCAGTCTCAGGCTGGCCTCCTGTTCTTCTAAATATCAGTTACACCGAGATACATGTGGCAGCAATCTGTGCCTTCAGTTCATCAGAAAAAGGGATGCCTGGAGAACTGCTCTGTGGTCGTTTTCGAGACCAGTTTACCACCACCTGTCATCCACATGCGCTTTGGGTTTGACTTGAGAGGAGCGATAACAGCTGGAGGTCACCCAGGGAAGGACAGGAGGAGGGTAGAGATGGGATGCAGGAACAGGATGAAGCCTGGAGTCCCTGAGGGGGCCCACCCTACCCTCCAGAGGAATGTGCTTCTCAGCAAGGCAGGGGCTTAAGAGCTGGAATTGTTCCTGAAGCTGCAGACCTGGAATCTTGGACCTATAACCCAGTGTTAGGAAGGCAACATCAAACTTCCAGTAAAATCTGCAGCAGGGGCAGTGAAGTCGACCACCTCCACCATCACCAAACACCCTCCAGAGAGGGGAACACAGGAAACCACACATTTGGATGGAGCAGACCCATGATGCAAAATTCACCCTGCAGAGAGCAAAGCTAACCTAATTGTCTCATTAACATATCTAAAGAAAGACTGTTCAGTCAGAGGGTGAGCAGAGCAGGAAAGAGTCTAGTGACAGCTGTGGGGGGCTTATTTCAGCGGTCTCCAGTATGGAGATGGATTGCGTCTTAGCTGATGCCATTAAATGCCTGAATGATCATAAACACAATAGATGTCACCATTACCCTCTTTGCTAACATTTATGGAGCCCTTATAATGTCTCAGACATGTTTCAATCACTTCACTCGTATTAACTTGTTCAATTTGTTGTGATTTCATTTTACGGAGCAGCCCTTTCATTATAATTTGGCTGACACTGGAGAGAAATGCTGACCCTGGAGACAGGCGCACTCCCACCAACATGATGAAGACATCTGTTGTTGTAAACTTGTAAACTGGCATTCTGGTTTAAGCCCTGCAAGCCCACCTCCCGAGCTGGGTAATGTACATCTGCCCCCGCAGAGAGAGGTTAGTGATCTGTGTGCTGATGAATCCACCACAGCCAGCATTTCTGAGCCCACGGGGACCAGAACCTAGAAACCAAGTGACCATTGCTCCACGAGTCCTCCTGGGTACCAGGCGACACCTCTGAATCATGGGTGCAGGATGCAGCCCAGCGGTACCGTAGCCAGGGGATGAGGCATATGGTGTGGTGGGAAGAGAGGTGGCCTGGACACTGATGGAAGCTGGGTTTGAAATGCACATGGTGGTGCCTTGTGCTAGCTGAACGACCTTCGTCAAATCTACTGAAACTCTCGGAGCTGCAGTTTCCTTGTTTGTAAAATGCACTAGATGGAGGAGACTGGACAACCCTGGAATGTCACGATGCTGCTCATTCAGCGTCAGATTCCATGGCATCAGAAGTCTGGTCTACGCTGAGGGCTTGGTGAGCATGGAGGGTCTGTGAGCACTGTGCCCAGCTGGGAGGATGGGCAAAGTGAGAGTGTACAAGGAAGGGAGGAGAGGAGGGGCCATCTGGGGATAGGGGAGAAGGAGCCCACACCATTTCCCTTATGACCATAGAATACCTTGTCTAGAGGTGTTTGGGATGGACAAACGAGGCCAGGAAATGCCAGGGTCAGGAATTTGGGGGCCTCCTCCATGTCCCAAGTCACGTAACGGGTGCTGGTTGTCTACATTTCAAGCCTTGTTTTCCGCTTCCGCAGGTCATTGCCGGACCTCTGAACCAACCCGGGGATGGGAAAGTGCACAGCATGGGGAACTGTGACAAGGAGCACTGAAGCGGATGAGAAGGGGGCCATTACCATCAGCACACCGAAGGACCACCAGTCAGCGCTCTGCGTGTGTCCTCGTCGGTTCACCACCTCGGGTGCCATGTATTCTATTGTCCCACAGAATGAGTATGCTCTCTTGTCGTGGTCGATGGCCTCCTTACTCAGCCCGAAATCTAAAGGTAAACACAGTACACAGCACTTTTTCAGTCCCGGAGTGGCCTTCTGGACTGTTCCCATGATGACTCCTAACCCGCGGGCTTCAGCATCATTTACGTGAACTCTGCCTGACTGGGCATCTCTTCTCCCACCCGTTCTGTCAGGGCGCAACATAACCCTCTTGGGATGCAGGCGTCATCATCCTCACGCATGCTGGGCAATGCCTGGTAAGTTCCCCAAGTCAAAATCCTTCAAGAATCTACAATTCAGGAGTGCCTTGTAACGATATCAAGAAGGTGTATTTCTTAGTGATCACATGAACTCCCCAGGAGACCCGATTGTTAATAGGGACACTCAGGTGGAACGTAGAGCTCTGATGCTGCAGGTCAGCGGGCCCAGGATGGAGAGAAGCATGTGCTGCTGCTCTGATGAGATGGGAAGGAAGGCGTTGGTTCTGAAGGAAAGGACTGGAACGGAGTTACGGGCAGAAGGCTACTTGGGAAGGAGGTCCTGGTTGGTGAGGCACAAAGGGGAAGAAGACAAGTCCCATAGGATCTTAGAGCATTTGGGGGGTATGCAACGAGCACCCTCCCCTCCGCCTCCTCCTGAAATCCTCAGTAAACTCAACCTTCCTCCAATGCCTGCATGTTAATACACTTAGCGGATGACAGACACGGTGAACACACTGGCTCTAAGATTAGTGCACCTCTCAGTTTTGTCATCTGTGAAAATAAGGATGACATCACTTCCTTCCAGGGCACATGAGGATGAAGCAAAATCACACCCTGAGTGAGAACAGAGATTTGCTCACTCACTGCTTAAGTGACTCGTTTGCAATTAGGGTCCCCGGGGTTTGTTTACAATTTGTGCCTTGCCAAAATGAAAAATTATTGCATATTATTAACTTAAAGTCATGAATAAGTAACAGAGACCATGATTATTAGATGAGGAAAGCCAAAACTCTTTAAAATTAGATAAATTTGACGTGGCAGCTCCATACTTATTCCAGCTACGGCTGCACATGTGTGATTTATATATGACATATGCTGATCCTCAGTCAGCAGAGAAAACTTGTAAAGAATTAGCAGAACCTGAAATGTGCACAAAATGCCACAGTGGCACTTCTGAACACCTTAACCAGTTGCAGAAGTTAATTTTACTTTCTCAGGTGGTAGGGGTTAATTTCTTCTGCTGTCGTATGTGTGGGAAGGCACAGAGACATCAACAACAGATCAAACTGCAGTGGGGCAGCTCCCACCAGCCACCGAAGAGGCACAGCTGTTGACCACGTGACACTGCAGGCGCCCCAGAGGCTGTGCTTCACCTGCCAGGAGCACGTGGCCTGAAGGTGCTGTTAAAGGGAGAGTCACGACCTTGTGTGTAAGTTCATGAGAAATTTAAAAAGTCTAACTTTGCAACATTAACAAGCATTTAAAAATATTTACTAAGCCTCACTGGGCCGACTTGACTGACATTTATTGTCAGTTGCTCTGTGGACGCTGCAGGATGCTGGGGATCCAGCAAGAGCGGTAAACCTGCCCTTGAGAAGAGGCTGTGGCGAGACGCAGACAGTAACTAAGCAGCAGCGAGACAGTGCGGAGGCTGCAGAGTGGAGAAGGAGAGGCCTCGGGAAGAAGGGGCGGCCGAGGAAAGCTTTGAAGGAAGAACGAGGGTCAACCACGTGCCCTGAGCAGGGAGGGCTTCCCAACAGAGGTGAGGAGAGAGCATTAGGTCAGGGATGGACAGGCGGGAGCGAGTGTGCGTGGAGATGAGGCCAGGCCAGGTCAGCAGGGTGGCTGGCAGGAGAACAGCCCCCAGAGACGTCCACACTCCAACGCCCAGAACCTGTGAATAAGTCACCTTACAAGGGGGCCCCTGCAGATGTGATTAAGTCAAGAATTGTGAGATGGGGAGGTGATCCTGGATTACCAGGTGGGCCAATGAACCACAAGGCTCTTATGTGGAGGACGGGGTGGAGGTCAGAGTCCGAGAGAGACTGGGAGATGCTGCACTGCAGCTCTGAAGATGGAGGACGGGGCTGCGAGCCAAGGGATGTAGGTGATCCCACAGGCTGGAGAAGGAAAACGGATTCTCCCCCTGGAGCCTCCAGAAAGGAACGCAGCCCTGCTGACACCTTTATCTTAGCCCCGAGAGACCCATTTTGGACTTCTGGCCTCCAGAACCATAAGATGATAAATTTGTGTTGTTTTAAGCCACCAAGTCTGTGGCAATTTGTGACAGCAGCAAGAGGAAACCAATACAAATGGGTGTCATGGAACTAGAGGGTGTGTTGTCAGTCTGATTGAATTTGGTGGCAATGCGGGGTTTGAGGTTTCAGCAGGGAGATTGGTCCCTCAGAAATGATGAAGGTGGGAGGGGTATGGCGGTGACAAGGACCATGGTGCTGGAACATGCCAAAGTGAGATCACAGACATTTGCCCTAAGATCAGGGCTGTGCATCGTGATTCTTGGACAAAACATCCAGTGATGCTGAGATTCCGCAGGGAAGGTGCTAGAAGAGTCTTCAGTCAGAAGAGAGAAGGAAAGGAGGGCCCATCTGGAAAGTCTTGAGCATTTTGAGATGCTGTGAGGACACACACCAACATAACTAATACATAGTTATGAAGAATTCAGCCAAATCAGAGATGCACATCTGCACACACTGGTGCAATACCAGGGCTTTGGCTTTGCGTGGGTCCCTGGCTTGACTAGGGCTGAGATGAGGGAGACCATCGTCTTTTACAAACCTGTAATCTTAATATGTCCCTCTTCATCCAGGAGGATGCTGAAAGAAAGAGGAAGAAAACAGATGATTTAAAAGAGACTGGACATGCTGGAGGGCACGTGGATCTCAGGGGGACACCCTTAGGGCCACTAGGGCCACAGTCTCTGGCCGGGAGTTAGCTGCATTCACAGATGTGGGTTTTCAGATTACTGGTCCCCTCGCCAGCAGCTCTGCTAGGTCAGAAGCATATTCAGATCCACGGTGTTTGGGGAGGCTGAGGGGCTCCCTGTGTTCTTGCACCTGGTTAGCCAGGCAAATGCAGGAGACTGCGGTTTTGAGACCTCTTGAGCCCACGGGGAAGGTTTGGGAACCTTCCGGACTGTCCTGCATGAAGAATAGGACTGAGAGGGTCCAGGACTGCCCTGGCCCGTGGAGATCTGAAACCTCTTAGAGGGGGTTTTTTGTACCCAGGTAGGCTCTCGATGGCCAGAGCCCCACTCCTTCTCCCCAGATCTCTCCGTGAGCCCCGCCTGGGTCTCGGGATCAACCCGACTTCCACGGAAGCCTGTGACACTTTGGGCCATGGCACAGAGGAGCCTCGGGGCTCTGCAGCCTTCATCTTGTTATAAGATCTGGTCCCACTGGGTCCCTGCCTTGCTCCCTGGTCCAAGCCCTCGTCACACCAGCGTCTGACATCTAGACACCCTGGAAGGGAGTGTTGGCCTTGCTTCGCCTGGCTTTCCTGTGTAGGGCAGCGTGCACTCCCCCTTGGAGGCCAGAGGGAGAGTCTGCAAGGGGCGGATGCAGGCGAGCACCCCAAGAAGCCCGTCTTCCAGGCTGTCAGCCCTCGGGTCCCGGGGCTCCTAGACTTCCCAGTTTGTTTGCTGTAATAAATCCTGTTCCACCAGCTCCTGGGAGGTAGCAGCCCAGCCCTACAGAGACCAGGAAGTGGACCAGATAGAAACCAAAGCAAGGCTTTGAGGATTAATATGTGATACCTTAAAAAATCTGGGAAAGGAAGGAGGTTCTCACACCTGCTACCACATGGATGGACCTTGAGGATATTACGCTGAGTGAAAGAAGCCAGACACAAAAGGACAAAGACTGATTCCACTGATTCCACGACATCGTGACCACTCTCAACACTGCTAAACTGTACACTTAAAAACGGCAAAGATGCTAAATTTTATGTTACATTTATCTCACCACGATTTAAAAAAAATCTGCCATGGGATTATCTTCGATTTTCAGTCATACTTAATCTCTGCCCAGAAATGAGCAACTTTCAAGATTAATTCCCTACTAATTCTAATTGACAACAAAATCTTTTCTGTTCAATGCTGCAATTATGCAGTACTATTTTTAGCTGTAAAGATCCTTTTGACTTTTAATGAGAGAGAGACCCAGGGGGCCCAGGGCTCACGGCATCTGTGAGCATGTCAGGCGAGTCGGATCTGAAATCCGCCTCACATTCCCGCTCTCTCTAGGAGACGCCATATTTAACAGGATACTGTCCTCTCTGTGGGGACACTCAAGAGAGGGCCTTTTACGATGATTTAAATGTGTATTTATATGTGCAGCTAGCGATGTTCTACTGTGCTGATGGTCATGTCAAAGCCACGCATGGTACCCACTTTCCTCTGGTCACAGGTAGGCGCACTTTGCATCACACATGTACATAACACGACCTGGTTTCTGGGCAAACCCAGAGGCTTCCCATAAATGGCTGCCACATCTAATAAAAACGGCTGCAGAGAGAGTCCGTCCTTTCCTCAGTGCAGTGTGGGTGAGAGTAAGGATCTGGAGCATGGACCGAGTCCCACTACCGAGCCCTCAGCCACGAGGTCTTAGCTCACGGCTCGGGCACCTTGTGCCCAAAGCTGGTGGGTCCCAGCAGGCCCCGCCTCATCCAGGGGCAGGTGTAGACCTCAGGCTCGGTGGGCGGTATCACTCGCCTCCCAGGGCAGTGCACAGTGAGTGAGAAAATCAGGGACTCTTGTTCAGGTCAGCCAACTGGACCTAAAATAGCATTCACTAGATCTCTCCTTTTTCAAGTGGATTACTCCCAGTTTATGTGTCAGCTCCACACAGGAAATACAAGAAAAAACCTGAGATGGAAAGACTATTACTTTGGAGGGACTTTATTTCTTTAATTTAGAATAGGTTAGCAAAATATCCTAGAAATAACATTACAGATGATCACTGCTAAAGATACACACACCTTGCCTAGGAATCTGGTGCCACTGTCTTTTAGAAAAACTCTCAGAAAAGGTCACCTGACTTGTCATCTAGAAGTGGGTTTGTTGAAGCAGCTGAAAGGGCTTCCTAAATCTGGAGGAGGACGGTGGAGAAGAGACTGGAAGGGAAGAGAGAAACAAGGGCAGAGGTGGCCATGTCTGAGATGTTCCCAACGGCAGGATGAGTCCCACCTACAAGTGGGAGGCAGCATCGTGGCAGGGAGGGGCAGTGAATGTGGAAGGAGTGCTGGGGGGGCCTCTTACCTGCCCAGGCTTAGCGCAACAGAAGGGACATTGACCCTGGCCTTGCCTCCCTCAGAGAGTTGTCATGGGGATCAGCTGAGAACAGGCTAGAAACATCCCATACAAATCAGCATAAGCTACACCTGTGTCTGGGCACCTGTTCAGGGGCGGACAGGTGGATCTGCTCACCCTACTTGGAATCCCTACATGGGACATGCCAGCATGACGATGTCCCAGTCTACTCTCTGATGTGCACTCACGTGGGAAATAAATACAGAGCAATGGCCACCGACGTGGGCCAGCAAGAAAGCGGGTGTTGAGGGCTGCGCCCCCCTGTGTTCTCACTTACTTCTCAGGTTTCAGGTCTCTGTAGATGATGCCCAGACTGTGGAGGTGGTCTAAAGCCAAGGCCAGCTCTGCCAAGTAGAACTTGACATCCTCCTCTGTAAACATTACCTAGAGAGAGAGGGAACAAGACCGTTCAGCTCATTTTGTGGCTAGTTTGTTTTAAAGAACTCTGCCAGAGAGCACGACTCAGCCCCACAAAGTCCACCCCCGGGGCAGATGTGCTCTGCAGAAGATCACGGGCTCCTCCCAGCAATCCTCTGCTGGCTTTGCCACTAGAAACGTGTTCTCTTGATAGTTTTAAGACCCGTGAAGGAAGAAGAGCCCTCTCCTGCAAAGACGACTTAATTAGCCTTGTGAGTGGAGCCCTTAGAGTCCTCTCCACCCTGTCCTCCTTGCCCCCACAAATCACACAACTCTGGAGTGTATTTCTGGGTTTATATTTTAATGTGAGTGCCTCTGATGTGAACTCATCACATTTTAATAAAATAACTAAACCACACTGTCAAGCCTGATGAGGAGCCATGGAAAACGCGTCTCGAATCTCACTCCCTCTCCCTTAGATTTGATATCTTCATCCCCTGGGTTGATGCAAACTAGTAACTGCTAGTTACCCAAAGTGGGATTAGTTCTACCAAATACAACACACATGGTGTAGAGTCAGCTGGGGCGCCCTAAGCCGAGGGAGGCTGGTTGGAGAGGGGATGTGGGGTGTCTGGGTCCACGCGTTGGACACCCTGATTCAGGCAAGCTAAAACACACAGGAGGCCACGATGCCCGGCAGACTTCATGGTCATCATCTATAGCGACAGTTCCTTGTCCCCGGTGCTGGTTAGCGCCAGTACGTAATTTTTGTGGTCACCTTACTAGGAAGGCAGATGGTTATCAGAAACCATTTTTGACATTCACCACGAGAAATCAATGTCACAGAGATCAAAAGTCCATATTATCACTGAGTTCTCTCTCTGAAGGCAGACATATGAAAACTCACTACCTAATCAGAAGGTTGCCTGGTAAGCATGGAATTAGCATAAGGGCAGTTCAGGGAACGGAACGATGAATACGTCAGGCTGATGCAGATGGAGAACATCCATTTCACAAAAGGGATGCTTGCCACTGGGGCAGAGACACATGCCCCATGGTCCTGGACAGAGGCATTTGGGGCTGCTGACCCTCACTGCCCCTCTGGCCTCTGGAATCTCCTGTTCTATCTTCCACGCTCAACCAGCACCTTTCCTGGTTGGGTGTTTCTTTCCTAAATTGGTTAACATCTTCAGTGGGCTTACTTACAGTCAAATTCTGCGGGCTGCCGAATTCTCTTTCATCTGACTTATTTATCTATCTAATCACACGGGTGTGTCTGCAGCTTACTGCTCTGAGGGCAACCGTAATTTTCCACTTGTCCAAGTCTTAGGGCACATCTCAGTGTAGTCCCCAAGTACAGCTGGCAAATAGTTTCCCCATAGAAACGAAAAACCCACAGATGTGAGTTCTTGGAGGCAGTCAGTACAGTGCCCGACACATGGTAGGATGTTGTCCAATGGACTCGTTGAAAGAGACTGAAAGGAAAATCCTTTGCAAGTGTGTCTGTGAACTCTGAGAATCTGTGGTGCCCACGCCTGACAACTTTACTTCTCTTCTGAAATAAGGGTCTTACGGGAGACACATGTCCCCATTATGAGGCGTGACAGGGCTTTTTGCTCATTATCATTGCCTTTTTGGTCAAGAAGCCCAACAACAGGGTGTGTCATCCTGGATGCTGGACAAAACCAAACCCAAGGCCTGGCTCCCTGTAGACGAGAGAGGAAAGGATCAGATCCGTAGGTATCGGACGAAAACTGGCAGGAGTCAACGACTTGGCGTCTTTGGAAGCGTGAGCACAGGCAGGAGGCACATAAAGGACCAGACACCTGCTCCACAACAGCTTGTTGTAGAACTTGGATCTGATTCTTCCAGCCCCAGGCTTTCAACTTATATTGCAAGGAGCCCAATCTATCAGTTGTGCCATCACCCGAGGGACCATTCAAAAACAGAGAGAGAGGGCAGCCTGAGGTCTCCGGGACACCCACCCCTGCTCCACCTTGATCTACTGTTCACTTTGGGATTTCCTGCAGAATGGAGGGATCTCCTGCTAAACAAGTAGGAGGGGAGAAAAGGGGGAGAGGACAGTTTGAAGCCACTGTGAGAGTCCATAACATCCGCCACGCTGGGGTGAGATTCAGAAGGATTGGAACCTGTCCTGTGTGCGGTAGTAATGTGTGCTGCCTTCACCACCCTCTGTTCTGGATAAAGGGACACCCTCACCAGCCCACACAGCATCATGAAGCCCAGCAGTAGTGTTGCCTGAGGCAGAATGCTGGTTTTTTCCATTCCACGAAGCAGAGAGCTCTTCAAGTCAAGTGGGGGACAGAGAGCTCTCATGTTGCACTGCATAACATTCCGGAAAGTTCGTATGTCAGGTACTGTGAGGTCAAGGATAAACTTGAGGGTTGTGAAGTGGCTGGTGGTCATGGAGACCTCGTGTGTGGTGACCTGGTTAGAGGCTCCTGAAGTGCCTCCCAGGATGTGTGGTTGGCGTGTTAATAGCATCTTCCTACCACGGAAAGTGAGATACTGTGAAATAAAGTCGTTCCCAACTGTTACACAACCAACTTTCCATTGCCATCTGCTCTACAAGGGCAGTGAACAGAGTGCAACAGAAAGTTCTAGAGCTTCACAGAGGTCTTTGGAAGAGTCAGTTTTCTTAAGATCTTCCAAGGACAACAGATGTCTTCTCTGTGCAACTAGTATGGCTTCTTTAAAACGAATACACACACACACACCAACAGCCCCCACACCAACCACACGCATCACACATATACCACACATACATATGCACGTGTACATGTACAGTCTCAAACATACTATACACTACACATACAGGCAAATGCACACATACACCCACGTGACTCTCACACACACTACACACTCACCATACGACACACACACACATATGCCAAAGCACACACACGTACCACACACACACCCCTCCCCTCAGTGCTCTCCACCCCTCTTTGTCCCTCGAATTCTAGACACAAACCCACAGCCTGCCACCTCCTGGAGGAGGGCCGTTTACCTCTTTGGAGAGCCTGGTGAAGAGGTCCCCTCCCCGCAGGAAGTCCAATATCAGATAGAGCTTCCCTTCCGTCTGAAAGGCTGCGGAAGGAGCGAGAGTTGAGCATTTCGGCAGTCACAGAGGTCCCCAGGGGTGGATATTGTTCCCTTGGCAAAAAGCCCCGTCTCTGACTCAAATAATACCACGTAGTCTGTAATGCTGGGTCATTTCAGAAACGGGACCTGAACCGCTTGGGACAGCTCGCCAGGGCGGAATTCAGGGAAAGAGAGCCGACAGTAATGGGCTCTGCCTCTCTCACTTTTATTAAGAGTCTGGAGATGTTTTCTCTTTTCTTTTTTCTCCCTTCCTTCCCTCCTTCTTTGCTTCCCTCTCGCCTTCCTTTTTCAGTCACAAAGGGGACTGAAAGGGAGAGAAGTATCTGTATGTTTCCACTTGCTCTCGTTCCACCACTATAAATGCTGGGCTTTGGGTACAACTGGGTCTCACTGGAGTGTCGGCTTTTGCTGTAGGTGTTTGGTGAGGAGCAGGATGACAGCTCTGACCGTGTTTGGACAGTCTCCTTTCCTTCCAACAGAACTGCACTTTGTACAACTAAGGGTTCAAGCATCAGTCATCTGATTCCTTCCTTTACGGCAGCGTTGGTGACCGGCCGGCATGGCTATTTGTACTTAGGGCAACAGGGCTCACGTTCTCTGTTTGATGGCCGTGTGCTATAGTTATGGGTGTATTGTTTGTTTCAGCTCTCGCCCACCACTCAGCAAGGGCATGCCGCAGTCGAAAGGGGGCTGAATGCCATGTGGGGGCCAAGAGAAACCACTCACCGTTACTACTGGACGGTCAGCTCAATGTTATTGATGACCTATCATTTGGCATCTACTTTATATACACGGGCAGTACGGCTGGGAGGGGTCCTGATATCCCTACACACTTGAAAACTTTTTATTTTCTAAAAGTAAGTCCTAGAAGCATTATAAATGTTGAGGTTTTAGAAACACATAGCCTCTAACTAGAAAACACGACAGAATTGTGAGACTTGAAGCTTGAATTAAATGCTCCATCCTAGCTCTGGACGGGCAGATGGAGAACAAGCGTCTTTTGATCAACCACAGAGGTAACAGGGAGGACGCCTTTAAAAATCTTTGTGAGACACCCAGTTCTTAACATCTTCCTTAACCCAGGAAAACACCCTGAAAGCCAACTGAAATGACACAGGGGACTGGATCTGATGCCAGCAAGTCAGCAGCAGTAGAGGCGGCAGTGTAATGGAGCGAAGGCAGCCTCTCTGCCGTCTGCTGTGGGACGAGATCCCAGGGCACCTGCCCGCAGGCCTGGGGACCGTGGTTACTGCCTGGCTTCCAGCAAGTTCACATCCATATTCGCTCTTATTATTTTTCAAAGGAGAGGCCACAGAATTTCCAAACAAGACTGAACTGTTTTCTTAGCAATATCAGAAATTAATCAGCAAAGAGCTAGAAGTCTCTGCCCTCCTACCTTTGGGCACGTGTTTATGCCTTTGCTGCCAATTTGTGTAATCTCACCACAATCTCCCCAAACCCCGCCCTCCCCAGTGCCTTTGAAACAACAAGCGCGGTTTCGTTTTCTTCCTTCTGTCCTTCACTCACATCATTATTCAAGTCGGGTTGTAAACTTGACTGCAGTCTGGCACGACTCTGGAGGGGCCATTTCCTTAATTATTTTTAATTTGAAGATTTCACTATTGCTTCTCTGAGGAGATTAAAAGGCAGAGAGCAAACTAGGAGGAGCTGTGTGCCACCGCAGACATGTGGTCTGGGCTACAGTATGTGATCTGAGCCTCAGTTTCACTTCTGAAAAATGGAAACAATAATCCACCTGGAAAGGAAGTTTCTTTTTTTTAGAGAGAGACCATTTATTTTTATTTATTTTTTTTGTGAGGAAGATTAGCCCTGAGCTAACATCTGTCGCCAATCCTCCTCTTTTTGCTGAGGAAGACTGGCCCAGGGCTAACATCTGTGCCCATCTTCCTCCACTTTATATGGGATGCTGCCACAGTATGGCTTGACAAGCAGTGCGTCGGTGCACGCCCAGGATCCAAACTCAGGCTGCCAACAGTGGAGTGCGCACACTTAACTGCTACACCACCGGGCCGGCCCCTGGAGAGGAAGTTTTGAGGGTTCAATGAGCTACAATCTTTAAAATGCTTGACACATGGTATTCACTTAAAATGTGGGAGTTGTTACCATTCTGGTTTAAAGAAATAATTGGGTCATAAAGCATTTTATTCTGAAACAACAAAAAAATATGTGATAGATTCACTCCAATCTAGGTCAAGAGAACTTTTTTCTTTAGCACTTTATCAATGATGATAATTTAATTAATAATAATATAGAGTCCCTCATAGTGGGTCTTGGAGACGAAAACAGGCATCTTGCTCCTTCAGAGAAGAACCGTGCAAGAGACTAAGGAATTGGGAGAGAAGACAACCCCACCCAGATAGGACTGGACGCTACGACACAGGGAGGGTTTTCATCTTCCGATCTATTCCTCTTCCTCAATGTCCTCTGCTTTGGGGAATGTTGCCCTAGGTCCTCTCAAAAGTAGGTTATTTTTAATTTTTTGTTTTTGGTGAGGAAGACTGGCCTTGAGCTAACATTTGTGCCAATCTTCCTCTATTTGGTATGTGGAATGCCACCACAGCATGGCTTGATGGGCGGTATGTAGGTCCCCGCCAGGGATCAGAACCTGCAAACCCCAGGTTGCTGAATTGGAGCGAGCGAACTTAACCACCACGCCACTGGGCCGGCCCCAAAAGTGGGTTATTTTTTACTGTATTTACCATAATGAAGCTTTACAATGAAAGGGTGATTCACTTCTGCCAAAATGTCTCTCTCCATCTTCGATCTGACTCGGTCCCGCACTGCAACAAAGAAAAACGAAGGCTTTCAAGAAGGAGACATTAGAATTCTGGAGAATGTGGAATATAAAACATTAGATATAAATAATCTCCCCCAACTGTTTGTTATAAAAATTTTCAAACACGTACAAAGTTGAAATAATAATGATCACCCCTAACTAGATTCAACAATAGTGTTAACACATTTGTGCTCTCTCTCTCTCCACACATACACACATTTTAGTAAAAAATCTGACAGTAAATTGTGGACACCATGACACTTGACCCTTGGATGCATTTGCATGCAGCGTATCCTAAGAATAAAGACAGTCTCTTACATAACCAATGTGAATGTCACTGCTAAGAAAATCACAGTCATTCCATAATATCATCTAATATCCAATCCATATTCAACTCCACTCCCATGTCATTTACAGTTGTTATTTTTTCTAACCCAGGATCCAGAAGAGGTTCACACCTTATATTTGGTTGTTGTATTTTTTTATTGTTTTTGCTGCTAGAATAGAATAGTGCCACATCTTTTTTCCTGTGTTTTTTGTGGACTTTTTCGTAAGTCCAGGCCAGTTTTCCTATAGATTGGTCCACATTCTGGGTTTGTCTGATTGTTGCTTTACCAGTCACTTGAACTCCTATGTTTCTTGGAAACTGAGGATAGGTCCAGAAGCTTTATAAGATTGAGGCTGAACATTTTTGGCAAAAATACCCTCCAGGTGATGCTGTGTGCCTCAGATTGCAGCAGCCGAGGTGGTGATGCAGCGTTATCTTGCTACGTGATGCTGAACTGGATGACGTGTTTAGGGTGGCAAGTCACCAATCTCTCATTGTAAAGACCCATGTCCCTTTGTAAGTAATAAGTCACCTGCAGGGTGACATTTTGGCCTCGAGTATCTGTGGGTTCCTAACAACCCTTCATCCAATGGTGTCAGCACACACGTATGATCCTTGCTTGAGTCATTTAGGGTTGCAAAATGCGATTTTCTCATTTCTGATGGAACTAGAAATCAAGAGGAAGAGTTCTTCTCTGTCTCTCTCCCTGAGCATAACTATGGACTGTAGATTTTTTAAAATTTAGTGTATTATAACCAATTACAACATTATTCTTTTTGGTGCTCACACTGCCCCAAGTTTAGCCATCTGGGAATACAGATGTAATTAGTTTCGAGGCAAAAATAAAGAAAGAAAGAAATATCACCACTTGAGACTAAGAACTGCAAATTGCCACAAGTTAACTGGTCCACCCAGTGCAGCATCAAGTGACCTCACATGGCCCCACGTAAGTGACCGCAGGAATTTCCTCAAACATTCACATGTGTGACAAAGATGGTAAGTATCATATCACTGGGCCAGGCATTTACAGTCAGCCTTAGTTTGGCCTTGCAATACGTACTTTTAAAGTTTTATTTAAGAAGTCCTTCCCTAAGGACGGCTAAAATAATAATAATAATAAAAAAGCCTCAGAAAATAACAAGCATTGGTGAGGATGTGGAGCAATGGGAATCCTGTGGAGATGTTGGTGGGAATGTAAAATGGTGTAGCCGCTGTGGAAAACAGTTGGGCGGGTCCTCAAAAAGTTAAACATAGAACTACTATAGGACCCAGCAATTCCACTCCTAGGTATTTATCCAAAAGAATTGAAAACAGGGGCTCTAGATACTTGTCCACCAAAGTTAACAACAGCATTATTCACAACAGCCAGAAAGTGGAGGCACCCAAGTGTCCATCAACAGATGAACGGGCAAACACAACATGGTGTTCCATACAATGGAATATTATTCAGCCTTAAAAAGCAATAAAACTCTGACACATGCTACTGCATGGCTGAACCTTTTTTATTTTTTTATTTATTTATTGTTTTCCCCCAAAGCCCAGTAGATAGTTGTATGTCATAGATGCACATCCTTCTAGTTGCTGTACGTGGGATGCGGCCTCAGCATGGCAGGAGAAGTGGTGCCTCGGTGCACGCCCGGGATCCAAACCTGGGCCGCCAGCAGCGGAGCGCGCGCACTTAACCGCTAAGCCATGGGGCCGGCCCAAGCATGGCTGAACCTTAAAAACATTATGCCAAATGAAATAAGCCAGACACAAGAGGAGAAACACTGTATGATTCCACTTATATGAGGTACTTAGGGTCGTCAAATTCATAGAGACAGAAAGTAGACGGGTGGGTGCCAGGGACTGGGGAAGGGCAACGGAGAGTTGTTTAATAGGGACAAAGTTTCTGTTTGGGATGGTGAAAAAGTTTTGGGTATAGAGAGTGGTGGTGGTTACACAATATTGTGAATGTACTTAACGCCACTTACAAATGGTTAAAATGATCAATATTATTTTATGTATATTCTATCACAATTAAAGAAAAAAGGAGTCCTCACTCCTGGGTCACAAGGACAGGCTGCTCCATTTTGCTTTGTTCACTCTACTTTCATCGTTCGCGTTGTCCCTGCTCTCCAGAGTCCACCTGTGTTCTGGTACCACGGCCACTGTACGTGCCCCGTTGGTCTGTGACAGTGTAGCCTGGTGGTAGAGTGGCAACTCTGGAGCTCACGGCCTGCGTTTGCACCCTGTGTCTGTCACTCAGATCGTGGGCTGCTCCCTGCTCAGTTTCCTCATCTGTAAAGTGGGGATGATATGGTGTCTACCTCACAGGACTCCTATGAGAAGTGAATGAAGTAATGTGTGAAACCCTTACAGCAGTGCCGGCCGCAGCAAGCACTGTGCTCGCTCTACTGTCATTGGTGGAGTTAGCTTCACTGTGTGATAAGATTCCTTGGCTTGCTCTGATTATTCTCTTATGCCCCACTGCTCATCTTCCTGTAGCAACACCGGAACTTTGTAATCGCAGTGGCCCCAAATATCCCTCAGAATCTAGAAGGGGCACACAGAAGGCAGAGCTGCAGGTTGCCCAGCGGCATCTCCACAGCCCGCAGCCGGTCTCCTCTGTGTCCCCAGCAGCTCTGAACCCCCAGGACCAAAGCACCAGGCAGAGGAGTGTGGGGTCCAGCTCATCACTGTCCACATCCAGGGTGACAAACGGTGGGTCCTCCTTCTGGCTAGACCAGTGGAATAGAATTTTGTTGCTGGAAAGACCTTGGAGAGCATGCAATTCAACCCCGTTATTTCACAGGACAGCAAACTGAGGCTAAAGCGGGTGCTCTAAGCCCGACGGCTGGTTGGTGCAGCAGGGAGCAGACCCCCACAGGCCGCCTTTCCACTGGGTGCACCCTCCAGGGTGCAGGGCACTGTTACCACTGGGAACAGATTCCAGCACAGAAGACAGGATACTCAGGGAGGACCACAGAGAAACAAAGCGACCTCAGCTGGAAAGGTCTCACAAGTAAGGGCTGCGAACGGAAACTGTTGCCCAAGTGATGGACATGGAGCACGGCATTCGGAGTTAAGACGGTCACTGAGCATTTTTACTTAATGCAATTTCATATTGTCAGCTGTGGTTTTGCCTCTGGAGCAAGGATCCCCGAGTTCAGAGATTCCTTTTTCCTCTCTGATAGTAGTAATTGCGTGCAAACCTTTTTAGGGGGCTGTGTTGCAGAATTAACCTCACCTTTCCTGTTTATCATTTGTGAGTTGACATCTTAGTGATCTGCATTTGAGTTTTTGTCCGTGTAGTTTTTCTTTTCTATGTAAAGTAACCAGAAAATAGGCCCTACGACAGCAAATTTGGTGGAGGTGTTGAAGGCAGAGCAAGGGTTCCTTTCCGGTGAGAAGACACTGACCAGAGAGGGGATGGCTCTCCCCAGCTCCTTTAGCACCTGGATGATGACTGAACAGTGAAGTCAAAATTCTTGTAACCTGGCCTCGAATTTCCTTTTCCTCCTGCCTCTCTTCCTGCATCCCACTCCTCTTCCATCACTATTTATAAGTCTTCTTCATGCGACACAAGACATGCAGCTGCAGGCTCTGCCCCAGGAAGTCCGAGTCTGCGGGCCAGACTGTAGAGGGCAGCAGGGGCACCTCTAGAGCGCCAATCGCCTCTGCGTGCATGGGGGAGCTGGGGACGGGGCCTGGGGGGTTAGAACCGAGAGACCTGGTGATCGCTTAGCTGCTGGGCTAGGAAGGAGAGAGGTGTGTCACCCTGGCCCTCTGGCCTGGGTGACGGGTGGGGAAGAAGCTGCGGGGAGGAGAGAAGAGGGCCACCAGCAGGCACGTCGCGTGAGGGCGTCGGGGACGAGCAGCGGTCAGTAAGAGAGGCTGGTCTGGAGCTGTGCTGCAATGCAGCCTCGCGGCCCTCGTCTCCTGGCGGGAGCTGTGGGCATTCGGGGCCACCTCCAGGAGGTGTGCAGAGACCACCCCCAGGAGACGCACAGGACGGGAAGAGGACCATGCGAGAACATCACGGGGGGTCTGGTGTCATCGCGGTGGGTGGGGGCTTCACCACTCTGTGGTCAGCAATGTGGATGACCAGGAGAAGATGGAGGTAGAGACCTCAAGAAATGTGAAAGAAAGTGAGTTCAGCGACAGCAAACGCGCCAGAGACCGTCTGTGGGTGAGCCCCTCTTTCAGGGGGTCTCGGGCGGCTTTGTGACAGCAGCGGCTCGCCTGTCAGGAAATGATGCTGCGGTGGCCACATTCAGCCCTGGAGATACGCAGGAAGCTGGGTCTAGGATGGGGTGGGGTGAATAAAACCGGAGCAGTCGTGTCTCTGGGAGATTCTTTTAGTGTGATTTTTAGAAGTTTCTATATACTTTTTAATTAAAACATATTTCATCCATTCATTCTTGAAAAAATGTAGTTTATGACATAGATAAAAATAAGATAGTTTGATATCAAACATGACCACAGTTACACACCAGAGAGAACATTTTTTGGCAGCTTCTGTGTGACTTCATTAGGACGCTCTCCCAACACAGCTCGTTCCCTCACATTAGATACATTGCAGACTCCAGGACGATTCTCTCATTATCTATCACCCTAGCTCTGCCGCTTAAGAGAATGAACACAGAGGGAAAAGCAAGACAGTTCACAGGGAGACAGTACAAGGAATCTCTCCATTTCTGCCTATCCCGAGTTATAGGTTCCAACAGCGACTGCCAGCATGAACACCAAAGAAAGGAATTCAAATGAGTTAGCAGAAGCAAAAACTGAAATCCTCTCATTCAATAAAAGATACAGAGGATACTAGCTGAAGACCGCAAAGGAAGAAAGGCCATGTGAAGCAGTGGAATCAGAAAGACATCTCTCACAACAAACGCACAGGCTGAGAAGGAGGCCCCAGGTGGCATGGTCGGCAGGCTCACAGGAAGCGAAGGGCGGAGAGTCAGTGACAGTGGGCTACAGGACTGCCCCTTCTCATACTGATAGACAAGAAGCCTCTCTGAGCAACCTGCTGTGTAGACCCACAGAACTCTGCCACACCCCAGAACTGGGCTGCATCCTCACGGTGAGAACCTCATCTGATGCATCTGGCCAGCCTCCTAGGGCGGTGTCTGTCCTTTATCTCAGGAGAGCCGACCAGGCTGACAGGGCCTGTGGGGGAGCAGTCTCCTGTCACCCCCAGGTGCATGCTCTTCTGGGGAGAAGTACATCCGCCTGTCCCCTGCCCACCCCACGACATGATCTGGTGAAGCAAGTGGCAGAGGAAAGGGGACACTGTGTTCCTACACCCATCTTGCCATCTCCTCGCAAAGCTTGGTCTTTGACTCTGGTTAAGATCATCTAAAAAATCTCTAAATAGGATTGATGTTGTTATCATTGAGTTCAGACCTATTTGGAACGAGGATAACTGTTTAGTCACATATCTGATTATAGTATTGGTAATGGAAACCTAAGGCCATAATAAGCCTGGTGAAAAAAACTAGAAAAAGATATCTTACATTCGAATTTCCAAGGAGCTGTCTAGTTATAGCGGAAAAATAAATATACATTTCCTCCCTATGTTTTAAACAAAAATAAATCCCAGATCTATTAAAGAGTTAAGTGTTAAAAAAAATCAAGCCATAAAAATGATAACAAAGATGAATACCTATCTGAGTCCTGGGTAGGAATCTTGTTTTAATAAAAGCAATGGAAGAAATAACATAGGAAAGAGTGATAGACTGAGTTACAAAACATCTATAAATCGGCCATCCAAAAAGATCATAAAATTAAAAGGCAAACAATTTAGAGATTATCTGAAACACACAGAAGAAAGGGCCAGGAGCCTAAATAAACACAATATCTCAATACCCTTATTATGTCTAAAGTATCAGACGAAAAACCAAGAATCCAGCCCTGACAGAGAACGTAACGTAATGCAGATTAAACACATCATTTCGGGGAAGACATTTCACAAATGTCTTGTAGGATTAACTTGTTTTGTAGGATTGACTCCCTGGGCATAAATTGGCCAAACCCAAGCAAATATTGGGTCCAGGGTGGAGGAAACAGGAAATGGCTGTGTTCACTCCAGGAGAGATTTTATCACTGCTGACGACCAACTACGGAACTGACCATGCCCAGTTTCCATAGACCAACGCAAGGACAAGCCAACAAGATGTCAAAGAACAGTCACACCAGAAATGCCCTTCGTATATGAAATAACACGTGTGAGACTGGCTCTCCAAAGGTGATGGGGGAGATCTCCGGGTCTGCGCAAATTCTGGCTTTGCTGGGCAGAGCCCCACACTCCGACCTCACCACTGCCCATTCTTTGTGGCGGCAATCACACACGTGCTAGATCCAGGGACTGAGTGAAAGGCCTGGAACTATGGATCTGCCATTTGACTGGCAGCCACGGAGTGGTCCTTCCACTAAGAAAGAAACAGGCATTGAGAGCAAACGCTTCGTTTTCTGATGCTGAGTACATTCAAGCTGCCTCATGGACAGCTAAGGTTACCAAGGGGTTTTGATTCCTAAGACCTAGATGCAGAGAAAGCCCAGAGAGATGCTCCCTTCATCCCTCCATTGCTACTGTGTCAATGAGTTAGAGAAATCGTGAGAGCTGTAGAAAGCTTGAGTCAAAGACTACTCACGCCAGCCTGCAGCAGAACATCTCCAGCAGTCTCCGGCTGGGCAGTCTGGACCCCAGAATCTGAAGCCAGGCCAGGGCCTCCATGGGATATTTACTCTCTCGCATTTGACACGTGAGTCTGGAATCAAGTGGGGCTTGCTACTACAGATGTAAATAGAAAAATGTTCTAGGCTATTTTGAGATTCACTAATAAACTGTAGATATTGGAGATAAAATGTTTTTGTACTTCAAACCAACCCTGTACTTGTGGCTGACCTGCCATGTGGAGGATTAGGGTGATGTGGCTTTCAGGGGGTGCTCTGTTCTGCATGGCAATCTGCACCTCCTGGTGCCAGCTGTGACCTTCATGTGTCCTTCAGCCATCACGGTCCATGGCCACCCCTGGGGCTGAGATGAAGGTGGAAGCATCTATCAACTCACGCCATTGTGAAGGGCATGGCTTCCCTCCCAGGAAAATCAGGGAAGAAGCATATTGTGAGATGACCCTCGTGGACATGACACAATGCAAACTAAAGCCACTTTCTGGAAGCCCTTTTGTTTTGGATCACAACCATGTCCTCACGACTTTCAAGCCCCACACTCCCTTGGCCAATTTCAGGTGCACCTACTCCTTTGTGCTCATGAGAAACTTGGGGCTCAAGACACTCCATCCGGTTGATTTTGTTTCCTCAATCTCTTGGCCTATTCTAGATTTTGAGGAGTTAAAAAGTTGGCTAATGTTCCTTTCAGTCCTAAAAAATATCCATTATCCTTTGACATCTCCTGGCAAGTGAGAAACCAAAATGCAAGTGGGTCCCATTTCGCCAGCCAGCCTGGCGATCCGCACACTGGGGCTAAGCGGTTGTGAACCTCGGGGCATCCTCACGCCCGTGGGAGGCACCAAAACTCCCTGTAAAAGGGCCAACACGATCTTATGAAGCCAGAGGCGGAAATGCTCATGAAATTGATCTTGAAGGACTTGGCAATTGCAAGCTCCATAAGAATCCCTGGTAAGAACAATCATTTATTTTGGAAGATGGATTTAGCTAGAAAAGCTCCATCTGCAATGAGGGTAGGCCCGAAACCCTCTCCTGAGAGTTGGACACCATTGCCTGAATTTGTCTGATTTTTAAATTGTCTCCATCAATACACATTACTTTTATATTATATTATATATCAGATTATATCATATTACATTATGTTACATTATGCTGCTGTATATTATATATAGATCGTGTATCAAATTAAAGGTAAGATAAAAATAAATGAGACTCTCTGAGTCACTGTGAAGATGAGGAGTGGCTGGGTAGGAAGTACACCTAGAAAAGCACTGGGTCGTGGGGATGGAATGCTGGATGTGCAGCCACGATCGCCCTCAGGGACTGCAGGGGACAGGCTTCCACACAATACTGTGGGCAGCTGCACGTGGGCTCTGCAGACGGCTCCAGCCACCAAGAAGCGTGGCAGTGGCAGATTCTGTCTCTGTGATCCAGGCAGCACAGCTTTAGGGACTCTGAAGATGGAGCCCATGCACAAAGTTTCGGCCTGAGACTTACGAAGTCGAGTCCACACACCAGGTCGGTGATGAACTCAGGCTCTGCCCGGCTGAGTGACCACTGCTAACCACTTCCTTCCTTTGCCACAAAAACCTACCAGGCTGGAAATTACATCCCCAGCAGTCTCCCAGATGCAGAATAAAAATCCATCTTCAAACAATATCTTTCAGCCTTCGAAGGTCTAATTCATGGCAAAAAGTGGCCTCCCGTGAGAAGTTGTGTGGCTACACATGGGGTGGCCAAAACTTTGCACTGTCCATTACTCCAGAGAAAGAAGAAAGGAAGAAAACCATAAACAAATAAAAATAAAATGTTAACCACGTGGATGACCATATCCACATCTTGAGGAGCATGACTCCTCAAGATGTGTCTATTTCTCTATACTAAATTATTTAAAACAAGACTGACATGGTTACTTAACTAGCTTCTTTACCAGAGAATCTTTCTGTGGATAAATCTTTAGCTCATCACTCTCCTGTATTTACATTGCACAGGCATTAAAGATGACAAGTAGTGAAAAAAAATCGATTTCCTGCTTTTTACCTATTCACAATTCAAGAAATGCAATTCTGGTAGAAACAAATATATCAAGGATCTCGGGGTACACAGGCGGTGTATAATAATGAACTGGAGTGCCTCTTACTTAAGGATGATGTTTACCTAAGGTACAGGCAGCTCCCTGAGGGCCTGAGAAAGAGAGAAGTCAAAGATGCTTAAGGGGGCGTCATTTTCATCTTACTGTTCATCTTGACCATCTGTTGGGAAAATAAATCCCCTGAATAGTAAATATCCTAAGTACATAAATATCCTAAGTACAATTAGCCAGGATGTGGCTTCCTGATGAGGAAATGACGCTCTGGGGTGGCGGGGACGGGCTGGGTCCCAGGTGCCTGTTATCGTGGGAGGAGCATAGGATTCTGACTCCCCATCTCCAAATCATGTGATTCTGAGTGCGTGGCTTCACTGCTTTGTGCCTCGGTTTCCCCATTTGTAAAATGAGGATAATAATAATACCAATAGGAGCGCTTACAATGTGTGCTTGGAATTTGCCTTCCTCCCCTGGCCCCCAGGAATTTGTAAGGATCCAAATGTGAATCAAATGACATAAATGAATTAGGGTAGAAATAAAATCTGTTCAAACTAAGGCACTGACGGAAGCTGAGTTTCTGAGTAAGTAAGTGTTTTTAAATGAAGCATCTCAGTGCTAGGGAAACAGAAAGAAATAAAATGGTGCTGAAAATAACATTCTGAGGTTTGAAACCAACTGGGCTAACTCCGACTGGGGACTATTCCAAGATGCTGTAATCAATGTGAACGTAATCCATGCATTCCCATCCTGGTCACCATGTACACTTTTGCATCCCCCAGCACATCTGCTGACATTTTCCGTGATGTCATCTGAGCTCTACTTCTCAAAGAGAGGATGAGGAGTAACAGAAACAGGGGTCCGCCTGAACCCCACGAGCTCAGAACACGCTGTTCTGGTCCATTTCCCTACTTCCTCGCAGGGCAGGCCACCACAGTAACCCACACACAGCTGCCAAGAAACACATGTGAAATGACCATAACTGCCCATTAGTTACTTAACTTGCTAAACAAAGAGATTTTGCCAGAATGGTATTTTTTCTCCTTTAGGATCAACAGGACATAATTTATTTCCTTCAAACCAAGGAATGTGTATCACCTTTGGGGTTAGAAAGCTGACTTACAGGGAAAATGATTGAAAAATTAGTTAGGCATGAAAATTATCCAATGAGAAAGTCCAATGGAATAATTATCATTGCAAAGAAATATATTCATATCGGGTGCTCTCTGTTGTCCACTGAAACAAGAGAATTCTACACAGGGACCCTCCTGTGGGTGTGTGTTTGCGGTCTCTTCGCAGGTACCTGTCATCCTTAATAACTGACACAATCATACGCTCTTCAGAGTGTAGCTGGAGGGACTAGGGCTGAACTAAGACATCACTCTTTCTAACCAGATGGTAATGTTCAACTTTCCTCCTCTCTCCTCCTCTCAATCTGACCTAAACAAAACCCAGACAAGAAAAGTCCTAACTCATCTCCAAAGCCCATTTTCATGGAGAAAAGGACCAGAGATGAACATAGCTAACACTTTCTGAACCTCTGCTGAGCCAGCAGCAGTTTACATGCATCAACGAATTTAATCCTCACATCAACAACGCTATAGGGTAGGTGCTATTACTGACATAACCCCATTTTAAGTAGGAGGAAAGGGAGGCCAGGAGAGGCTCCTCAAAGTGACACAGGCAGGATTTTAAGCAGGATGAGGCCTCAGGGTCCAGAGTGTGTGCTCCAAGCACCGCATCAGGGGTCCCCTCCTTGGCAGCACACGGAGAGCGGGTTTACGAATTCTCATGTCCAGACCACACCCACACCAACTAATGTAGAACCTGGGGACGGGCCCCCAGGCGTCAGCATTTTGTGACAGTCTCAAGGCAATTCCAGCTTGTAGCCAAGGTTGGGAACCACTGTTATTTAACATGGGTAACAGTGCCCACTTGCCAACTCACTACACAGGGGATGGCGATTCTTTCTGGTCTCATGCTTGGGAATATATTTACAGTCTTACAAACTGAATTTCCTTACAACACAAAGTGGGACATCCCCCTTTGGAATTCATTATCTTTGGAATACATTATACAGAATTGTTACCTGTAATAACTCAGTGTTGAGTCACTAACACAGAAACTTTGTCAATTAAAGAAGTTGAACATTTTCAAAGGGTCGTTAAACAACTAGGAGAGCAGCAGCACCAGCCACGAGAGGTGGGGAGGATACGTTGGGAAGATGAGGGGGCGGGGAGCGTGGGGAGTGAGCACACGCGTGCCAGCTTGTCACACCTTCAGCTGCTGAAGCAGCTGGCATTTCCCTCAGAAATGACATGCCGCCTCTTTAAAGAGAGGAGGGGCAGGTGCCTGACAACTTCAAACTTCTTTAAAGATCAAATAGAGCTGTCAGAAACGATTATCCCTCGTGTGGTTATTTGGAATCCCACCTACAGCAATTCTCACTTCTGCATACATGACAGGCAGCCGTGTTTTTGAGAAACAATCTGGAGTTTTACCCTCATTCCCACAAGTCCTCTGCCCCCTGTTCATTTTTCCTTTTCAAAATAATTTCACGATTCAAACTCCTTGCATTTTCCTTTGGGTGGCTGGCTGCATTTCCAGGTTCCATTGTTGGCGAGTGGCAATTGTCACCACCATTGTCACAGTGCATTCCTCTGTCTTTATCCTTCTTCGGGATTACCAATTAGCTTGCAAACTGGTGATGGTACAAGATGGAGAATGACTTATGGAATATTTGGATAACTCAGGCTGATGGAATGCAGAGGTGCTGGAGCCAAAGCAACTTTAAATAATCCTTTGAACCAACCCTCTTCCTTCATGAGTGAGGAGAAATGAAGGTTTAGAGAGGCCAGGCATCCTTTCCGAGGGGCAGCCTGGTCAGTGATGCAGATCCAGACCTGGTGTCCTTTCTGCACATACTCGGTCCTCCTGTGATGGGTCCAAGTGCCACCTCACGCAAAGGACTGTTTTGTAAAGCTTTTTTATTTTCTCTTAAAAAATAAATTGCAGTTGCATTTTTGGAAAACAATATTCTTTAGTGATGGACCATTATGGAAAACTAAAAAAAGTATATGATGTAAAATAATGTTTGGTTTTAAAGCTGGCTTTTAAAGGAGCATAGGGAAATGGGAAAATTTTCTATTCTTGTATGCTTATATGGCTCATTCTCGCAATGGAAAAAGGATTTTACATAGTCAAGATATTGTTCTGGAATATTTTACAAATAACTTTACATTATAAAAAGTCAACTATGTTTTATTTTTGTAGAAAATTTAATATAGAGTATAGGGAAGAAAATAAAAGCTACCAATAATCCTATAAGTGTTTTCATTTTGGCATATTTCCTACCAGCATGATATACATTTAACATGTGTACACATATATGCATCTACCTGTGCTGATGGAGAGACGCGTGTATTGAACAACATTACAATCCCTTGGTATACACAGTTATATACATAAATATCCCACTCAACCCGCGTAACACTGTATCAGGAGCGCTTTCTCAAGGGCACCGGATTGGATTAGGAAGAAATGCGGAGGCTCACGTGCCCACTGAGGGTGACAGCACTGAGAGGGAGGGTTTTGCACACGAGCCGAGGGGGCAAGGTTACCACTGATGGAGCGCAGGCTTAGCAACGGGTTAAACAAAGAGAACAACTCTCCAGTTCCTGGATTTGATTCCACTCCTCCAGAGCAGGCTGAACAGCCACAGATTCTCTCCCAGCGCTTCCAATTTCAGTCCTACTTTTTCTTCCTTCTCCTTTCAGGAGCAGGAGAGGGTGAGGTCATAGTTGAGGGGAAAGAAGGAACAGTTGTGATTCAAGGAGAAAAGGAACTGTTTAAGGTCGCTGCGCATATGCTGGAAAGGTTAATACAGAACCTGTAGATGGAAAGTCAGATGGTCTGCGATCACCAGGCACGAGCTGATGATAAGATTGAACCATCACAGCTTCCTGTTTCTACCTGTTTTTGTCTTAAACTACAGGAAGTTGCCCGCTCTGTGTTTGAGAGCAAATTTCAATGCTTTGAGGATGAAAGAGTGGGTTTATGCAAATAGCCGTTATTTAGCACCTGTTCATTTAAAAAATAACAGCTTGACTGAGATATAATTCATATACCATTCAATTCACTCGTTTAAAGTCCACACTTCAACGGTTTTTTAGAATATTCGCAGACTTATGCAACCATCACCACAGTCAGTTTTAAAACATTTCCATCACGGTAAAAAGAAACCTCATATCCGTTAACAGTCATTCCCTTTCTCCCTAACCTCCCAGCCCCAGGCAACCACTAATCTGCTTTCTGTCTTTATGGATTTGCCTATTCTGGACATTCTATAAATGGAATCAGACAATATGGGGAACTTTGTGACTGGCTTCTTTCCCTTAGCATCATGTTTTCAAGGATCATCTACGTTATAGCATGTATCAGTATTTCACTTCTTTCATTGGCGGACAATGTAACATTGTATAGATACACCACATTTCATTTATTCATCAGTTGATGGACATTTGGGTTTTTTCTACTTTCTCACTATTGTGAATGGGCCAGTGCTGCTGTGGACATTCACGTACAAATTTTCGTGCAGACACATGTTTTCATTTCTCTTAGTCATATACCTAGAAGCAGGATAGCTGGGTCACATGGTGACTGCGTCTTTAACCTTTCGAGCAGGTGCCAGAGCAGCTGTTCATTTAGACATTCAGATGATCCTGAATTAACCAATGTATAATTTAATTTTCTATTTCTATGGAACTACTGTTAAGTGAAGAGATTATTTTATTAAAAGTTGGGGATAGAATGCACGTGGATTGGAAGAATAAACATAGTTAAAATGTCTATATTACCTAAAGCAATCTACAGATTCAATGCAATCCCAATCAGAATCCCAATGACATTCTTCACAGAAATAGAAAAAAGAATACTAAAATTTATATGGGGCAACAAAAGACCCCGAATAGCTAAAGAAATCCTAAAAAAAAAAAGAACAAAGCAGGAGGCATCACAATCCCTGACTTCAAAATATACTACAAAGCAATAGTAATCAAAACAGCACGGTACTGGTACAAAAACAGACACACAGATCAATGGAACAGAATTGAAAGCCCAGAAGTAAAACCACACATATACGGACAGCTAATTTTTGACAAAGGTGCCAAGAACATGCAATGGAGAAAGGAAAGTCTCTTCAATAAATGGTGTTGGGAAAACTGGACAGCCACATGCAAAAGAATGAAAGTGGACCATCTGCTATCGCCATTCACAAAAATTAACTCAAAATGGATCAAAGACCTGAAGGTGAGACCTGAAACTATAAAACTCATAGAAGAAAATATAGGCAACACACTATTTGACATTGGTTTTAAAGGAATCTTTTCGGATGACATGCCTACCCAGACTAGGGAAACTAAAGAAAAAATAAACAAGTGGGACTTTATCAGATTAAAGAGCTTTTATAAGACAAATGAAACCAGAATAAAGATGAACAGACAACCAACCAGCTGGGAGAGAATATTAGCAAAACATACATCCGACAAGGGGTTGATCTCCATAATATATAAAGAACTCACACAACTGAACAACAAAAAAACAAACAACCCGATCGAAAAATGGGCAGAGGAAATGAACAGACACTTCCCCAAGGAAGATATACAGATGGCCAATAGGCACATGAAAAGATGCTCAACATCACTACTCATCAGGGAAATGCAAATCAAAACAACACTAAGATACCACCTCACGCCCGTTAGAATGGCTATAATCACCAAGACAAAAAACAACAAATGTTGGAGAGGATGTGGAAAAACAGGAACCCTCATACACAGCTGGTGGGAATGCAAATTGGTGCAGCCTCTATGGAAAACGGTATGGAGATTCCTCAAAGAATTAAAAATAGAGATGCCCTATGATCCAGCCATCCCACTACTGGGAATCTATCCAATGCACCTGAAATCAACAATCCAAAGAGGCTTATGCACCCCTATGTTCATTGCAGCATTATTCACCATAGCCAAGAAGTGGAAGCAACCTAAGTGTCCCTAGACTGACGATTGGATTAAGAAAATGTGGTATATATATACAATGGAATACTACTCAGCCATAAAAAAAGACAAAATGGTCCCATTTGCAACAACATGGATGGGCCTGGAGCGTATTATGTTAAGTGAAATAAGCCAGAAAGAGAAAGACAAACACTGTATGATCTCACTCATATGTGGAATATAAACCAACACATGGACAGAGAAAACTGTACTGTGGTTACCAGGGGCAGTGGGGGTGGGGGGGGTGGGCACAAGGGGTGAAGGGAGTCATATATATGGTGATGGACAAACAAAAATGTACAACCCAAAATTTCACAATGTTAGAAACCATTAAAACATCAATAAAAAAAAAAAAAGTTGGGGATAGAAAGTCAAAATCTGCTTTGTTTCCTGTACATTTGCCTATACATCTCTTTGTTTCTTATGTGTGTATATATATATATATTATTTTTTGCGAGTAAGATCAGCCCTGAGCTAACACCTGATGCCAATCCTCCTCTCTTTGCTGAGGAAGATTGGCCTTTGGCTAACATCCGTGCCCATCTTCCTCTACTTTATACGGGACGCCGCCACAGCATGGCTTGACAAGCAGTGCATCGGTGCCCACCTGGGATCCAAACTTGCAAACCCTCGGGCTGCCAAAGCAGAGCACGTGCACTTAAGAGCTACGCCACTGGGCCAGCCCCTCCTATATATTTTTAAAGAACAATTCTTTAAGATTACACTATTATGGAAATCTTGGAATATTTGGCCAAGTTCGACTAACAAACAGTTTTAGAAATATTGTTACAGCTATAATAAAAACGTTCACTATAAAGAGCATGGCTTAAATGACATTGCTATTGATAACACAATTAAAAACTCAACTGTCTGCTCATAAAGTGGAATGCCTATATCACAGAACCTGAAACTTTGGTGTACATAAGAACTACTGGGATAACTTTTAAAAAGTCAAATTCTATGCTCTGCCTCTAAGAGATTATGATTCAATCAAGGTCAGGAGTGGAGCCTGGGAATCGATGTTCAACAACTTTCCCCAAACACACAGAGGCGGTTCTAGAGCAGGCTCCAGCCTGGCAAAGCAGTCACTGCCGGCTGTGCTGACAACGTCAACCAGACTCCTGCCTTCTATTCGCTCACCCTTTTGGACTTGAGTCTCACTCGCCTCCCTGATCCTTCCTGAACAACCTCATTTGGAGGAGGACCTCTTCTTCCTTTGTATATATGAGATGTTTATGTCTGTACATACTTGGTCTATTCTTTTCTTGTCCTATATTGTTGGTTATACGTGGTTCAAAATATATATCTAATTTCCCCAGCTAGACAGTAAGTGACTTGAGCTCTGAGAAGGACATATTCTTTGCATGGCCCCCTGCATGTAGTTGCTGAGGATACTGTGTTATAAGACCTAAAAATATATGTGCTGCCTTGACATCTCTGAAGGAACCCTGAGTTCCTTTGCCCTTGACAGGTATGCCCCCCGATCCGCCATGACAGGCTCCCCACCCTGCTGGTTCTCCATAAACTGGACCAGCTGCACCCCACCTGGTCCTCAACCTAAGAGGCTTCAGTTCCCTGCCAGCCCACAGAATTATTCAAACAAGCCCATCACATCCTTTGCAGAACCAGGGGCCACCCCACCCTCCTGTTACTACAAAACCTGCCTCCCACAGCCCCTCTTGTTCACTCTGCTCCTGAGTGCAGCCCTGCGTGGCCTAGCATGGTGCATGTGCCCTCCTCCCCAGGGGGTGATGAGTATAAGTGACTAATGAGATCCATCGTCTCAGATGCCCAGTGCCGGGTGTCATGGGTTTGGCCATCTCACACTATTTAGGGCAAGGGATCCCTCCCTCACCAACAGGTGAATAGGAGGTGATCAGAGACGACATAGTGGGTGCTCAGTTCATATGTACTCTTGGCTAAATGACCGTGAACTTGGAATACAGATTTTATCTAACAGCTTTATTTTGACCACGTGTTTGGTGCATATACTTTACCTGACAGTAAGAGCACAGAGGACGGGGAATCTGGTGTTGGACTATATTTCTAAACCCAGTCACCAGAACAAAAGGGAAATAACGAAGCCATGAATCACATTTTGTTTAAAACTGAGCAATCCAGTCTGACTGATTATATTTATATTTAGACTGATCTGTCGTCTAAGTGAGCATGCATGGAAGGATGGTAGCTACGCAATCTGGCTTTTCCCTCTGAAGACTGTGGAAATTGTGCAGGGATATGCTAAATATTCAGGGAAATGTTTATACTGTGTATTATCAATTAGAGGGTTATGTGTCTGATATTCTCCTCTAGACATATCTTCAGAAATCATGCAACACTCAATAGAATGTACATTTCCTCTAATAACAAGCAGAGTATAAGCCACAGTTACAAGTCTCAAACACAGCCAGCCCTCTGGGAAATCCTCACCTTTTAAGGTCGCTTTCTTAAGAACTTTCATTGCATAGAGCTGCCCAGCGTCTGATCCCTTGACCTTTCTCACCAGGAACACCTGTGGAAGAGAATACACAAAAGCTGACATTGATAAGATGCTAAATTCATTTTCCTTATTTGATTTGACAAGGGGATACACCAGGAAGTTTAGAAAATTCCAATAAAATAAATATGCTGTAGGGAAATTTTACATTTAAAATTTTCTCCGACATCTAGGCTGCCAGGAAAAGTTGCATCTAATCAACTACAGCTCTGTGATGAACACCATGATGTGTTTGTGAGAAGAATTATTTGTTTTAGGTACCATTGACTTTCTATTAAACATTTTATATCAGAAGGAATACCACCCTCCTTTTTTTTTTAAAAAAAAGACCAGTTGTTTAGAAATACAAACAATATTCACAAGTTTTAAGGGAGGTCATTTGGTTTATTGTAAGTCCTCATCCTGAGAGTTATTGCCAATCGCACAGAACAGGCTCTAAACGATTCTCAAGATAAACTAGGTTCTCGTATTTTGAGCTTTCTTCACCCAAATTTTAGCTTCGAGCAGTGTAAGTTTAAACATAGAGTTATTTTCTCAATGGCTCTTAAATAGACTCATGTGGACACTTAACAACACTTTCTGAAACACTTTTTGAGGTGTATCATTGAGGATAACCAAAAAGAAAAGATAATTATTTGAGAGTTGCTGAGCTTAAAGTCATATTAATGACTTTTAAACAAAATTGGTAAACAAACAAACAAAAAACCAAAAAACAAACCTGGGATATCCTTTATAAAAGCAAAAACAAAAAACTTCCATGCAAATGAAAAAATAATAGTATTTGCGTTTCCTAACAATATTTCCCAATAGATGCAAAAATCGGCTGGCCTATTGGAGACCACACATGCAGATGGAGCTGCGTCCAGGAGACAGGTGTGGCCTGTGTGGTGCGCTTGGATCGGTAATGGTGGGTCACTCACTCCTTCCCAAACGCCTCCTCACCAAGCCTCATAAAACCAGGAAGACCTGCCAATATAGATACATCTGGGGATTCCAGCTCCGGGGGCCAGGCCCACTACACGTGGACTGAGTGGAAGGGGCTGCGGTTCCACTCGCCACAGACAGAGGTGCAGCAGGTGGATTTCCGTGCTCTTAGCTTCCCGTGCAGATGAGGAGAGAGGATGTGAAGACAGTGACCGAGGGCAGGAGCTCCTGGAGCACAGTGTCTGCTGGTGCAAACCGAACCTGCCTTCCCGACGGAGCCCGCGAGACGTCTGTTCTAGAGACAAGGGAGGGCGGACCTGGAAGGCACGGGGCCGCAGCACGTGAACTGGAGTTAAGGGTGAAAGCATGTCACTTCACGGTTGCACCATGTGCCCTTGAGACCATCCAGCTGCCTCCTGACCCAGGACTGCTCTCGCCAGCTCCTTCCTGACCGCTGTCACCACTCGAGTCACGGTTCCCTCCCCAGACGGGAGTATCCCGCATCAACGGAAACACCCCTCCCCTCTGCCCAGACACAAATGGGGGCAAAGGAAGATAGGGCGGCACCGTTTCATAGGACAGACGCTGCCTCCAGGAGTGAGGGTCCCAGCAAATCCTTATTTGCGATTAGAAACAGGTTTCCCTTTTCTCCTGGGTCTTGGACTTCACTGCTGCTGAGAATTAATACTTATCTTTGGGAGACGTGTGGCGTGTCTGTGTGTACAGGTGTGTCCCACGGGTTTTGCTTGTTAGCCAGATAAATAAGCTTGTGGTGCAGACTCCTGGGGAGGGACTCTAGGTCCTCTCCCTCACAGGCACAAGATGTGGGGCACAAGCTCTTCTGTAGTGGACAGGCCTCCTGTGGCCCCACCAGTTACTGCAGACTGAGGGTTTTGCCTGGGAAACGTCCTGCTGGGGATGAGCTTCCTGACAGGCAGGTAGAGCTGAGACAGCAGTAGCCAGAGGGGGACACAGAGAAAAACACTGGTGTTTGACTTCTGAGTCCTTTGAATCATGGGACGTCACATGCCATACAGTTTGTTTCCCATTTGTGCTTTAAGTCCTCTAATTTCTCCAGCCCTTCCGTGGGGCCTGATGTCAATGTGATGAGTAGCGTAGTGGGGAAGTGGGGTCAGCAGGAGAGTGTGGGCAGCCCTGTCCCTCCTGGGCTGGTGTGGGCAGGTGGGAGAAGGGGAGCGGCCAGGAATTCAGGTGACGAGTAGCAGCCGAATGAGCAGGTGTGAGAGGCTGGGGCCCTACCTCGGGGACGTGGGTCAGAGCGTCAGTTTCCCAGTACACAAGAAAGGAAGCTGCACCTTGAAAGGGATGGGGGCAAGGGACAGTTGTGTTTGTGGCTGCTGGCCAGTCACCCTGCATCAGGTGAGGAGAAGTGGGTGTGACCCTCCAGGCCAGAGCACTGAAGAGCTGATGCAAAACATTCCAGCTGCCACTTTCCCTGCCGTGGCGACTGAGGACGGCTGTGCAGGGCTGCATGGGCGAAGCAGCCTGGGTAACCCAGGCACCACAGGGAGAAGCTGTGGTGGATTGTTGCTTAAATCCACAGGCGCCTTTGGTTGGGGGACAGACTACGCTCCCCATTCTATTACAGTGAAACCCACTTATTAGCCCCAAGATGAGGCATTCTTATAATCAGAGAACTAGCAACAACAATAAACCCCCCTTTCATGGGAAACACTGAAGAAAAAGTAAGCAAAGTATAGGAAGGATTTGTGTTCAGATGGTCCAGGCTTTGCAATATCCAGAACCATCTTTTCTGTCTCCTTTTTCATTCCTTTCTCTGCCTCTTCCTCCCAGTGGACCCTCCCCAACAATACAAGGAGGGTCCATATGAATGCATGTATGAACATATATGGTAGTATATACTTGAATTCAAGAAATAGTGAAAACCCTAGTCCCCTTCAGTCTAGACTGGAAACTGAATTCACCTGGGCAGCCGCCAGTTAAGATTTAGTTTAAATGATGTCAAATTTTGCATAGATAGTTGCACATAAAACTTTTTCTCTATTGTATTTCAAGCTTTAAACACGAGATGATTGACAGTAATGGCTATTCACACTTATCTGTTTAAAAAAAAAGGAGTTCTACTTTTACTTTGGAAAAGAACAGGACAAAATCCCATCCTGTCAATATTTGTCAAGCTCCTGCTAGGCACCAGGTCCTGCAAGTTACCACGAGGACTGCAGCAGGAATGGCCGTGCTGGCAAGCAGAGCGCCCAACAGGAGATATAAAGCATCTTGAGAGAAACAACAAAATACAGTAAAAATCCATTTCAAAAGTGAATTTAATATGAGCGAAGAGACTGCTTCAGCAGCCCCAGGGAGAGCACGCAGGTACTGCTGCGTCTCGCATTTCTCTTTGCTCCTCTTCTGTCACCCTTATGTAATTTAGGAATACATTTTGACGTAGTGAAATAAGTTCCCAAACAACTCCGACGATTTCAGCAAATATAGTCCCTGAATCTTTAATAATCTAGTTGGCTTTTTATATGCTCCCTCATTTCATTTTTAGAACTGCTTCTTCAGCAGCTCAGCCTGCGATGCTGCACAGACGTGACATGAGAAGGCAGGTGGAGACAGATGCTATGTCATTCTAAATTGCCCCAGATCTTCAGGTGTCACCATCATCAGCAAAACCACTACCTGCTTCTCTTAGCAAGATTTTCAGCTCTCTCTCAGATCTGCATCATCGCAACTGGTCTGCAATGTCCTCCAACACGTGAGTCAACAGGATGGTGGTTATGCACTTTCAGGAGACTTTAGGGTAACAATGTCCCCCAAAAGGAAGACACTCAAAGACCCATTCTTACAATGCCACAAATTAAGTCATAGGAAAGCAAGGACATTTTTTTATTCTGGTTTGATCCCTTCTCAGAATGTGGAATCATAACACACAGACCATTCCCCAGGACATTTTAAAGGAAAGGTTTCCACATCGGCCCTGTTGGTTACCCACACAAGGGAGCACAGCAGCAAGTGAGCAGATGGGGAGCAGGGCAAAGGCACACCATCTCCAACTCTCCCGGCACCTCCCGCACCTCTCCTTCCTCTACACTCGCAAGGAACACCCGATCCGCATCACTCATTTCAACACTTGAATGCCCTTGGCCATAGTTTCCAAAGCGTTTCATTGCTTTCTCACTTCAGTGTTTAAATTGCTTTTCTGTGTGAGGATAAGGCTTGTGTCTCTTGTCCCCAGCACCACTGCTACCCGCTGCTGTCCAGACACAGCATCGAAATCATGATGGTTTGAACAAATTACTAATGATCAGAGATTCTCTATTATTCCCAGAAAATTGTTCCAGCAAACTGGTTTCTCGGCTCCCTCCGCTTTGCAGGACTGATCTTCAAGATGACAGTGCACGTCACTCTTTATGTGGTCCTGTACGGGGGATAAGCCCGAGGCTGCCAGCCTCAACTGTCCACGTAGGAGATGCTGCTCCAGGATTCATTCCTCTGGGGTTTAGTGTTGCTTTGTTCGAGGAACAGCCTTTTGGCTGCACAAGCAGAGAGTGGTGGCTGAGGAGAAGATTGGTCAAGGACTCAGGGACTAGTCTGGGGTCAGAAGCAGGCACTAGCTTGAAGGTCGAAGTGGTAGAGACTGCATTTCATTCATTTCTGTGTCTCCAGCATCAGCAGTCACTGAAGGGATGAAAGAAAGAACGGAAAACCCAGTGACAGGTGGATACGACCCTGGGGATGCTGGAGTCCAGATTGACACCACTTCTTTGCTCTTTGGAGCGGAGGCAGGAGGTGGAAATCTGTTTAACAGGAGCTTCCTGCAGGATGAAAACATTTAGTTTTGCCGGTCTTTCCCTTATAGACAGAATAAGGAAGATTACACGTGCACAGGACATACAGTTTTTATTAAGAGATGAGGGAGAAGATAGACGGGGTGTTAGAACACACGGCATCTCCCCCTCTCGTCATTAGTTTCACTTTTATAAAAAATTCATAACAAGCAGCCCTGTGTGGACAAATACAGTTTCTACTTGTGGCTCTCTAGCGCCTAATGTTGGCTCTGAGCCATTCCCAGGGGACTTCTGAGTGGAGCTTTCCAGAACAACGCCTCTGCTTTCCAGAGTCCTGCTGTGTTAATGCAGCACAAGGAGGCCCGAACTTCCCCTCCGAGGTCAGCGATGGCTCCGACTGGCTGACCCGGCCGACGCGCAGTGGCGGTTGAGTTGGTGCGTTAAGTAGTTGATGGAGGTTAAGCATCCGAAGGGGTTGCCACTGCTGCTTCCTTTTATTCCTCTTGCTCATTTTCACCTTCTGCACTTTACTTTTTTATCCCTCATGTAATAATAAAATGAGAAGTTGTGAGAAGGGCTAAGAAGGAAAAGCATGGAGTGTCTTGAAGACTATCGTTCTAAGCAGATTCTGCCAACACCATTATTTCACTTGTTTTCCAAAGAATGTTGTTTAAAAGCAAAATTGAAATTCAAAATTTGAAATTTGGAGGGAATTGGAAAAAGCCTTTTCTCCTTTCATTTTTAATCCCCCAGGTCTCTGAGGAGGACATTTTTAAGGGTAGCTTTTGTTCAGTGGAGTTTCTGAATGGACACCTGGAGCCTCAGATCTACGTTTCTGTTGAGCTCAGAAAGCATTTTCCCATCTCTGCTGTCACCAGACATCTTGAGTTGGGGGGGATCCCCAACAAAATAAGAGTCCCTTAGTAACGGAGCAAGTCCACCAATGCGCCTTGGGCCTGTCCATCAGGCACTTCCTCATCTTCACAAAGAGGATAATGCACTTGCATAATTGAATTTGTTCTCAAGGAAGAACATGAGGGCAGCGTCTTTGAAGGTAGAAAAAGAAACACCTTTGCTTGTCTGTATTTCCAAACCATGGTTCTTAGAGAAATAATGTGCTGTTCTCCTTTTTTCCAACATTTTTAATTAATGGCAAGACACTCCAGTACCACATAAATAGGCTCTGCCTCTCTGTTTTTCGTAAAGGCTATTTACACTGTGAGAGGGTGAATCTTCATTTTCCTACTTCCATAAATACCTTATGAACCGTATTAGCCATTTTTGTAGGCCACAAAAATTTAAATACTGGTAATTTCGTATGGTTCAAACCAATACGTTTGTATATACATTACTATAAACACACGTTCCTTATCATATTACCATGTAGACGAGAGAAAGAGAAAAGAAAAAGACATTCTAACTTATAAGAATGCCAAAAGATAAATTTTGCAAACAATCAAATTTACATGCTCTGTAAGAGATTTCCCAGAACATCATTAACGTACTATTAATCCTATATTAAATCAACAGGGACCACACTGCACCTTGGCACAAAGTCCTATGAAGAATGGAGAGATGTAGTGAATGTCCACATACTGTACAAAACCAGTTATTTTAAAGACCAGGACTTGGTTCTGCTTACCTTCTAGGAAAGGTTGGCTTCAAGGTTTATCTCAGGACCTTATGTTCTAGAAATCATGTTGTCAGAGTCTGTATATTCCTAACAGTTACACCAAGGATGTAGAGAAATGAGCAGTGCACTGGAATAACTCACATGTCGTCGTAACTGAAAAGATTTATTGATATCCTGTTGTATATAGATGTGGCCCTAAATGAAGAGCCAACTATTTATCATTTCCTGAGAGGAATTAGCTTTTATTATAATTTGAAGGTGAAAAAGAAAGGAAATAATTCTATGCACAGGCACGTCTTAGGCAACTGCTAGCTGGGATTCATGTCATATTTAAGCCATAGAATAATTATATAGTTTATGTTATCCCCATTTTATTGATGGGGAAACTGAGGCTTAAAGAGACAAAATCACTGCCCAATTGACATGGAGGGGAAGGAGAGGAGCTGGCCTGCAAGTCCCGCCTTCCTGACTCCTGAGTGACAGTCAGGGGGACCAGTCCTGAGGGGCGTCCGTTTTCTCCTTTTCTTTCTTTCTTGTTCTCTTACTATTTTTTCTTTCTTTTTGAAAAATACCTGTTGAGCATGTGCTTTCAAAGATGCATTGGCTGACGTTCAATAACCCTCCTCACCATGGTGATACATTAAGAGCCTCGGGAAGCCATTAGAGGCTATTAGAAGCTATTAGAGGGAAAGCGTGGCGGCGCTCTCAAGGGCGCAGGCATCAACGGAATCCTAGCCGTGCCAAGTGAGGCCACGGTCCTGACGTGCATTCCATCAACCCGGGACCCTGCAAAGGGAGGACTGCCTGGGGTGTCCTTCCGTCGGCGGCCGCACGGCCAGTTTCCTTTGTGTTCAGGGGGCCTCTTGACCGTCTCTCCGTCACCAGACACTCAAGTGCTTCCGCCTCGAGGTGGGGCTGTCCACAGTGGAATGAGGCTCACACAGCGGGAATCCAAGATCTGACTTACCTTCCCATAGGATCCTTGTCCTAAAACTTTCAACAGTTCAAACTGGGAAGGGTCGGCCTTTTCAAATCCTTCTTTCACATGATGACTGATGTCGATTTCCTTCACGATGCCTTCTTCCTACAAGACAGTGTAACACACAATAAAAATACAAACCAAGAGGTTCCTTTGAATTGATCACAGTTTCGTCCTACATTGAAGTTCTGACTAGTTGAGTATGTTACAGATTTTTAGGATTGGAGTTTAAAAGTTTTGACACCATTTAACTTTACTTAACTTGCTGATTTGTGTCAATTACCCTGTTTGCAGGCCATGGGAGCCTTCGTTTCTTTTCTTCATGGATTTTTGTCATTTGTTCTTACCAGTATCTCAAGGAAATCTAAAGGGATTGTCATTGAAATCCATGCTGCTTCTCAACAGTTTGGGCAAAAGTTAGGATAGGAATGAATATGGAAACTGTGGAACAAAATGATTCTCTGAGAATGTCTGTTTTAATGTCTACACTGCTATGTTCAGAAGGGTCAGAGATAGTTTCCATATGTGGATGTAGTTTGTGAAATGCAGATTTTTTCCCTCCTCCTCCTTTTTCTTATACTGTCCCTGATATTTTCTTTTGCCACAGCTAATGCAAAGAACGTTTCCTTGCCATCCTAGAGACTGTATTTCTGAGGAAGCAGTTGGATAAGATTTTCTGCCAGTCCAGAAGCAAGATTTCCCAGTAGGAAAAAAGCCCCTGATCTTTGAATGAAAACATTGACAGAAATCACCACAAATTTTCATCAGAGAGCTTCCTGCCTGCCCCTGCAGATGCATTACTTCACTTGCAAAGGGGAAGGCTATCCGCCCATCACCAGCAATCTGAAATTGAAAAACTGGAAAGGAGGTGTTTCTCCTGACATTAGAGCCCAGCTGTTCCTTGAATCTGTCTCTGCCCTTCTCTGAGATTCCCTTCCCACTCCGGCCATCCATCTGATCCTTCATCCTTTATTACAGTTTTGGCATTGGGCTGGGTACTGGAAAACATCAGAATGGGCTGGCTAAAAAGCTCATCCAAAAATAGCTACCAGGAATTGCGTGCATATTGTGTACTGGGCACTCAGGACTTTTCATACCTCATTTCTTTTACTCCTTAGAAAACTCTATGATGTGGAGATTTTATCCCGACTAAGGTTACACAGATAGACATGTTCGAGTTGAGTTTCCAATCAAGGACTACTTTAAAGCCACACACTTCCTCCTTCTATTTTAGTCTAAGAGCAAATATTTTCAAATGAAATCATAATAGCAATAATTTACACTACAGTGGTCTCTCTCTAAAATGTATGAGAAATTGGTTGCCCAAAAGTTACGCATTTTATTATCTTGTCTCCCTGTCACTAACATCGGACACCTTTGACAGTAGAGAAAGGTTGTACATGCTGTCAAACCTCACACAGCAGATCGGTGGGCTCTGAAGTGATCTTTTGCTTTTTTTATTCTGATGGTTAAAGGAAACACTTCAATGTCTACATCTTCAAGAATTACTTGCCATTTTTGTAAAAACAATGGTTTTTCTATTTGTGAAAACAAACAATGAATATAGCCAAGATGGATTCTCTTTGGTCAGTTCATGAGGCTTATATGAGCTCAGTCAGAAGACAAAGAATTATGTCATTGCTTTGTAATTACTTCTTGAATAAATAAGTAAGAATGTTGGGGGCATAGGCCAACCAATGGGCATGATATTCAGATCATAATTTGGGAGTGGAGACCGCATTTGAAGACATTTCAGCTTCATACCTCAGGCTCTGTGGAGCAGAAGGACCCCGTTAGCTGCAGGAGACTGCAGCTTTTGTAGGGAAATCTCTATTTATAACAGGAAGAGAAAGAGGAAAAGGAGACCTCAGGGTTCATTGTGTCACCTGTGTTTTCCAGAACTGCATTTGGCATGGCTGCTGCAGACTCTGATTTCCCACTTAGAAAACAAGGCCAAAAGCTGAAGTTCAAAATAATTCTCCAAGACCCCAAAGAAACATAGATGCTATGTTTTTCTGCCATTGTCTTAGCAATTGAAGAAAGAAATGGAAGCTTATTTTCCTTTACATAAGAAGAAAATGCCCCTTTCCTGTTAAGGAAGCACTTCCCTGGCACTGGGCCCATTACCATCCTCTACCTACGGGACCGCACTGTGAGAGTCATTCAGAATCCCAACTTTCCTCCTAAAATAACTTCAATCATGCAGCTGTGTTCTTGCAACACCTATGTTATGAGAGATGTAATAATTCACCAAATCACATCTTCTGTGACATCATTTTGGTAACATGAACACATTAACGGTCACACTGCTGAATAGAAAGCAAAATTCAACAGTGTCCAAAGGCGTAGGGTGGGAGAGAGAATGTGGTGTCAATGAAATGGCCAAGGAGACAAGTGACAACAGGGGTGTGGACTATTAGCCTGGAGGTCTCTTCTCTGAGACCATTTCACAGCACATGTGTGCGTTTAAGATTTCTAGATCATTCCTACTCTTTAGTAGCTCTTTTTGGAGGATGGAGTCCTGCAGCTGTGGTAAATGAGGCCACTCAATCTGCCGGGACACCAGCAGGCCCCTCTCTGCCTCTGTGGACCCATCATCGCACAGGTTTGCCCAGCAGGCGGCCGGTGTTCTTACAGAGGGAGCCCACAGCATCCAGCATCTCACCCCTAGAACCTCGGGATTCCCACCAGTGGTTCCTGTGCCTGGTACTGACACCAGGGGCCAACTTGCTTTAACTATACTTAGTTAGTTGTCTTTTAGATTAGTTAGATAATGCATTACTAAAGCCCACCCAACAGATAACATCTCTGATGTTTGGGTCACCATGGTAACAGGTGGGGTGCTCAAGTTTTTCAGAAACTGAGAGTCAACTCCTTGCCTCTTTCAGGCCAGTTGAGACCACCAACTCATCAACTGGGCCTGCGCCGGTGACTGATAAATGATCCTTTGACGTCAGGAAGCTAAAAACTTCACCCTCAGACCCCCAGATCATGGGAACACTGCCATTTTATGAACATGCATCCTCTGAAGAGCCATGAAGCTGGACTACGCTTTTGCAGATCATCAGTTACCTCATTTCTCCTTACCTCCAATCATCTATCTCTACACTTCAGACCACCTTGCCCCCTGCCCCATAAATATCCCTGAGTCCCTATTTTTGGGAAGGCAGATCTGAGATAGATTCTCCCACCTCCTCGCTTGGCTGCCTTGTGATTAAATCCTTCTTCTTTGAAAACTTGTCATCGTCTCAGTGATTGGCATAATCACACGGGAGCAAAAGGAACCTGGTTTGGTAACAGTACGTCAATCTTCACGCCTTTCTAAGAACATCCGATCAGCATCCCAGGCTGCCTGCTCTTCCCCAGTCCACCTCACTCCCCTTCCATGCAGTATTTCACCTTCTTGAGTCATCGCCTTAACATTTCAAATCAAAGGTCTGGACGTGAATCTCTCCTGACATTTCCAGTTTCGTGTAGATTCTTGCTGTCAAAGTATTTAGGGCAAAGATACCCAAAGCACGTATCTACTTTCACCTCCGAAGATGGCATTGCAAACCTCACGTGTCTTCCCTGATCATATTGCAATGCAGTTACCTTCTCACTGAAAATCAATTACATCTTTAACAGCAAAGAATCTCAACTATCCCTAGAGAAAGGAACCAAGAGGGTAACCTTTTATTTATTTTATTTTTTAGTAATTTTATTTATTTATTTATTTTCCCCCAAAGCCCCAGTAGATAGTTGTATGTTATAGCTACACATCCTTCTAGTTGCTGTATGTGGGACACAGCCTCAACATGGCCGGAGAAGCGGTGTGTCGGTGAGCCCGGGATCCGAACCCGGGCAGCCGGCAGCGGAGCGCGCGCACTTAACCGCCAAGCCACGGGGCTGGCCCTAGAGGGTAACCTTTTCGATTTTAGAGTTCTGCATTCATAGTGACATTTTGGCTTGAACTTGCCTGGGGATACTTTGTTCTTCTCTGTCCCAAGAACTTAAAAAAAAAAAAAGGAAAGGAAAAAGGTGTAGAATCCAATGCTGACTATAGGGGCCTGTGTGCACAGAAAACACCCGGACGGAAGCAGGAGGGGAACATGCCCAGGCAGGCCTGCTTCTAACTGTTTCCAGATGGGACGGCCCTATTTTCTGAGTCATTTCATGATTATTAGGCAACTAGAACTAAAATATTATCCATGCCTCATTTTGAAATAAATGCCTTTTCTCTTTTATGGGGCAGGTCATTTTATCTAGAACTCTGTGGATTTTAACGCCATTCCCGTAGGAAAATAATGTCTGTTCCTACACCCTCTACATAGAGCACTAAATATTTGGTTTCCAGCATAACTCCTGTGAATGGGTATTTTTTAAAAATAACTTGAGAAATTTGGGGGAGAACCTGGTACCATGATCAGGTGCTTGCTCTACAAGCAAGGATTTCAAAAATGTCCTAATGTGAGAGCTAAAAACTAGAGAAATAAATTGTTTAAACAACATTACTGCATGACAAAATAATTTGTGACAATGAATTTTTTTAAATCCCCATTGAATTGTGTTTGAAATGCTGACCAATCGCAGAAATTCCGTGCAGGTATATCAGGAGCTGTCATGAGAGGCTGGTGGGTTGGAAAGACAGAGACAAAAGCCAGCCAGAGGAGGACACATCACGGCTGTCCCCTCTTCTCTGCACCAAAGTCATCTTTGTAGAATTCCCTTTGTTCTGAATCATCTGCTTTCCATGTCATTAAAAAGAGAATATTTATGAAAAATAAATGCAAGGTAAAAGTTGTGAAATATTAATGATGAAGACATAGAAAATAAAAATTGGGCAAGTGTTAGCTTTATCTCCAAAAAAGGGGAGACATCCTTCTAGAAATCACCAATTCACATGTAGGATATCAATTCCCAGGAAGATTATAGAATAAACGATTAAACAGGTGGTTTATGAAAATGTAGAAAAGAACAAAGAAATTTCCTAAACTCTGACTCGCTGCGAGCAAGTCCTGCCAAGCCAACCCCGTCCTACTTCTGACATGTTAGTACAGCAGCGACAGGTAAACCACACCCTGGTTTTCGGAGAGCTCTGATAGTCCCACAGAACCTCAGGTCAGCAAGACGCTGACATCTCAGTGTTTCATATCAGAGCACCATCAGTTACTCTTCCAGACACCAAAACGTGATGGGCCTGCCCAGACACAACATCTTGTTCCAGAGGCTCTCAATGTGGCCAGGGTCCCCGCTGCATCAGAACCACCGGAGAACGTGTTAAAAATGCAGATTCCAGGCCCTGGGCGAGGCCTGTTGAGTGTGGAATCTCTGGAAAGAGCGGGGTCCTAGCTCAGAACTTGGCTTCACGGAGCTTCCCACTGACACCAGCATTCCTTTCCCTCTCCTACTGGATGGTTCCCAGCTTACAAACAGGCTGGCGATACTCTTCTCAGTAAAAATGAAAACTTCATTGTCCCCCCACTGCCCCACCAGCCACCACCGTGTCCCCTTCCTGACACATCTCTCTAGAGGGATTTTCCATACTCACTCTCTCCAATCCCTCTTCTCTCCTGAACCCACTGCCATCAGCTTTCACCATTTCACCAAAACTGCTGTGGTCAGATCATCAAAACCTTCCTCGTTGCTAAGTCCAGTGGTCAGATCTCGGAGCTCCTGGCCCCGGGCATGATCCATCACTCCATCTTCCTCACTTGGACTCCAGGACGTCGTGCTCCCTGGTCCCCCAACCTGCCCATTCTTCTGTCTCCTCGGAGGGTTCTGTCCTTAACTCCCTTCTCCCAACGTCCCCTCCCACCAGAGCTCAGTCCCTGGCCTCTTCTTCCGTGTAATCACCCCCTTGGGACCTCATCCTGTCTGGCGCTTTACGTTACCATCTCAACACTGATGACTCCCAAATCTAGATCTGCAGGCAGGACCTCTCCCCAGAACTCCAGTCCTAGAGGCTCATCACAGACAACTGTCCTGAGTGTGTGTGTGCACGTGTGTGTGAGAGAGAGATCTGAAGGGGCCCAGGGACAGGGGCACCTCCTTGAGGTCTCAGCTGTATGCAGGGATGGGTAAGAGGTCTCCCTAGGGCAAGCCCTGGGATCTGTCGCTGGTCCCCCTGCCCTGTGAGGCTATGACTCCACCAACCTCAAGTTCACCTCAGTTCACTTTGTCAATTGCCCTCAGAGAAAGTCAGCTACAAGTGTCTTCTTCCTCTGGGTTCTTGCTCTAAAACAGGTTGTGGCCTCTGAATATTTCCCTAACTTCCCAACTCATGAATGCATTTAACTATTTTTAAAAAGATACTCTATCCAATACTTTTAATTGTTTTCAGCACAAAGGCTCGCTATACCTAGTGTACGGTATTGCCTACTACGTTTTGGGTCTTGTTACCAGTAAAGCTTTCTGCGCCAATAAACATATGCTGTGCACTACAAAAATCCCAGCGTAGGTGGTTTTTGCACATATTACTAATATAAAGTGAGAATGGCTCGACCTTTAAACCACAGACTCTAAGAACCAGAAGGAACCTACTTCTTTTAGACAGGTTGGGCGGTTTCTTCAAGGGACCCCAGGGGGGAGAGCCATAAGCAAATCTCCACCTCCTGACACCTGGATCCATGCTCCAGGCAACATCGCTTCCCTTCTGACCAGGCCTTAGGCAGTTCTTGAGAAGCAGCGGCCAATAAATTCCGTTGTTTTCTCTGCTCTTTAAATTGCCCTTCACGCAAATGTCTCAGCAAATGTGTTTGCTTTTACTGGTGTGAGCAAATGCGAAATGAAATTGTAGGACCAGCTGCACTTGTCCAATCAATTTCCCAGGAAACTACTTCTGCACAAACTTTCCCCTCCATCTCTAAAGGGCTCAATGTAAGCTGAGCCATTTAGGACAGTGGCACCACTCCCAAACAGAGTGGAAATCAAGCTGGTTCTATGGGCATTAGTGGAAATCTAGACAAAACAAGGATGGCTTTATTGCAGAAGAATAAATCCTCCACGAAATCATAGGAGTGAGGGAAGCAGGAAGGATAATGGATGGGAAAGAAAAAGGAAAATGCTGGATGAAATGTTGAGACAGGAGGTGGGAGCTCTGAAATTTCAGGAGCGTGATACACTACACCTGAGTAGAGGGGAGGAGACTTGTTGGGCTCTCCGAGATCTGTTTTCCACCCCTGGTAATTTTCAGTGCTTGAACTACAGATATATTTGACACGATGCTCAACCGGATGCAGCAGAATTCCCAGAGGGACCGAAGTGTGGCTAACATGCGGGGTACTCTTTTCTCATCCATCCTGGAATACTGTTTTTCCTTTTTCTTACCAAAGAAAGTGATTCAGCATACAGGGACAGTCACCACAGTAACTCACACACAGTGACAATCAGCAAAGAGTGGCCTTTAAATGAAAGCTCCACTCCTTCACTGTTTCTCTCTTTTTCACCCCATTGTCCTTTGTCCCCTCTAATTATTTTCCCTTCCATCCTTCTGGAAGCCTCTCTGTCTGCTGGTATTTTTATAAATCACAGTCTACGCAAATCGGACTCCCTGAAAGCTATGATTATAAATGGTGACTGACAGATGGAGCAGTATCTTTGCAGGGGCCTCCTTCACCCAGAAAAGACTTGCAAAGAGTGGAGGACGCAGGCGTCCTACAAACACACAGGCTGCAGGTTCCTGAGTTCTAATAACTCGTCATCCTTCGGGGTAAGGATTAATTCTTACATTAATTCTAATAAGTTCCGTCAAAGCTGAGCTCCCTGAGAAAGCAACATACCATGAAACACTAACTGTGAAGTGACAATGACAGGTGCAAGGCTCTGGTATCAATGTGGTGTTTTAGGTGTCGGCTCTAAATATGGCCCGTTGACCCTTTCCATCTCATCTCCAAAGTGACCTTTGATGATGTTCTTAATAAAGAGTCATTTCTAACCCGAGGGGATGAGAAAGTTGTTATCTATCGATGTGAATTTGTTGAGATGTTAAGAAGAATCTCCAAAGAATCTCGAAATTGGGAGTGGATGGAAAATGCACGCAGTTAGGTCCAGCCACAGAGAAGTTTCCTAACAGAACAAACAGCTTTATATGGGACAATCTCTGTGATGGGGCAGTGGGATGTGTGCCTAACAGGGGCTAACTAAATCTTTATCTTTAGCACACTTTAAAATAGTGCCGAGTAAAAACCCGCAGAAGGTGATATAATGATACGGGGCTGCACGCCTGGTGTGTACGAACAGGCAATGATCACACTTTTCTCTGTCCCTTCCTCATCTTTAGAACCTTTTCACTCTGCCTTTGAGGTATGTGTATGAAAGAGAGGATGCACCGAAAGATGACAGAAAACTGACAACACAGGCTTCAACATCCCAAATGAAAATCTTACATGATGATAACGCACATGATCAATATAATTAAAGAAGTTATAGTCACATCCCAGTGAGGTCTACTGGGACAAGCTTCATATTTTTTCCAGAAAATGGAAAATTGCGTTTATCTGAATATCATCTTCTCCAAGACTTATTTACATATTTCTGACTTGATATTTTAGTTTTTTTTCAAAATCAACATTTTAGTAAATACTTGATCAATTGAGACATTAATTCTCACGATTGCACATGGCAAGTTCTTGTTCCTTCTCTAATAAAAGGTGACAGACTCATGGCAGGACTACATAATTAGAGGCAGAAGACAAATCTGTGAGTGTCATTATGGAGGTTTTACTTATTTTTCTCATCAAAAGAGAAGTTGAGGTATGTAACCAAAGTTCTCCAGAACCATCAATAAGAATGTCTTTACACATTTGAGGCCAGTGGTCAGGTGGTAGATTCGAATTTTCAAAAGGGCAAAGAATATTCTTGAAGATAATGTGAAAAGTCAAAGTCAACATGGATTGTTTGTGTTTTCCTTGCTACACTGGGAAGATCATCACTGTAAATTTGTCCTTGGGAACATTTAAGTCAAAGGTACAATTTGTAATGAAAGTACACATTCTCTAGCACTCACTGGCAACTAGACTTAAAAAGTGATTCAACGGTGAATATCAAAGTATTGGGCAAAAACTATGGGCTGTATTAATTCAATCATTCAGACATCCATTGGAAGACACCTGACTCGGGTACCACAGACCAGCCTGATGCCTGCTCCTATCTAGAGAGCAGAAAAAGGAGCATGCACAGGAACACAGAGACCGAGCGTCTCTCAGCAACGCCTATGTGGAGAAAAGCCATTTGGATTCTGCGAGGAAAAAGACGCTTAATAGATTTTTTTAATGGCCCAACAAATACACAGCAATAACTATTAAAACTGATTGCTATGATTTGGGAAAGTCTTACCTGGGAATTCTGTCTTCATAGCTCTTCCTCTGAAAGTAGAGATGCAAAGTACCCCTCCCCGGAAGTGGTGCTGGCACCCCACTCAAATAGAAGGCGTATATTTGTGATCTGCATGAGGGCAGGCAAAGCAGAATCTGTAGGGTTCAGCTATGGATGAATTATTCAAATTGATAACATCTTGGCAAATGGGAATAATTTGCAAAAGGATCATAAAAGACCACTTGGGTGAGCAGAATGATGGTAGCATCATTTAACATATGGGAAAGTGTGCAGGATGAGGTCATGTTTTGGGGAAACCAATAATTGTGCCCTATAAAGAATTTTATATTATAATATAGAATAATCAGGGGTGCCAGCCTGTTGGCATAGCAGTTAAGTTTGCCTGTTCCTTTTCAGGGGCCCAGGGTTCACCAGTTCAGATCCTGGGCGAGGACCTACTCACCGCTCATCAAGCCAGGCTGAGGCAGCTTCCCACATAGTAGAGCTACAACTCTACAACTATGATACAACTATGTAACAACTATGATACAACTATGTACTGGGGCTTTGGGGAGAAAAAAGAGACAAGAGGAAGATTGGCAACAGATGTTAGCAGAGGGCCAATCTTCCTCAAAAAAAAAAAAAAAGAGTAATCAGCCATAGTGTAGGAAACAATCTAAAGAGCCACTGAGTCCATGTTTAGAAAAATAAATGCCACTATGAATAGAAAAGCATGCAGTCTTCCTGGGCAGACTGGTGGGCACTGAGCAGAAAGCATTCTTTTATTCCATACACAAATTCCATGGTCTACCAAGAAGCACACATGTTCATATCTTCTGACCCAAGGATCTCACTTCTTAGATTTGATCAAAAAAATCTGAATATGGAAAGCTGTTTGTTACAATGCTTTTTATAAGAGAGAAGAAATGGGAAACAATTTAAACGTCCAGCAAACACGGAAGAATTAAGTAAATGATGACACATCCACCAAATGAAATTTTACACAGGCATTAAAAGTGATTGTGCCATTTAGAATTGCTCCCAGAGCAATGAAATACTTACGGAAAAACTAACAAAACACATACAGTATCTGTGTACTGAAAATTACTGAACACTACTGAAAGAAATCGAAGAGCTAAATAAATGGAGAGACGTGTTCATAGATTGGAAGACAACATAGCAGAGTTTAATTCTCCAAAAACTGATCTGTAGGTATAACACAATTCCTATCAAAATCTGAGCAAGGCTTTTTGTAGATATAGACAAGCTTATTCTAAAATTTATATAGAAATGCAAAAGACGTAGAATAGCTAAAAACAACTTTGAAAAAGAATAACAAAATGGGAGGAATCACTCTATTGATGTTAAGGCTTACAACATAGCTGCAGTAATCAAGACAGTGTGGTACTGGTGGAAGGACAGGCACACAGACCAATGGAACAGAACAGAGGGCCCTGGAAGAGACTCAGTCAAATGTACCAACTGATCTTGGTAAGGATGAAACAGGAATTCAATGGAGGGAGGGGAGCCTTTTCAACAAACGGTGCTGGAGCATTGGACCTCCAAAGGCAAAAAAAAAGACATTTGACCTAAATCATACAACAATGAACTGAAAATGGATCACAGACTTAAATGTAAACATAAAACTTTTATGAGGAAAGCTTCAGGACCCAGGGCTAGGGGAAAAATTCTTAGACTTGACCCCAAAAGCATGATCCATAAAAGGAAAAATTGATAAACTGAACTTAATCAAAATTGAAAACCTTTGCTCTGCAAAGACTCTGCTAAGACGACGAAAAGAGAAGCTATAGAGTGGGATAAAATATTTGCAAATCACTCATCCTACAAAGGTCTTGTATCTACAACATATAAAGAATTCTCAAAACTCAACAGTAAAATAAAACAAATAATCCTATTAGAAAATGGGCAAAAGAAAGTCATTTCACAAAAAAAGATATACAGATGGCAAATAAGCACATGAAAATGGATTCACCACCATTAGCCATTAGAGAAATGCAAAACCACAGTAAGATATCATTACACACCTATTAAGGACTAAAATAAAAAAAATAGTGATAACATCAAATGCTGGCAGGGATGCAGAGAAACTGGATCTCTCATACATTGTCAGTGGGAATGGAATATGGTACAACCACCGGAAAACAGTCAGGTAGATTTTTCTAAAATGAAACACGCACTTACCATGCAATCCAGCAGTTGGATTCTTGGGCACTTAACCCAGAGAAATGAAGACTACGTTCACACAAAAACTTATACATGATAATTCACAGCAGCTTTATTCATAATACCCAAACTGGAAACAACCCAGACATCCTCCAACGGGTGAATGGTTAAGCAAACTGAGATCATCATCCCACAGCAATAAAGAGAAACAAAGTACGGATATACACAACTTGGATGAATCTCCAGAGATTATGCTGAGTAAAAAAAGCCAACCTCAAAAGATTATATTTATATGATTCCATTTGTGTAACATTCTTGAAATGACAAAATTATAGAGAAAAAGAACAGATTAGTGCTTGCCAGAGGTAATGGATGATGTGTGTACATGTCCATAAAAGAGTAGCAGGAGGGATCTTTGTGGAGATGGAACAATTCTGTGGTGTTTTTTTTTTTTTTTAGAAAGATTGGCCCTGAGCTAACATCTGTTGCCAATCTTCCTCCTTTTTTCCTCCCCGAAGTCCCAGTAGATAGTTGTATGTTATAGCTGTACATCCTTCTAGTTGCTCTATGTGGGACACCGCCTCAGCATGGCTTGATGAGCCGTGCGTATGTCCTGTTCCGGGATCCAAACCGGCAAACTCTCGGCCGCCGAAGTGGAGCACGCGCACCTAACCGCTACGCCACCAGGCTGTCCCCCAATTCTGTGTTTTGATTGTGGTGGTGGTTTCATGAACCTACACGTGATCAACTTGCAAAGACCTACACACACACACATTCACAAATGAGTTCATGTAAAACTGGTGAAATCTGAATAAACTCTGTTGATTACATCAAATGTCAAATTCCTAGTTTTAATACTGTACTATAGTTATGCAAGATATTACCAGTGGGCGGAATTGGGCAAAGGGCAGATAGGAGCTCTGTACTAGGCATTTCAGAATTAAAAAAAAAAATTTTAAATGATTTTGAAGTCTATTTGGCAACACTGAAAGAAGCTTGTTATAAGATTTTAAATTTAAAAAGGCAGTAAATAAATTTTATGTAATGATGATTACCATGACCTTTAAAAGATTTGTAGGAAAAATATTTATGGGAAACATATTAAGATATTAACAGTGATGGTATAAGAGGAATATAAATGATTAATTTTCCTTCCTTTGTTTTCTAAGTTTTTTACACAGAAATGTAAAAATGATCAAGAAGACCCAGGCTTCTATATAAGGAAATTTAATACAATAAATCACCTCACTAGCCATTTATGTGAGATGCCTATGTTCACCCGTTGCTTATTGTATCCAGCTACACTGAAATACAATGGAAAGTTTAGGCAAAATTAACTGTGAGTTTTGAAAAGCAAATAAGATCAAATAACTTGCTGCAAGAAAACAAAAGGATGGAAGCCAACATTAAATAATTTGGATACCATTTCTGGATGCAAAGAATAAACCTACCATTTGGTGAAAAAGAAGGGCTCAATATTTTTAAAGCTATTAAAATTTTTATACTCAACATCCAAGATTCATCTTGTGGATTAACACAGAATTTCCAGTCAGGGTACAGATGGTCAACATAAACATGTGCAATATGGCGACCAACACAAACTTTCCAGCCTGGCAGGTAGTCAGTGAATTGATAGATTTCTTTTCCTGGGAGGTGGGGTGCTTGAGGGTTGGTGGTATAAATTAACTGGAAATTGACAAAGAAAGAACCCGGCTTAAAAGTGAAATTAGAGATGACTGTCTACTATAGTGAATTAGATAACCAAGTTGAGTGTTTCAAATTTCTTTCTCTTAAATAGTTTTGTAGATATAAATATCAAGGGTTTACATTTTTTTTCTTGAATAGTCGTGAGTAGTAATCTAAGTAAAATCAATTGCAGACACTTTTGTGGTGTGTGTGTGTGTTGGATTAATAATTCCTTAATCTCTGAGGGAAGGTTCCGTGTGAGCAGTGTTCCCCCATATAAAGCCAATGCATAAAGGCGATACTTGGGTCCATGGAGGAGAATTATTTCTGTCAATACACTGATCCAAACTATTTTTCCAGTTTCCTGCTAAAAGTAGATCATCCCAAACATTGTTAGAGAAAACTGCCAATGTGGTTATCAGAGTTTCAGAACACGTGTGACATGCACCTGGCCCTGCTGTGTACACTATCTTTCCCACCCCGATGACTCGTACAAACAGAATCCAGACAGAAACAATCATGAACTTCAGAATTAACTTTAAACAATTTCAACGGTAATGTGCAATCTTTTACCCGTTCCTAAAACTGCTGAAAAGCTGGAACTTGCAGACAAAAACCTCATTCAAAGAACTTAGCTGAATAACCATCCCTTTCTTTTTTTTTGAGACCAACTTAGTTGACATTTTAAAAGACTATGAAACATTCTGCTAAAAAAAATCAGATATGGCTTAAAGTTTTCAAATGCCCCCACCGGCCCACCCACATCACACTGCCCTCCACCCCTGAGCCTGCAGAGCTATCAGAACTGGGAGAACTCGCCCAAAAGGATCAAGTCAAATGGAATTAAGCTAATGGTTGAAATCCACACATACGTTAGTTTCGGCCACTATGAGCTATAAACGACAGACTTCCAAACAGTCAAGAGCACAGATGAAGAATTTCAAGCAAGGTGACAAACTGAACTGGTTTACACAGTAGAGTGTCCTTTTCGACTGTCTCTTACAACACAGCTCCCTGCTATGAGCATTGCCATTGTTCACAAAACATGGTAATTGAGAATCTAAAGATTCACTGTAGAGCCCACCGAAGAATCTGGACAATTAAATTTTACTCCACAGTAGATAGATCTCATCTGCCTAAAGTTCCTTGTTACCCAACCACCTGTGACACTGTTTGAAAGAGGCGGGGGACCTGGCAAATGCTTCTCAAATTAGAGATTATGCGCAAGGTAAATACAATGTCAGTTCCATTATCAGTTGAATCCCCATTTGCCTGGCCCCTTTGTGGGAATACCGGTTTTGTTCTCGGTTGCATGCTCCTACCTAGCACAGCGCCTGGCACACAGTATTTACTCAATAAGTGTTTGTGCAGGAATAAAGGAGCACCTTGTGGGTGGTTTAAAAAGGTGTATCAAATGCCCTCCCACGTGGCATTCCACAGGATGCTCTGCTCCAAGCATCAGTCTGCGGAACCACACGTGTGGTGTGACCATGCCAACGTGATGCTAGTTGATCCTATTTATGGCGTAAGACACAGCCTTGCGGGCCGGCCCTGCGGCTTAACGGTTAAGTGTGCGCACTCCGCTGCTGGCGGCCAGGGGTTTGGATCCTGGGCACGCACCGACACACCGCTTCTTCGGCCATGCTGAGGCCGCGTCCCACATGCAGCAACTAGAAGGATGTGCAACTACGACATACAACTATCTACTGGGGCTATGGGGAAAAAAAGGAGGATTGGCAATAGATGTTAGCTCAGGGTTGATCTTCCTTGCAAAAAAAAAAAAAAAGACACAGCCTTGGGAACTTTCCACACTCTTGGAGTCATTATTTGTATTATATATAATCTTTAAATTCAAAGAAATCACATTATAAAACTTTTTAAAAGTCTATCCTAGCTCAGAGATTTGCCAAAAGGCTTCAGCCACGTTCACCAATTTCAAGTATCTTATTGCACATGGAGACCATGTACTTTGTCCATAACAGACTTAAGTGATGGTGGGGAAAATCCTAAAACTTTTCTGAAGCTCTGGTGGCAACAACATACTTTGTTGTATCCCAAAAAGTTAGCTATTTATACTAGAAAAAATGATTTGAAAACTCGTTTAGAAAACCCCGTCAGTTGAGGAAATGATTCTGAGTCGCTGAGTAGAGGTCCTATCATTTCCTATGCTCAGAGAAGACTAGTTCTTCCTTTGGTGGTATATCAGTGATGGACCCACCACCACACATCATCCGTGAACTTAGGATGCATGCTGGGGTCCTGGCAACAGCTGCAGGCACTCAGAGGCTCTCTTTGTTAATTCTGCAGTCAAGATTTGACATGCCATCTTCCAGGGTATATTAACAGTTTAAAATCAGAATGGTTCCATAATCGTTAGCACATGAGCACACTAATATAATATAACATTGCTGAATTTAAAATTCTCATGGTAGGCTGAACTCATAAGCTGTAGGTATCAAGTACCTTGGCCACTTACTCATGTTTATTCAAACTCTCTGTTTTTTTTTTTTTGGTTAAAATCTTTGCTACAAGACAACACTGAGGAGGAACAGGAACCGCTTGCACAGCACGGCAACCACCGGTAGTGTTTACAAGTAGCGAGCATCCTGGGCAGAGCAGGAAGGACCCTCAGGGATTGCTCAGATAGCCAGCCCTCCCCACAATGCACGGTCCCTGCCCCTGCTGTGCCCCGCCCGGACTCAACTGTCACGTGCCCTTGCTGATGACACTGCTACTGAGTCAAACACAGGGTACTGCTTTAAATGGACTTGGCCGATTTCTGTGGCATCTATAAAAGAAAACCAGACTACTATCACGTTTTGGACTGTTTCCAAAGTGCCCTTCTTTCTCAAAATGACAGCTTTGGAACGTTGGTGCAAATTCCACTGAGATTTGCACGGTATTCTTGGATCTTAGCCAGAACTGAGCCCCACTGGAAAATACAAGGGGGTAGGTCACCGTCTGTTTGTGGGAAGGAGTGTCCGAGTCTCAGAAGGGGCTCTCGCCAGCAGGCTGCCCCGAAGCAGTGGCTAAAATTGCACCAAACCCTGTGTGTGTGCGCATGTGCGGGCGCGTGTGCACGTGTGTGTGCGCGCGCGCAGGGGGACTGGATGGAAGGACCTAGTGTGTTCTTGGAGTTGCCATCATTGAAGCAGCTGATGCAGTTCCTAAGCTCAGTTCTCAGCTTCTTCTTCCCACAGACTGGCATATTTTTCTTCCTATAGTTACCAGGAAATTACTACTGCCCTTTCCATAAGCTCCATAAGCAAGAGCTCTGCAGATTTTCACTAGTTCCTGCAAATTTTAACTTCTGTTTCACGTCTTGTGACCACCATATTCCCAGATTGCCAGGCCAGCTTTATAAAGCTGGATATGATACAAAGCTTCACCGCTTCTTTTTAATGTGAAAATTGGATGCAAAGAATTAACAATTGGACTAGGAGCTGCTGACTGAATAAAAATCCCACAGGAATTTCTCTTCCACTGCTATCCCTCTGGATGTGCATCCTGTTTGGGGAAGAGGAGAGCGATGGCCAGGAATGGCAACCGAATCACGAGGCTTCAGTTGATGAGGACATAGAGGCAGGCATGCTGGTGGTAGTGAGGATGCTGTGTCCCCTTGCAGTGGTCCTCGAAGGCGCACTCTGGCCCATGAGATGTGAAATCAAGCAAACAAACCAACATGCTGTCTGAAACAGTTGTTGTTGTTGTTGTTTTTAAGAAAACAAGTGTGATCTTCCATCTGGTGCAAAGCCGGCCTATGATGGAATTCTGACATACGGCTGAGGAGACACTCTGACCCTCTGACTCCGCCCACAACTCTATTGCAAGTCGTAGAAATACACAAATTGCCTGTACACTCAGGACCCATCAAAGGAAAAGCAGTCATGAGTTTTTTGAAGATAAATTGGTAATTTACAAAACTTGATTTTGAAATGAGTTTAGAGATTTATGGCTCCTAGAATTTTTCCCTGTAGCTAGAATACTGTTTCAGGGATGGCAGAAAACATTGGTTCAATAAACTCCATGTAAAAATTAGCAATTTCTCTAGCAATTTGGACTCTTAAATATACTAAAATAGCTTGGACCAAGAACAGCCAGCCTAAGCAAAATTGTTTTTATCACAGGTACATGGTAGGTCTTACAACGGGAAAGGGGCATTCTCCAATCTTAGTTATTTATGCATCTCTTTCTGAGACATTCCCCCCCATCACCTTTAATGTCTGAGATTTCTTTATTCTGATAGAGGAAAAAGTTATCACTGAGCAAGAGCATCCTGTGAAGAAAGGAGAGAGATTGAGGGGTGCTGGCCTCTAGGGAGGGACCACTAAGAATGAAGGTGATGGGAGAAGTCCTAGGACATTGCTGTGGACTAGATGCTTGTGTCCCCCCAAAATTCATATGTGAAAGCCCTAACCCCCAAGGTGATGGCATTAGGAGGTGGGGTCTCGGGAGGCTACATGACTGTGGAGCCCTCATGAACGGGGTTAGTACCCTTATGAAAGGACCCCAGTAAGATCCCTCACCCTTCTACCATGTGAGGACAAGGTGAGAAGATGGCCATCTATGAACCAGGAAATGCACCTCACCAGACACGGAATCTGCCCACACCTGGATCTTGGACTTCTAGCCTCCAGAACTGTGAGATGTAAATATCTGTTGGTTACAAGCCATCTAGTCTGTGGTATTTTTGTTATAGCAACCCTAATGGACTAAGACACACAAGAGTTGGTATGTGGGGCTCTGGAGGGGCAAACTGTGTGGGGAGAGTGAGAGCAGGCACTAGGACAGAAAGGCCATGTTTGGAAATCTTGAAGAAGAAGGTGCTTTCTGATTCTCTTTCTCCTGTAATCCAGGAATGATCGGCATGTTCTTCATCCAGGGCTTGCTTCTGGGGATTCAGTGAACAGCCTGTTCCTAGGCCGTCCTTCTCTCCTTCTCTGAAGTTCTAGGTGAACAGGCAATCAGAGGGGCCCCTCCTCTCCAGCTCCTAAGTGGCTGTGTTGCTGCCCTGGCTTCATCTGAATAACTGTTTGAGGGACGCTGCTCAGGTTTCAGGAACAGCCGTCCTCACTAGGTGCTAAATTCATCTGTATTGGCTCCTCAGTGTCATAGATTCCTGACTGTGGATGTCATTGTTATTGCATTTTCATTTTTCTTGACTTGTGAGTCCCTGACGACATTCCTCTTAATACTTGACATTATAGGAAAGGCCATTCCTATAGCAATCGAAACATACCTAAACATGTTCATCTCTACCTCTGAGTCAATCCGTTTTTTCAGCAAGCTACCCTTCATCTTAGAAGAAAGCTCCTTTTAAGGAAAGAAAGGAACTTAGAAAGAAGTTCCATAGGGAGCTGTGGCTGAAGATCATTTGTCTATTGAGAGGCCAGTAGAACCCACGACTGACCCACAGGAACAAAGACTGTCAGGTTCATCCTGGAACAGACTTGGGTGGAGAGGCAGGCACCCAAATGAACATATAAATGACACACACCGTCCTTTATAGTCAGAATAACAAAACTCAAGAGAGGATCTGAAATTACTGTTTTCATGTGGAATTGAATACTTCTGCATCCAACCGTCTGGACTGAGCATCGTTATTCTAGGCAGGGGATCTATAGTCTTCCAAGAAGTTCCACCAGAAACGAAACAAAACCAAACCCAAACACCTGTCAGGGCCCTCTTGGTGAAAGCACACGGCTTTAATACACATTTTCTACTCTTCCACCAAGGCCGACTCAGGAGCCCACTGGAGGCTCAGGGTGACCGGCATGAACTTGGTGTATAATTCGAGTCCTGCATCCTAGCCACTCCACCTGTTCCCAGTTAGGCAAATGCCAAGAAGCTCACATGCCAACACCCTGAGACCGTGGCACATTAACCAGCGCCTATGAATTACATCCTGCCTCCCCAAATGCATTCTCTTTTTCAGTTGCGCAATGGCGCTGACCATGCCGACTGGGAGAGTCCAGAGCGCATGTGCCCTCATCCTGTCTGTGCCATGAAGTCCATGCGAGAGCAGTGGGCCGGGTGGCTCCTTCCTCCACACACATGAAGGCAGACCCTACTGGAGCCTGAGTGTGCAAGGGCACACTCCTATGGGTGAGCAGTCAGGGTGCAGAGCATCCTTCCCAGGCTCGGCCTGCAGAGATGAATCCCCGAAGGCTCTCTGGCCGACAGAAACAGAATGCTGGCAGCCATGCCCCCATAGATTTTCGACGGCCAGGCGGCTTGGATCACTCTGGAACTGGACGGTTCTTGCCCTGAGCCATGCCCCATAGCGCCTGGCCGTGACTCAGTTCAAATTAACTTGAAGTTGTGTTTATAGAGGGGGAAAATGCATGAACTGAATTATGCCAATATCTCCTCTACTCAGCATCCTAATTGAGTATTATCGCACATGAGAGTTTCTCTGTCACCCAAGTTGAGTGGGTAAAAAATCCGCTTTGGGGTTTGTGTATCTGTGTTAGCAAAAAAAAAAAGAAAAGAAAGAAAAGTGTTGCTAATGAAGATATAATACCATGTACTGAAACAGCTAGGGTTTTCTACACATAAGGAAATAATGGAGATAAATTACAAGAACATCAGGTTACTCCCAGGCAAATATCAAGAGATCAGAATAAAGCTGGACGTCATTCTAGTCTCCAATTTATATACAGGTATCCTCCCCTCTGAACCCTTCCTTTCCTAATATTTCCTATAATGACCTGTAGAATGTTTTACCCCCAATTCACTACCCAAGCAGCAAGCCTGGTCCAAGCCTGGAGGACAAGTGTTCACCAGTGAGAACACTCAAGACCGTATGGAGGATGGGAGGAAGGGTGGGAGACCCACGGTGTCTCAGCTATTCTCCCAATTGGATGGGGCCATGCTTGAGCGTTTAAACGTGTTGTGGGACATCACTGTCATCTGCCCCACCCTGTTAGAGGAAAACATCCTCTAAGAAAATGGAAAAACCCCATAAAGAAAGTGGGTGAGCCTGAGAGGCCCAGAGAAGCCGGCACAGCAGAGAAAGTTGAAAGTCAGGATGCATCTGTGAGAGGTAAACTCGTGAAAGACAGAACCTTGGCCGTGCGCACATCCCTGAGACAGACCCTGTGCGTGAACACACAGCTGGCGAGTTTACGGAGGTGTGAACTAAGGAGACATCGGGTGTTTCAAGGGCTTTACGCGAGGCAGAAATCCTCAGGGGATTATCCTATTGGGGTTTCAGAGAGTTTAGTGATATTTGGGGAAAAGGATTATGGTTTTGAGCTGTTCGAGCTGGGAACATAGTATAATTTTTGCCATTTAAGATAAAGGAATATAGGCTCCTGATATTCAAAAACTTATTATCCCCCATCTCTTCATGAATGGATTAGATTCGGGTCAAGAGGGAGGCCTTTGGAATTAGAATATGATGCTCCAAGCTCTACTAGCTCATGACACAGTGGGGCGAAGGCATTCAGTAGAGGAAAAAGGTTTATATTTTCTTTCTCAACACATAGGGTTGGAGGTACATAATTTAGGAGAAAAAATACATATGTATATGACATATGAATTTTATTGGCACAGCCTCATTTTCCAAGTCTGTATCCAATCGCCAAACATGCAAATCCTCAAATACTTCCTGACACTGAACTCTCACATCAGAATGGGTTGAAAACCATCGTGCTAACTGATAAATGCTTTTCTTATTAAATATGAGTTAATAACCACATTAGTAAATAAATATATCATATGTCTAAAAATACCACTAGTAGACTTTGCTGAGGTTCAGTAATGTGTTCAGTAAAAATGATAAGCATGTTTTCTAAAATGTTACTAAAAAGAGAAAACCTATGCTAGAACCAACGACCCATATTTACAAGAACTATCAACAATTCCTCTTGGGCCGGCCCTGTGGCTTAGTGGTTAAGTGTGCGCACTCCGTTACTGGTGGCCCGGGTTCAGATCCTGGGCGCGCACCGACGCACCGCTTCTCCGGCCATGCTGAGGCCGTGTCCCACATACAGCAACTAGAAGGATGTGCAACTATGACATACAACTATCTACTGGGGCTTTGGGGGAAAAAATAAAGGAGGAGGATTGGCAATAGATGTTAGCTCAGAGCCAGTCTTCCTCAGCAAAAAGAGGATTAGCACGGATGTTAGCTCAGGGCTGATCTTCCTCACAAAAAAACAAAAACAAAAAAACAAAAACAATTCCTCTTAATGGTGTTTGGGAAGAAACCAGGAAAAGATGGAGGTGTGAGCTGACACCGAATTCAACCACATGAAGCCTCTCATCATCAGTGGTGGAAGATGTAAAAAGGAGTTCTTGAGACTGAGATGTATGCTCAGTCCAGACCACTGACACTTTCAACCCACTGTCACTGCTGAACACCAGGCCACGGAGTGAGGACGCTGACACATGCTGTATGGCACATATTCCCACCCTATGTATCTAGGGGAATGGTCACTACAGATTGTCTGATTCCTGGGATTTTAAGCACATATTTCAATGTGCTTTAATGAAATAACAGATTTTTTTATTTCAGAGAAAAACTAGTCTTAGCATTTCTTTTAAGGTCTTAACAAGTACCATACAGTACTATAAATAATAACCACACACAATGAAGGAAGACAAAAAGATACATTAATACATTATCATTCCATCAGGAGAGTCTACTATTGTTTTACTGAAAGAAGTGAACAGCCTAAGACACTGTGCCAGAAGGCAGCACGAGGACCGATGATGGCTTCCACGTATGTCCCTTGAAACATGTGACCAGAATTCAGACGGGGCCCAGGTCTTGATACGCCTAGGGGGCATTTGTGGGGGGAAAATCACAAACACACATCCATGGTGGCAGGGAAGCAGCAGCAGAAGAAAAAGAGAATGGAGCAGTCACCACCATCCAGGGCACCCATCGTGGGCTTCCCAGCGCTGTGGGGAGGGGGGCTCATGTGACCCCCACCCCGGGAACGGAAGGACCAGCCTCCTGGCCACAAGTCTGCACCATTTTTACAACTGTCTTATTTATAATTTTTCCTTCCCTGGCCTTCACTGAGCATACGCCCAAAGACAAGCTATTAAGGTCACTCACTCTGTGCAGGTGGCCTGTTCTCTGGTCCTTGGGGGGCATTTCTCAGCCAAACATGGTGTTTTTTCCCCAGGCTACTGCCCCTTCACCAGTGTGTGCATGTGATTCATGCCCTCAGTATGACCCTGAGGGAGACATCAATCAGGGAAGAGAGTTCACTTACAACCATTTTAAAAGAAACCCAGTGCTGTTATTTTCAGTGGCAGAAACAATGTAAATAGATTTTCCTCCAAGTTGGAGGGGTGCATACAAGTGTATACGTGTGCACACGCACTCTCATTCAGGAGACCCTGGGAGGCAATCAGACACGAGCTGGACGCTCAGCCCAGCCTGCAAACATGTTTTCATCTTCACCCGTCCTCAAGACCTTCCCCGCAGCCTCAGAGGATGAAGACCCTTCTCCCGTTCAAGGTCTCACTCCTCTTCATCGGTCTTCAACCCTGCCCACTTTCCCAGGCTCTTCTCACCTGCGAACAGGTCACCTCCCTCCCATGTACAGAAAAGACCTTGGCACTTGTTTCCTCATCAATCAGCTGTACATCTGCTCTCTCCTTCGCTAACTTTCTGCAGAAACGAAATCAGTCCTCTGCTGCCTTGACTTTGGTGCACACCGACTTTCTGAGCCCCTGCCTGGCTCTGGGCCTGGGGACTCCTCCTGTGCTGTAGCCTTGTGGTTGGCGCCTGTCTCCCACTGGTGGAGCTCGTCCCTGGGAGTTGCCCTGACTCTTTCATCCACTCAGCCAGCAGGAGCCTGAGTCCTGGGAAATGCTGAGCAGTGGGAATTCCCAGGTGGCAAATGGCTGAAGGGCTTTAAGAGCGAGGTTGCCTCCCACTTGTTTTAAGTTGTTTTGTAGCTGTGACATAGCTCCTACCTTGCGCTGACACTTCAGCAGAGTTTGGTGACACACATATTTCTGGAGACGGTGGTTCTGGGGAAGTCAAAGAAGTGACTGCCTCCCATTTGGCAGCAGCAAAAGGCATCGAAGGAAGCAGCAGGCAGACACTGGTGTGTCAGGCACCAGGAAAAGCACTTTGCAAACACTACATCACTCAATCTTCAAAGCCAACTCACGAGGAAGACCATGCCCTCACATTACAGGTCTGGAGAGGGGCACACAGTGACCCGACCTGCCACGGTTAGTGGAATCAGTCCTGTCCCTGCTTGGAACAATTCCCTTCTCTCTGCTCAGGTTCATCTTTCCCTCAATTTTCCTCACCAACACCCAGGGCCGCCCTCGTCTGTGGGGTTCTTTCTCTTTCATGAGCTTCTTCCTTTCTCATAGTCACCAACGCCTCTCCTATGGGCCACACGCTCCCCTGTCCTCTCCTCCCTGCCTTGGGCAGCAGGCTGACTGGTCACTAAACTGACCCCCAGGCCCCACCTTCCCTCTCCCCCTGCAGATGGGGTGCCCCTGGCTCTTCAGCCCCAAAAAACAAGATCCCGCCCTGCCCAGACCTCATGGGTATCTATCTGGGTCAAAGGTGATTACTTATGAAGAAAACGTTCAAACCAACTTAAATACTTCAGCAATGTGGTGAGTTGGCTCAGTTTTTAGGAGCTGGACTTTTAGAACATTGTTTACAATAAGCATATTATTTTAATATTTATAATAGCGTGTATAATATTGTTTCCACAAAAAAAGTGCTTCCTGTGTTTGACACCCAATTTACAAATGACCTTTGCTGTTTGTAAATTACATGCTGCCAATACATGACGGAGATGGGGAGAAAGAAGAAACAATCACTTGCTGTTTCTCAATATGAAGAAATGACAGATTTTAGCACCACAAATGCTTAAGCACTGAGGGTCTGTGCTTATCGACTAGGTCAGTTTCAGACTATCGGTGAGCTGCTGGGGGTAATCAACCACATTGGGCTCTGCCAGATGCTTGTGTCCTAAGGACACGATCAACTTAGAGAAGCAGCGCATTAACATTTCCCAGGAAAAATGCAAAATTCATTTTAAGAAGCAATTAGGCCCATTTTTTGCACTTTCCCCCTCCAGGTATCTGTGTTATCTGAAACTGTCTCTGAAACTGGCCATAATCAAGGCAGAGATCAGCTATAATGTTTCACATTTAAAACTATCATGTGCGTGCTCATGGGCACATATAGCTCCTGACCGTTTCCCAGGGATGCATCTCGGGCTGCCTTTGGAGGGACCGGTGTAACGGGGGGCCTCGTGTCCCCCCTCTCTCCTTCAGCTCTCTCGAGAGCCCGTCCCCTCACAGCCAAGCCCAGTAAGCCTATTACCTTCCACTGGCAAAGCCCCTGACAAGTTACAAGCAGCTTTTGTTCATTTCATTCATTTTGTCACTTAGGATATTTGCTGTCTGTCCCACGCACCCCCATTCTTCTTTTTTTCTGTCTCATCTCCAATTTTAAAGAGTTTCTGAAGGAAATGCGAATAAGAGCTGACAAATCTCTAGACGAATTTCTCTTTGTTAGGGCCACCTTGTAGGTGTCTATCTCGCATCGATTCTTTACTACACAGTGTTTTGAATATTTCCTGCCTGTTGTAGGAGTTCTCATCTGACACTATAAAAATGGGCATTTTTCTGATACACAGATGACATAGTCTAGATAGATGAAGACAGAATTTGGGAACTTTCCAAGGAGGAAAGTTTTGCATGTTCTCCTCGAGGTCACCTGATCAAGGTCGCCACTAGCGCGTCTGTCCACTGTGGCCGAGGACTGCTTTCCTTCCCATTCAGATGCCACCTTCCTGAGTGGCCCTGAGTGACCAGCTCTCCTTTCAAGAGACCTAAGTGTCAAGGAGAGGGTAGAGGCTTTGGGGTAAATGACCCCCTTTTCATATCTGAGCCGTCCACAAGCGGGCCATGAAAATGTTTTCAAGATGATCGTTTTAATGACCTATCAAGAGCCTTTTATTGAGTAACCCATTATGAGGCTCCAGGAGGAACAAAGACAACCAAAGGCTATTGGATAAGGTGGGAGAGGGCTGTTGTTAGACTAATTCCCCCTTTTATGGGTTGAATCCCACTTGAAGTCACGTGAGGTGAGCACTGCCTCCTTACTTCTCAGGACTTCAATATTACAGGGTTTTAAGAAAGAGAAACTGTCTCTTGTGAAACAATGGAATCAGGTTGATTCCTCTCAAAGGCTCCTGAAGTAAATCCCTAACATTGAGAAGAGACAAGGAAAATGAGCATTCTACAAAAACCTCACTAAAAGCGTTCTACTAAAAATCTCACTTCACGTTCTAGGGTATAAAATTGTTTTAAACAATGCAGACATGCTTAAGAGAAGCCAATTTTATTCTAATGCTAAAATCATTCTGAGCAGTGAATCTTAGGGAGGCATCTTATAAAAGCTGAAAAATCCTAAGACTGGTCCCGGCACGTCAGGCCTGGGAGACAGAGTAGGTTAGAAGGACAGTTTGCTCGGCCACCTGCTGAGGGATTACGGGCTCCCCCTGCACCTCCTCCCTCCAAATAATTTAATTTACAACTAATTCCAAATCATTAAGTTTAGACCAGGAGAGAGAGGTTCATTGTTTAAGTTGAAAGACAGTCATGACGATGAGAAGGAATCAGCTTTAAAAATTAGAGTCCTGAATTCTCTCTTTTGCAACGTACTTTTGTCTTTTTTGCAGCTTCTCTCAGGAGGCATGCGATGTGCCTCTCATTCTGGACCATCAGTCCCCAGGATCCAAGCATCTGTCTGGGAGTCCTTCTTGGTGATGTTAGAGATGGTCCCAGCGTCGCTGTGGGCCTCCCCGCTGCCTGTCGGAAGGGCTTCCCTGGGTGCTCGGGCCACAGTGACTGCGCTCCCCCAGACCCGTCCTGGCCCGTCCCCGAGCGCTTGAACACCATGCCTGAGGCCAACTGTCCACCCCTCAGCTGTGCTGGGATCTGGCAGGAGAGAAGAGCTGTCCGAGATGGTTTAGACTTTAATCCAAAGTTGATGCCATGAGCCAGGAAACTCGGCCGGAGAAGCCCAGTGCCAGAGCGGACAGCTGGTGTGAGGCTGCAGGAGAACCAGCAGGCCCAGGTGAAGTCGCACCCCCAGGCGATGTCCTTGAGGATGGCGTGCTCTGAGCTACATGCAGAGACTCCGGATTCCAAATGGATCTAAAGGTAGCCTCGGACCATTTCAGGAGACATCGTCCGTGAGCTCCTGCAGCCAGGAATGCCAGGCAGGGACATCGCCAGGAGGGATGTTTTCCTGTCTGGGCATAAAACTGCCATGCAGTTTTGATAACTACCTCCCAAGAGAGACACGTGAAACTTGGGGTAGGGATAAAGAACGAGAAGGTTTTCACATAAATCCACACTAGAATTTAGAAATTAACCCACAAAGGTAAGTCTCAGCTATGTGACAACTTATATCATCCGAGTGTGCAGAGGATGAGAACAGACTGTTCGTCCGCCCTGGAACCCAATGTCCTAGGCCTTATCGCTGCCCTTTACTGTAGGATAAGGCCGCTTTCCTTTTTATAATTGTACTACACAGGGAGAAGCCTACATCGGCATCATTTCCAGAACGTTCTCCCCCGGAAGTGTTCATGGGCTATTTCCCGGCATCTCTAAGGGACTCTCACACGTGCGGGTGTACCAGCCTGACAAGTGTGAGCATCCAAGGGCTCAGCTCTCCCTCCATCCCCGGCCCTGCCTGCCCCGGCCTGCTGATAGAGGAACCAACAGCCACCACTCTTCCGTCGCCTCGACAGCCTCACTGTTTGGTGCCACAGGTTCTGCCTCCAGAAAGAGAGACAGAGAGGTTCTGTCTCGGGATGATTCGGAAGTATCGGCCCTTCGGGATCTCTGGTGAAGCAGAACTCCACCAGGCGGGGACAATGGCTTTCTCCTCAACTCTGTGCGGTACTTGATCATCTGCCCCAGCCTCACCAGCTTCTGAACATCACTCCACCCTGTCTGGAATCTCATCAAACCTTTCCAGGAAAGGAGTTCTGTTCACTCCCAGCCCTCCAGCCTCTGGACGAGCCTCCCAGCCTCTGCCTCCTCATTAGACGACACTGGTCAGCCTCCCCCCGTCAGCGCTCCCTCCTCACTCCTGCACCCAGTGGGCCCAGAGAAGTTCAATGATGGCTCAAGGTCATGCAGCCGACTAGAGGCAGCGCAGGGGCTAGAGACAGCACAGGCTCGTCGTGTAGAGAGAGCAGACTGAGCAAAAGGGACTTTCTCTCAGATTTCAATGAATTACAAAAGAAAAGTCCTCTCTACTTAGTAGATGGCAAAAGTAAACTAAAGAAGTTTGTCAGCCCAAAGAGTTGGGAATATGCTGAAAAGAGCTTCCAGGATAGGTCAGATGAACTAATGGATAAAAAAAATCCATGATGAGCTATTGAGGTAAGTTAGAAAGACGTTAAAACATCAGTGGTTCTCTTCCACAAAACAGCTCTTTTACTACCTGTAAAAACAGACTCCAAGTTGAATTGCCTAAGGGTCACCTCCATTGTGGCCAATCTGATGTTCTTTCTGAAGGGTGATTTGAGAAGTCAGGCTCCAATAAGCCCCCACCAGGTCCTCTGCCATCTGCATGCAGCACTGCCCCGTTCCCTGCCGCAAACCCCACATCTTGACACAATCCTGGTATTCACTTTCTACACGTGGCCCTGGGTGTGAATGATTAACAAGGAGACTATAACCAGAAGATTCACACTAGGGACTCAAAAACCAGAAGGAAAAATGGGTGGCCAAGTTAGAGAGACTGTAAGAGATGAGCAAACACCCAGGGGGAAATAAGAAAAAGATGACTAACTTTGGTCCATTTCCCAGGGCTCCAATTTCACAGAAGAATGTAGACTTGGACAGATTAACCAGGGAGAAATGCTGACATGTTAACAGTCTAGGTTTCTAAGACAATAATTTTTGACCAGGAAACTACATCAGATAGAACAGAACATCAGCAGTGGGTTGACGTGCTTATAAGATGATGTGCAATTTATTGTATCACTGAACGGAGCCTGTGCTAAAACTGTAGCTGGGACTGAGATATAACAGAGTTCATGCTCACTGCCCATCTGAACTGGAAAATCTGCCCAGAGGAAACCCATGGTGTTGCAATGGAATATGCAGAATTTCTCAGACCAGTGGTGCACGGGAGATGACACCTCTCTCAGGCAATCTATGATAAACTTAAATTTCCCAAGCGTTTGTAAGAAATAAAGGCTGAGAGAAATCTATTTCCTTCTTCTTAATCTAAGAGCGAACTCATTCGGGGAACGAGCACACCACCAAAGTGGAATTACTCCATACTCCCGCGTCCGTGCCAGTGTAGACCCACCTCAAGGGAACCCAAGGGCAGGATCACATCTTGAGTCTAGGAAGATGGAAGACAGACCCACTGCCCAGAGCTCCCCCATCTACTGGTCCAGGAGTCACCTCCTCGCCGCTGCCCCTTGTTCTCTGTAACCACCAAAGGGAACTTGGTTGCATGCAATAGATCTCAACTTTCCTGGGGTGAGAGAAATCCTTGAGAATCTGATGAAATCTTGGCATCTTCTTCCCAGAAAACCACAGAAGTGCACCTGCAAATGAAATGTGCCACAGAAAGTCCAGCATTCCTGAGACCCAGCCATAGGACCCCAAGTTTAGAATACCTGTTCTGAGAGGACACCTCTAAAGGAAAATTGAACCCAGAGTCTGTTAATGACTATTATATTTTGGGGCTGAATTTATTTCAGGGTTTCTGAAACATCGGACTTCAGAGAATCCACTCAACCTAGGGTCTGCACATAGAATCTGACTGTCACAAGTCTCTGCATCGCTGGTGACCACAGCACAGACCTCAGCCTCCTCTGGTGAGGGCCGCCGAAGGTTTTCGGCCCAATTTAAGATACTGGAAAACAAACACGCAAATCACAAGTATGTTTTGTTCAAAGAATATGACATTTCATATTCTTTGGGTTCTAAACCAAAATCTGGGTTTTGGTTTAGATTCTGCTTCTTCCTGGTTTTATGATTTTGGACAAGTAAGTTTCTTAGTCTCATTTGCCAAATAATGAATGTTAAAGGTGTATCAAAAAAATTAAACTTACTTTAATAAATATATGTAAAAATATTATATTCTGGATGTGTTAACAAAGAAATTCATCGAGAAGAAACAGGAAAGTCTGTCAGTAAGATAAAATAGAAGTTTACTAGAAATTAGGGAGCACGTAAGCAAACCACGCAGATTTATTTTCTTTCAATGCGGATTTCCCCCACAGGCTGGCGCAATTCTCAACCCGAGAGCGCTGAGAAGCACCATCTGAGAAGCACCGGGCCAATGCCAGTCGGGCCGCCCCCGCCCTGCCCTGCCTGATGACCCTTCCGGGAAGGTGCAGGGACTGGCGCTGGACAAGATGCTGCGGCCTAACTACGGGGGTTGCCTCCGAATGCGCTTGCTTTTCAGAGCGCTCCGCTTTTGACCTCGTATCCTGGTATGTGGAGTCTGTTCACATGGAAGGACCTGGGCAGTCTGCAGGAGGCATGGCCATCCTCTCGTCAGCTGCATCTGCTCAGGGTGGTGGGAGGTCCCTTCTGTGCTTTGTCACGGGCTCTCCCCTCTGAGCTGCCTGGGCATCTTTCTGAGGCCAAACTTTCTCACTGGCCTCTTGCCCAGGTCTGGGAGCTCTCAGGGGTCCTGGTCCTCTGGGAGTGGCGCCCTCGGTGGATTTGCTCTTTTGTGAGGGGCCTTCCTGGCCACTCCTACGACCCCTCTGTCAGCACCAGCCACATGTGTCAGTAGCTGCATAGGCTAGAAGGAATGTACCTTCCAGGCTGTTTTGTTTTCTCGACTCTCAGGTCTTTATGATCCTTCTGGGGACTGACATTTATCCTGCCACTGTGATTCAGGAGGGGAAGGACTCGTAAAATGTTTCTAAAAATACTTCCCCTCAGAAATGACACATCTCCCTAGCGTTGAGTTGGTGAGATTTCCTTGAAAAGCATCTTCGCTTCGTCCCACAGCTGCCGGGTGGGAGCTGTGGCTTATATTCGAATTCTGCCACCCCAGGAGAAAAGTCTTATCTGTACTTTCAACTCTACTACTGTACCTAGAACGACAGGACTCACACAAGAGATTGGTTTTTATTTTTTACTTGGGGGTCCTAAAGCTCATAAGACAAGTGTTGGTTCGACAGTTATCACTTGGAAGAATGTTCAGGAAATCATATACATAGACTCGAGGATGAGGCACCCAGCATCAGGATGACCTGAAAACACATTTACACACTACGAAGCCTGAGCCTCTGTGCTTTGTTCATTTAACACCTACTAACACGTCTGCTCCATGCTGTGCTAACTCCTAGGGACAGAGCTGTGGTCAACCTGGTCTCTGCCCCCAGAGGAGGCTCACTGCAAAAGCCCCAAAACCCTCGGGGACAGCGACCCTGCAAACCCAGGGCCTGAGGACGTTTCAATACAGGCTGTTATTGTCGTCTCAGTAAGAGGCACAGAAGAGGTCATTCAACATGGTCTCTGTTGTCTTCTGCCCACTTACATGATAGGATTGACAGCTATAACTGTTCCACAGTCAAAAATTAATGTCGCCAATGAGAATGCTGTAATTTTTGTTTCCTGTATTTCATCTGCAGAAACAAAAACAAAAAACCCCCCAGACTACGGGACTTATAAAGATACACATAATTACCACCATTACTTAACAGTCCCCTGGAAATTCTAGAAAACACAATAAGCACAGAAATAGAAATAAGAACTACAGGGCTGGCCCCGTGGCTTGGCGGTTAAGTGCGCACACTGTGCTGCCGGCGGCCCGGGTTCGGATCCCGGGTGCGCACCGACGCACTACTCCTCTGGCCATGCTGAGGCCGCGTCCCACATGCGGCAACTAGAAGGATGTGCAGCTATGACAGACAACTATCTGCTGGGGCTTTGGGGGAAAAATAAATAAATAAAATCTTTAAAAAAAAAAAAAGAATTAAAAAAAAAAAAGAAATAAGAACTACAAATGTAGTTCAAAGACAGAATTCATGTATATTTAGCATACTAAGAGCGTAAACCAAAATAAATATATTAGACCTAATAATAGAGGGCTTGGATGCAAAGCAAAATACACAACTCAATTATTCCATTCTTGTAAATCAAAATTAGTGAGACAGTGAATGCAACAGGGAAACTAGGTAACATTCAAAGGGGTCATAAAATATTAACAATAACAACTACAGGGTATATAGAAAAGTAGCCTAAAACATTACAGAGACACAAAAGCGGATTTGAATAAGTAGTAAGAAGTGCTGGGAAGACGGAATGTTGTTAATTCTTTCCAATGTAATAGATGTTTCATCCAGTTTAAATCCAAAGTTTAAGGGGCTTCTTTAGGGATTTAAAAATGACAAAATTTTTCTGAACTTTACATGAAATAACAAAGAGTAGCATAGAAATTTGGGGAAAATAAAAAGCATTCCAAGGGGAATTTGCCATCTTGTTACTAAACTACATTGTAAGTTCTTTACAGTTACAACGGTGTGTACAGATGCCGTAACTGCCAGATTAATGGGGCAGGACTTCAGCTCTGAGTGGACTCCTGCAGACATAAGAACCCAGGACGTGAAGAAGGAACAGCACACAGACGGGGGAAGTGCTGGGTCAACCAAGTGCAGCGGGGAGGACTGTCTGAGTGTCTGGGACATTCAGTCCATCTCCATTGACATCAGACACCAAGGTGCCTTCCAGGAGGTTTGACGTTACGTGCACACACACCCTGACACGCACACAACCTGGAAGGCTAGGAAAAAGATAAGCAAAGACGCTGCTGCTTTCACAAGAGGGAAGAACAAAGTCTAAAAGCAAAGGCAAAGCAGAAAGACAAATATTTAACTCCACAAAAAGTTCCAGACTCTAAAAGCTCATAAACACAATGAAAAGGCCAATGGCAAACAGGGTAAATATTTGGAATTAAAACAGTAGTTAGCTTGTGTGTATGTGTGTGTGTGTGTGCACGTGTGTGTGTTCCGGCACCCAAAAGAAAAAGTGGTCAATGGAAGGAGTAGACAGTTTACACGTAAGAAAATTAAAAATCCAAGAAATGTATTTTTTGAAGTAGTCCCACCAGTTATCACAGAGTTGAAATTAAATAGAGGAGACATTTTTTTTGTCTGTCTAGTTAACCAGGACGCTGATAATAAAAATATCCAATGTTGGCCAAATTGAAGTGTAGTGACTGCTGGCAACTGGCAGTGCAAACACAGATGAAACACTCATGTTGGAAAGCAACTTGGCACCTTCGTGCCAAAAGCCTTAATATTGAAACAAATGATTTCACTTTCAGGATTTTTGGAAATAATCAGAGGTAGGGGCAAATATTTATGTGTAAGGACGCCATCTTAGTGTTATTTATAGTGAAAAACACTAGGGAAAAAGAACCCTAAATATTCTGTACCGTTCAAATAAAGACATACAACACACCTTATATATAAAATAAAATTCATTTATGATAATATTTAATGATATAGAAACATACTTATACTATAATATTTTTTTAAAGAACACAAAATTCTAAGTTCATAATTATAACAAAATTCCTATGTAGGTAGACACTTCAGAAAGAATGAAAATGTCCCCAAATATTATATATTTAGTGAGTGGTGGGATTTATGAGGGATTCTAACTTTCTTGATAGTTTTCTTCATTCTGGTGTCATGTCTTCCACATATTAATTAATAAATATTGGTGAAAAGAAGGAAGGTATTTCAAATTTCTGACATAAACATATACAGTTACTAATTTTATATTAAGAAAAGAACAAAACCATGTTATAAAACAAAAATTTATATAAAAATTATCAATGTAGGTCCGGCCCCGTGGCTTAGCGGTTAAGTACGTGCGCTCCGCTGCTGGCGGCCCGGGTTCGGATCCCGGGCGTGCACCGACGCACCGCTTCTCCAGCCATGCTGAGGCCACGTCCCACATACAGCAACTAGAAGGATGTGCAGCTATGACATACAACTATCTACTGGGGCTTTGGGGGGGAATAAATAAATAAATAAAATCTTTAAAAAAAAAATTATCAGTGTAAGAGAGCAATTCTCCCCCCCAGCAAATGGATGGCTGGTGGCCTGTCACCGCGCTGTCCTCCCAAGCGCAGGAGGATGTTCACTCTTGTCAGATTTCACAGAAACGACACAGTGACAGGGGACATAGTCAACTCTTTCCTCTGAGCTCTCCAGAAGATTCTGAGATGATTTCTACAGATCACGTATGAAACCACTCCTTTCAGGGCACACGAGGCCGAGTGCTTCCCTGAACGGCTGTCCTGGTGGCCGATCCCTCTGGTAAAGGCTCACAGCCCTTGCCCCTGTGCCACTGGGTTGTATTCCATTCTAGGGGACATGGGGTGTGGACCCACCAGCGCTCCTGTCCCTCCCTCCACCAAGTTTCAGAGGAGCAGCAGTGCTCACATGGGGCCCTGTCACCGACAACTGCATGGGGGCCACTAGCCTCATCCAGGGCGGGAGACCAGAGCTCCCATGTCCCCTGGGCCCCTAGAATCGCATCTTGGGGCCTTCCCACTGCCCACTGGAGGAGGGAGCAAGGGGAAAGGAGTCCACTAAGGGTCGGGGGATAGGGGCCGTGGGCGGAGGGGACAGGCTGCCCAGGGACTGTCAGGAGCCATGTGGGAAGTGTCCTTCCCTGGCTGCTAAGGGCTGCCTGCACCGGGAGAGAAGGAGGGCAACACCCCTCCTTATCCTTCATCTGTGAAGCTGCACCAGAAGCAGAAAGTGTATGTCAGAGATAAGGCCAACCCTGTAAAGTCCAGCTCATGACATTTCATGGGAATTACACTCCACTGGGAAAGCACCACTTACTCCTGGTTAGTTCCTTTTGAACAGCATGTTTGATGTGCACGGACACAGAACCCCACTCTGTAATCTCAGAGGAGACGGATGATCGCTGCTGAGGAGAATGACAAGGCTTACAGGGTGAACTCATCTTTTTCTGTGTCAAGGGCAGCATATCACGCGCATATCCTATACCAGTGCTGGGAGACAGATTGCTCCTCATTCAAATTATGGAACAACAGAAAGCCCGCTGGGGAAGGAGGCCAGCTGTCTCTGTGCAGAACGTGACCCTGGACTGTCCCGTGTGGTTGACTGTTTACAAACTGGGCTCGTCTCTCTAAAGCCCATATAGGTTTTATGATATCGACATTGTGGGGCTGCTGATTGTCCCAGAGTAATTACTTCCTAAGATTCCCATGGTCATTCTCGTAAATACCAGAGTTCTCTCGGAGAGCCTGAGAGGGTGAGAGTCCAAACTAGAATCAATTAGCTGGTAGTGAAATAGTCTGGGATTTTGCCAGTTTTGAGATTAAAAAAAAGATAACAAATTAAAGAGTTCAAAGGCAAAAGATTTTCAGTTCTAATAAACTCAAAAGAAAACCATTTCTATTCAGTCCAAGGAAGATGCCCTTAGGCAACATCACAGGTACATCTCTTGCTCACATGGGTAAAGCACGGACTCCTCACTCTTTCCATAAGTCCTAACACACTGACCCTTGGCTGACCACAAGAGTATCTTAAGTACAATCTTATATAAATACAAGGGTGAAACGGAAATAGGAACCATACAAATAACTACAAGAAAACCACGCTAACTCATCAGGTGGCTTGACAAGCAGGACTTTCTTAAGTAGTAAAATATCTAAATAACAGACTTTATAAAAATAAAACTTTTTTTACTTTAAAATAGAATAGTGTTATTAAGATGCTGAGAATGACTGGGAAGAGCTCTGTGGGGGTCCTATTTTTGCCAACAGATAAGAACGATTTTAAACTAACAAATCAAGATGGAGCAAATACCTTACAGATTCCCTTTGTCGGCGCCACTGTTTCTACGTGAACCATCGCCGGCTGAGTGGGAGGCGATGTCCCCAACAACCACAGGTATTGCCACCGTCAAAACTATAAATGTGAACCGCCAGCCTCTCAGAAACGGCTTCTGCTTCTACAAGCTGAATGTTGGCAAAAGATATACAGCTTCTCACAGCACATGGAGGGAAGATTTTAAAGATACAAAACGATAAAGTGAAACCTTTGAGGAACTGGAATGGCTTACGTGACTTTTTCTGTCTCTACATTAAAAAGTCAGAAGCACGACCCCAGGTTATGTATGTGGTCAGGACTTGGTGGCGAGCTCTCTGGAAGGTACTGAGAAGAGCTATTTTCAGCACTGGCTTCTGCTTGGGTCCAGACCTGCCAACCCCAGCAAGAGTAGGCACCTTATGGCCAAGATGGAGGGCACTTCATAATGGCCAGGCTGCTCATTTCCTGTTTATTTTGTTTATTGTGAGAAGTGGGGCTTTTCAGAGAAAAAAGCCAATTGCTGTTTTTAATGAAAATGCATTTATTATCCAATGAATTTGGTGTTGCTTTTGTTTATTTACTTGCTTTTGTTTACTCTCTCTACATCTGGAAATATCCCACCATTTTCACTTCACGGAAGTGGAATGACTTTCTCTCGTATGTGCTTTTGTTACTAAACCGTTTATCTGAGGAGAGTTAAGAGCTCAGAACAACGCTCATCCTCTTTTTTTTTTTTTTGAGGAAGATTGGCCCTGTGCTAACATCTGTTGCCAATCTTCTTCTTTGTCTTTTTTTTTCTCCCCAAAGCCCCAGTACATAGTTGTGTATCATAGTAGCAGAGTTGTAGCTCTTCTATGTGGGATGCCTCCCCAGCATGGCTTGATGAGTGGTGAGCACACCCGTGCTCAGGATCCGAACTGGCAAACCCTGGGCTGCCGAAATGGAACGCATGAACTTAACCGCTACACCACTGGGCCAGACCCCCCAATGCCCACCCTCTTGATGAACTGAAAAAACTTAATGGGTCCGTTGCCTCTTTATGAATAGGGATCACCACCTCTCTTTATAAGTAGAATTCCCTCCATCGATTGACTTGGAAGAATAAAATTTTCAGGTGGAAGGGAGCCGGTCAGGGAATCAATCAATTCATTTCAGATGAAGAAATGGATTCCAAAGATGAGAGTGAATGACTTGAAATCACAAATAGGACAAGGCAGGGTTGGAACCCAGCCTCCTGACCCCCAAAACGCTCAGCCTAGGGCTCCTTCTATCAGAAAACATGTGCCGCGGGCCCTTCACCCCTGCCTTGAATGTGTGGCTGCCACACACACAGAGGTACCCTAATTTGATAAAAAGAGGTTATAATTTAGCAGTTAGGAAATAGGAGGCTCCTAAAACAGTGAGTCCAAAAGATTCGCCTTACGAGAGTGAGGCAGCCCACTAACATGTAGACCTGTGGACGCCGGGGGTGGACTGCCTGGACTCAAATCCTGACGCTGGTATTACGAGCTGTGTGACCCCGGCAACTGCCTTATTTGCTCTTCTGTAAAGCAGAGATGAATTTTTTTTTTTTTTTTTTGTGAGGAGGACCAGCCCTGAGCTAACATCCAATGCCAATCCTCCTCTTTTTTGCTGAGGAAGATTGGCCCTGGGCTAACATCCATGCCCATCTTCCTCTACTTTATATGGGACGCCGCCACAGCATGGCCTAACAAGCGGTGCGTCGGTGCGCACCCGGGATTCGGGCCGGCGAACCCCGGGCCGCCGCAGCGGAACGTGTGCACTTAACCGCCTGCGCCACCAGGCTGGCCCCCAGAGATGAATATTTTAACAGTGAAGTTCAACAGCGTGAGAGGATGTCGAGCAAAGCAAGCCTCTGAAGAATCTTGGCTATTACTGTACTACACTTCTCTCTTCTCTCTTAAAAGGTTATGGCTCAAAAACTCCCTCTTGACCACAGGCTCCAATGCAGAGGAGAGGTTTCGTGAAGCTGCTCCTCAGGGGAAGGCCTGCATCTGAACCAGCGGGGTGCTCCCTGAAATGCAGCCGCTGGGCCCCCACCTGCCAAACCAGGGCCTCTGGGCTCAGCCACACGAACTTTCACCAGGTGCCTCATGCGTTTTTATACAGAAACAAAGCGTAAGACCACTGATCCAGGGTACGGCAAGGCTCCGCACAGAGATAAGCAAGATACAGCAGGCAGACAGCTTAGAAATGCAATTTACAAAACTCTGCGCTTAAAATCCAAACTTGACTCAAGTGCATTCAGAGAGACAAAAACCCCTCTGCATTTCACATTCAGCGTTTAATGAGAAAGCCTGGGGAAAAAGAAACAACAATCCCGATGTTGAGCAGCACGGGATAGAGAAGACCGTGAACAGAGTCAAACAAGAATATGCCACGAGAAGCCGGGTTGGTCAGACCTGTCCTGAGCTGTGGACCTTGGCCATGTCTGCATGAGGGTTCTCTGAACATTTATAAGTATTTGTTTCTGCGATTTAGTAAACTGTATATAGTTGTGTTCTGTTTTCTGGGTTCATCCTTTTTTGTGTAACATTTATATTGTCTTTTAAAGTTTTTCTAAAACCCAGGTTGCAATGGGCCCAAGAAATAGTAACTGCCTTCTGCACAGAACGGGGAGCAGAGCCCCTTCCAGAACAGGGCATGTTCCCCATGCCCTTCACGCATTGGTTTTCACCCTACAGTTGCTGACTTCTGTGAGGGAGGAAGAAATGTCTGTGAGAATCTCATGCTTCCGAGGGTTTTGGTGACAGATATTCTACTGTGATTATTAAAAATACATTATCTTTGCACTGGCTTGTTGCAAGAAGACTGTATTTAAAGAAAATTTAGAGAAAAAATTTAAATGAAAATGTTGCTAAGTACAAAATCATTTTTGGAGATGAACAACCTGTGTCACCATGAAATTGGCATACTTATGATCAGGCCACTAGGAAATGGACTCAAGTTATGAGAAGGAACAGGCCTGTAAATCTGAATCAGGTCATTGGGCATAAAAAGACCAGTTCTGTGGTATTTAATGCTACTAAATTTCACGATTTAACATTCTCTACGTTTTTTTTTTCTGCGATGTAAAGATCACATGATAATCTCATTTCTAGATTACAAATGAGCCTTTTAAAAAGTTCACTTTTATAATTCTGTGAATAACTCAAATATTGTTTTAACAAGGAAAAAACAGACAATTAAATAATTTGAGGATGATTTCTCTGATCTCCTAACCAGAGAGATTGGGGAATATGTAATTACAAGGTATTCCTAATCGTGACCTTTAGAATCATGGTACTTTATCAATTGATAGCATTTAAAGTGTTTAAAAAGAGTTTTTTCTATGAGTCACCACCAGTGGTTCTGGATTGTTCTCCCCTCATCAGAGTGGTCCTGTCCCTTGGCTCTGATGACCAAGGATGTCTTCACTTACCCGGCCACCCAGCCCCTGAGCCAGAGGCCAGCCCACCTACATAAAGCATTGACAAGAGCTAGAGGTGAAAGGGCCCAGGACCCCAGGAAAGTGGGGATGCGCCACATCAATCAGGTGAACGCTGTGCCCAGGCCTAGACGGGTGGCCTCAAACCCCGCGCTCCAACACACCTTGGTTAACGTGCCTGTGAATGTCCACAGGTCTGAAAACACCTGAGGTCTCACCAAGTCCACTCCTTTCATCGTGTGCAATGAAAGCGCAGCAGAGTGATCTGACATGCTCACTGAACATAAGCAGTGGTTTTCAATCTATTCTTGGCGCCCCCTCGTCCTCATCCCTACTTCCGCCCTTGCCCCCAGTACACACAGCTGAACAAGCATCTCCCACAATCCAGACCTTTCCTGTGACTCCTGGGCCTGTAGCCTCAGGGGAGTGGCTGGGGATCCAGGGCGGGACTGGCGCACAGGAAGGGCAGATGGGGGCGCTACCCCAGGTATCTTTCCTACGAGACAGGCAGCCCTTTAGGAGGGTTTGGTGTCAGGAAAGAGAGGAACACCTGGAAATAGGGGTTCCCCTGCCCGGGAAGAGGCCGGGCACTCCAGGGCATTACAAACCCTGAGGTGTCTCCCAAAGCAAAGGTGAGACTATCTGATAACCTCCAGCAACCGGCTCTGCCCCACATTCTCACCCCTCGATCCCCAGGAGTATAACAACCAAGGGAGCCGGCACAGGTCCCGGCGCCCTGGATGGCGGGCACTTTCCACCCAGGCTGAGACAACACCTCCAGCTCCCTCTCCACCGGGCCGGGGCGCCCTCTTGGCTCCCTGTCCTAGGCAGTGACGCCCCTGGGATCTGACGAGGATCGGATATTGTGTTTGGTGGGAGGAGGAGTGGAGACATGGAAGCTTCAAATGGTTGAAGCCACAAAACCCACGGCAATGAAAACGTCCTCACTGTATATTCATCCTGCCTGGATTCTCTATCTGAAATTCACTCAAACAGCCATTCTACTTGTGATATTACTTACTTTTCTCACTACAAAAACTTTCCCTCGGGGACACGTACCAGGAATGAGGATGGAGGAGCCTGAGCTCTCCCCATGTGCCCAGCCCGATGTGCCCTCTGGCGTCTGACCTCCAGCCTTCTCCACCCAGCTTCTGCCCCAACCCCACACCCATCTAGAGGTGTGGATCCACCTTGCCCCCTGAGGAGGGAGCTGATGTCCCCTCTCAGCTGTTATTACCCATCAAGGTGGGATTCAGTATTTCCCAGACACCCAGGAAGAGACACAGCAGAACATCACGCCATGGAGAGGCTGGCTTCTGGTTGGAGGGGTGGCCAGGTGTGTCATTGTGAACATTTCCTCCACATAACCTTCAGTTTGAATTACGTGGAATTGAACTTAGATGCATACTAGTTTAGATTTGAAAAGCCCTTAGAAATCATCCCTTGAATCTCGGCTGAGCAGGTGTGGCCCAGAGCAGGAGGGCACAGCCCACAGGACACAGGAGAAGGCAAGTTCATTGCCCATCTTAACTACTGTGCCATCAAGGTTATTTGCATCTGTGAGGCTGGCTTCTAACAGCATGAACTTTTTGAAATAAAGCCTTTTTATTCGAACAGGGACATGTGCAATAAAACCAAACTTCTAGAGACAGTGAAAGATTTTTAAATTGCCATCTACTAACCCACTGCACAGACTATTCACAGCAGCCTGGCACCAGGGACCTCATTAATTGGGTGTCGAGGAATACACAGCAATCTTTCAAGCACAAATTATATTTCACAACTTAAACATGTCATGAATCTGTGAGAGTTACTTTTTATCATAATTTTATAACATGCAATTAATTTTTACCAAATTCATATCACAACATAAACGCATACAAAATTTAATAGACATTTACTTTCTCTATGGAAAAGAGTGCCAAAAAATAAACAGAAAGTAATAAAATTTCCATTATTAAAAATGTTAGATGGGATTTCCATCTTAACTGAAAAAGCCAGAATACTTAGAAAGAATCTTTAGAGGTTCTTATGTAATGAACGCCATTATGTGTTCAATTTACAGAGAAGGAAAAGAGCCTCTTCAATAGTAAAAGCTATAAAATACGGCAGTGTAATTCTAAGCTGGTTTTAAAACTTACATATTTTTTGTAATTTGATGTGGATAATAATTTGAAGGAAAAACACCTCACTGTATTTTTCTCCTCCTTGCTTTCTCCTGCTTTAAATTCTTTCAACTTATCTTAATTTGATTGTTGACTTCATAAAAAATTCACTTGGGGAAAATAGAATTAAAGCATATTATTGAACTTGGAAAAACAAAATAATTATTTCAACATCAATTCTAATTAAGATAAATCAATTTGATAAATTTTACTCTAAATCTACATATTTTTCAAAGTATCATATTACACATAGTAATTAGTTCCTGGAAACTACCAAATTGCTATTTGTGAGCTAAAATCACAGGAATTGTGTTTGTTAAGAAAGCACTCAGCCCTCACCTGTGATGTCCAGGGTCCGTTAACCTGGATCTACATTGCCGGCATCCTGGCAGGACCATTGCGTTGTCACCCTTAACCTGCAAAAATGACTGCCCCCACTTTGCCTCCCATATATCTTAGTAGCTAAACATCTCACGCCCCTGAGAAATGTTTGCACATGACAGCTCGTCATAAAAAACCAAAGCTAAGCCCATCAGATCCCTTTTGGATGCTTATTAAAAGCCACAAGAGACAACAAACATCACAAGATTCCCAGCTTCCCCCACTGGACAGCTGGGGATGTTTGTCCAGGCTCATTTCTGTCCAGGAAGCACCTTGCAAAACAAAGAACTAACCTATCCAAGAAGAAACGTGCAAATGTGCTGGTTCTCATATTTTTCTACAGCATTTTACTCCCATAAATGTACTCGAGGTTCTGTTTAACAGTGACATAGCTTACAGAGAAACACAGTCAATACATTTGTTTTATTTACACTAATTTTATAAGCTCACTCAGTGGTGATAGAGACACTCTAATTAAGGGCCAATAAAAATTTATATCTTAAAATTTATTTAGCATATACCATCCAGTTATGTCATGAAATACGGTCAATAAATGACAAATGTCTAGGCATTCCATGGATACCACACAGCCCTCCAGTATGTAAATGACACACTGTGTCATTCAGTGCACCCCAATTTGCTCTTTTTTTTTTTTTTGCTTAAGGAAGATTAGCCCTGAGCTAACATCTGTGCCAATCTTCCTTTATTTTTTTGTATGTGGGGCACCTCCACAGCATGGCCGGTGAGTGGACTAGGCTCGCGCCTGGGATCCGAGCCCCCAAACCCAGGCTGCTGAAGCGGAGCGCCCAGAACTTCAACCACTCGGTCGTGGGGCCGGGCCCCCAATTTGCTCGTTTCTGTAAGTGATTGTGAGTGTATGTGTCACTCGTTTCCACCTTATTTTATAGTAGTTCCAACTGGAAGTTTAAATGCGACAAAGGCGTTAGGCTGCCATGCCAAGTTTTCAGTAAATAAATTCTTTGAAGAGCTGGGAACCCAGAAATCATTCCAAAGGATTCACTTTCCATTGAACGGATCATGAATGATCTATTTGAAATGTGATATTGGTCCAGAAACTCAGAAACATTTGCCAGAACTGGAGGTTTACACAAACGACAGTGACTAAAGGTTCAATCTGGGGATATTTTAAGATCGGTGGAGGGGGGCAGCCCATCACAGTGTCTTAGAAACACAGCAGAGTTTTACTATGGCAACTGATGTGGGACAACCTGCGAGCGCATTGGCTGTCTCTGCCCCTCTGAACGCCGTGTGTGTGCAGGCAGACGAGTGTCTACAAGGATGTGGGGCCCTGGAAGCTTCGGTTCCAAAAGGAGATTATCACAAACACATTTTTCTTTCCACCCAGAATGTCCCAAAGTAGATAAACGTAGACACAGCCCTGGCTGCATGGAGAAGGTAGTGAGCTACAAGGGGCCGAGAGTTCGAGGCATCCCCACTGGGACAGCACTTCATTCTCACACGTTTGGCAACTGCAGCTTCTTAATTAGGACTTTTTTCCTTTGGAGAATGAGGAATTGAGGCTTGCCCATCTATCTGTATTGATCAGTTACAGTTCTCCATTACGTCTAGCTGTCAATCTAAGTATAGAACCTATTTTTGAACTTTATTTATAAATGTGTACAATTGCCCAGGCTGATTTTTTAACATTAAGAGAAAAACTCAAACATGGTATCAAAATATTTATTAATAAGGCCTATGAACTACTCCATAGAATTACCAAGGTTTATTCCGAAGTAATGACAGATTTGAAGTAAATCAGTTACACATAAAGTCAAATGTCCTCATTACCACCATGAACAGAAATCTATCTTCTCCCACCACAGGTAGGTTGTACTGTGAGGGCCTCCCAGCCCAGGACTACATTTCCCAGCCCTCCTTGTGGCCAGGTGTGGTCATGTGACTAGTTCTGGCCAATGGAAAGAGAGCGGGTGATGTGTCTGTAAGAAGTTCCCTCCTTCTTCAGTCTCTCTCCATCAAGGGGGAACATAGAGCCCTTCCAGGCCTGGGAGTGGTGGAGCTATAAGGTGAAGGAGCCTGGAGCCCCAACTCACCACGTAGAAGATAACTGGCCGCTGACCAGGAGCACTGACATTAGACTGAGACTTGAGCAAGAAATAAATTTTTCTTTTATTAACTCACTGCAGTATCATATATGGCATTCCTGTAAAACACCAACAAAGTTCAGAGTCCTGGGGTACCCCTGAAGGCCTGAGAAACGCTGGGTTAGCCTGACATCCTCTAAGCTCACACGCTGCACGGGGCAGCACGAAGCAGGTGAAGAATAAATAACAAACTAGAGATTCGTATCTGCCTCTGCAAGGGAACTGTACCATCAAAATCAATTCTAATTACCATCATCACCATCACGTGACAGGAGGCAAGCACCTAACTCCCTCTTCACTTCTGTTCCCTCCTCTGTCAAATGGGGCGATCCTACCTTAATTGGTTACTGTGAGAAACAGAAGAGCTAACACATGCAAACTCATCACAGGACCTGGCACGTGTCAGCCCTCAAAATAGTACTTGTCATAAGAAATGTTATTGTTATTATTCTTGAATATCTGATATATAATGATATAGTAATATAACATCTTCCTTGAAAAAGTTTGTGCTTCTGTAGTAAAAGATCAAGAAAGCAAATCATCATAAAATAAACATAATATATAAACAAAGTCGGAAGAATAAGATGGAGGGCCTGAATCTCTGAAAAAAATAAATCTTGAGATGATGAAACTAGAGGTTTGGCGCCGGCCCCGTGGCTTAGCAGTTAAGTGCACGCGCTCCGCTACTAGAGGCCAGGGTTCGGATCCCAGGCACGCACCGACACACCGCTTCTCCGGTGATGCTGAGGCCACGTCCCACATGCAGCAACTAGAAGGATGTGCAACTATGACATACAACTATCTACTGGGGCTTTGGGGAGAAAAAGGGAAAAAAGGAGGAGGATTGGCAATAGATGTTAGCTCAGAGCCAGTCTTCCTCAGCAAAAAGAGGAGGATTGGCATGGATGTTAGCTCAGGGCTGATCTTCCTCACAAAGAAAAAAAAAAACAGGAAAAAAAAAACACTAGAGGTTTGTTCCTCCTGGCATTTTCAATAGTCCGACTTTCTCCTGGCTCTTATGGCAGTGAGACTGTCATATACGGCAGGATTTCACAGAGACTTGTTTCTCTGCAGTGTTTCAAAGACCCCACTTCCTGCCCAGTATGGGGGTTCTGAGCAGGTGAGAGGGAAAACCTTCTGCCTGCTGAGCTCTCCCCTCACTCGGGATGGTCAGAGAACTTCAGAGCCAGGGACTACATTTGGACTTCTCCTAAAGAAACAGGAGCTACCTTTATTTTGCTCCCCAATTTAAAACCTCAAGTTGAGGTCTGAAGGAACCCAGGTGCCCCCAGGGAGAAGGCAGGAACTCAGCCCCATCCCACTCACCCTCTACCCTAGGCTGCTTTGGGGGTGAGGTTTGAAAACAGGGACAGAGACCTCCAAAAATTTGCTCCACATTCTGAGGGGGAGCACAGAATCAAATCTTCTCATAGAAATAGTATGCATGTGTGTGTGCACACGTATGTGTGTGTGCATGTGCGAGCACGTGTATGGGTGTGAGGGTATGAGTGCATGTGTGAGCATATGCACAAGTGTGTGTGAAGGTATGTACACATGTATGCATGTGAGAGTGTATGTGCACACGTGTGTATGCACACACGTGTATGTGTGCACCCCCTTCCCTGACACCACTCAGGCACTGAGACTAGGACCGGGAGGCATTTTCACTTTGTGGAGGAAACCCCATCTTTGGATCAAACTTGTCTGGGCTAAGTTCCACCATTTCCCACCTCCACCATTTCCCAGCGTGGAACCTTGAGTAAACCCATCCCCTCCCTGAACTTTCTTCTTCATTAGGACAATGTAGATGATAATATTTACAGGAAGACGCCTTTGAGGATTAAACAAAAAATTAAAGTTTTAAAGAAATAGTCAAAGCACCATTTATAAAGCTTGCTCCATGGTAGCTGCTCAAAACAACGCGTTACTATTGTCAGGTGAGGGAAGAGTGAGTCACTGCAGTCTGGGGTGGGTGAACTGAGTCACTCAGGCGCTGGTGGACATAGGGCATCTCGCTCCCAGACCTCCGGGGCTCCGAGGACTCCTCTCTCCCTGCCGGCACAGACGCCCCTCACTGCCCTTCTGCAGGGAGGGCCCCGACCTGTGGACTCCCCAGCATGTGGCTGAGACGCTGCAGTTCCAAGCAAGTTCTGTACATCTCCACCCTCTTGCCCCGGCCAGGCTCGTGGCACCTGGCATGGGAGCAGTTTTCCATCTGGTGACTTGTAGCTCTGCATGTACATGATTCATATTCTTCCAGAAACACAATCAAGGGCAGACTGGATCCTGAGATCTCAAGTCCCACGACTGTCGGCTTTGTTGCTGGGATGTTTGAGGAAGACCCCTAGCCTGGGGTTTCTATTGTGGCCCTGATAATGGACACAGAGGTGCCCAGAAGCCTGGGCCCTGAGAGAGCAGGGGAGGTGCCAGCGCCCTGGTGACAATGATGCTGCGTGTGCAGCCCAGGGCTGGGAACCATGTCTTTGCTCACTGTCAACATGACTGCCGGAGACCATCTACAGAATCCTAGGTGCAACTACTCATGTTATGCACAAGTCACCAGGAAAGGAATACAATCACTTTCTCAGGGCTTATTTTCAAATTGGGAGGAGGAGGAGAGGGTGGTTAAGGGAATCTAGAAGGCGGGTGGCCAGAGAGTGGGCCCTTTGCAGAACAGGAGGAAAACAGCTCTAAGCCTTTGATGAATCATAGCCGAAATTAGCAACGTACCTCCCAGGGACTTTGGGTTGTCACCACTCTTTCAAAAGTTAAGGGCTCTAAAAGAGAGCCTAGGCTTTCTGGAAACAGATGGTCAGATTGAAATGAAAATATCGGCCATGGGGCCAATCGCCTCCTACCACCAGCAAAAGGCAATAATGTTTAACAGCCGGTGTGGGAAACAATCAGCTCAACATCTCAACAAGGACCTGAGCACCTTCCAGGCCCTGCTCAGCATTCCTTTGCTCATTTTCATACGAAGAAAGGAAAGGAACGGCCGGGATTAGTCTGCAGAACTCCTCGACCAAGTATGTGGTTTTGCGAACACATGTTCTAAATTATTACCATTACATATTCACACTGGAATTGAAAAATCGGCCAGCTTGACTCACTGGCCCAATGACCCAGCCTCCACGATCAGAATCGACTCTGTTCCTACAGGAGGGACTGTGCCCTGAGACTAGAAATCAGTTGAAATGAGTCATGTTTTATGGAAAAGTTCCATTAACAATGCCATTCTATCCTTAGGCCTTTTGTTTTATCCTTGTTTTTTTTCAAAGTCATGGACGATAAGTGCCTAAGGGGACATTAGAAACTTTCAATACTGGCTCCAATGCCGACTTCACCAGAAATGTAGTGAAAAGCAGTGCTGTGTTTTAGAGACACATCGCATGGATATCAGTCTCAGGAAAGACTTTCCCAGAATGTCTAGGCCCATACAAATTGTATTTGTTAGAAACATTTTCAAAATGTCTAACTCCCTTATTTTGGATACAATACAAACTGAACTCTTGTAATGTGATTGGAATGGAGAGACACTTGTAATCAAATTGAGAACAAGATGATATATCGCCAAACACAGACATCCGAGGTCACGGGCAGGCAACCTGAGACGAGTGGACAATGAGAGCAGGAGAGGTCAGGATGGAGGTCGGAGGAGGGAGGATGGGGCTGGCTTGATTAGGGCATGCTTCCAGGAGGAAGTGGGGCAATTTGGGGATCAAAGATTGTGCTGGGGAGAGGACATTCAAGATGGGACAAAGCAGCTCAAGAGAAAGACAGAGGGGCTGGAGGTGGCATCATTTGAACAACAAAGACTAAGTGTCTGACTAGAGAGGTCTTCTTCTCTTTGTTGTTTTGTTTTTACTTTTTGCACAAAACTTGAAATAATGGGAAATAAGATCAGAATAGTAAGTTACTAGTTTCCACGTCAATGGGCTTGAAGGAGCAAGAACCTCCCAAGAAGTAGATAGGAACGACAGCCATTAGGGTCAGGCAGATAAAACATCAATATAAGATAACAGATTCTCGGATGTGACCTCAATCTCCCTCACATTTGCGAGAGAGAAGATCCTATTTCAGGGCACAGAGTACCCAAGATGGACTGCTTTAATCTTTAATAGATGGAGGCAATGAAAGGAGAGTCAATATCAAGGCCTCAGCAAAGACACCACCCATGCCCTCTTCTTCCAGAAGGTACTGAAGGCATATCTGAATGATATGGTCGAGATATGGAACAAAGCAAAAAGCTCAACGATGGGAAAGTTCTATGCGGTTTTAGTAGAATGTTTTTAGACTGGTAGTGGTGGGGCTGCTTCAGTCAAAATGGTAACTGGCATGTGTTAAGGGTTGAATTGTGTCCCCTCAAAAAATGTATGTTGAAGTCTTAGCCCTCTGTCTCTGAGAATGTGAGCTTATTTGGAAATAGGGTCATTGCAGATGTAATTAGTTAAGACGAGGTTACACTGTAGTAGAGTGGGCCCTAATCCAGCATGACTGGTGTCCTTGTAAGAAGGCCACGTGAAGGCAGAGACACACAGAGGAGAGCGCCATGTGATGGTGGAGGCAGAGATGGGAGGGATACTTCTACAAGCCCAGCAAGGCCTGGAGCCACCAGAAGCTGGAGGAGGCAAAGAAGGATCTTCCTCTAGAGACGTGAAGAGAGCACAGCCCTGCTGAAACCTTGATTTCAGACTTCTGGCCTCCAGAGCTGTGAGAGCATAAATTCCTGTTGTTTAAGCCACCCGGTTTGTGGTTGTTTGTTACGACAGCCACAGGAAACTACTCTGGCACGTAGCAAACGCTGTTGACTTTTACTAAAACATCACCAGTGCACCAACACCCCACAGTGACCCACTGTGACACCTTCGAGTTTGTCTATATTGTACAATTAGTACCACAAATATAATAACAGCCACGAAACCCAAATCAGCCCAAACTAAAAGGTCTGATGAATCTTTCATACCTTTAAGGGACAGAGAACATCTGTGAAATAGAAATAGTTCAGGGCTTAGAAAATGAGAAAATGAAGAAAGATTTATTTAATAAAAAAATAATGACCCCACGACCTTGCTGGACAACCAGCCGGGATGTAGCAGTGGACCAGAGTTTGCAGAAATCCTGAAAGGTGGAAAAGAGATGGGACTGGCTGGCTGGGGAAACCGATGTCACAAATCAGCAGAAAGAGAACTACTCCCCAAAGGAACGGGAAGGTCAAAACTTATAAATAGGAGGCATGGGCCGTGGGGAAATCAACAGGATAACTGATTAGCAACTGCACTTGGAAGAGCTGGCTACAGAGAGCATCAGCGGGGTGTTGCCTCCAGGGAAAAGTAGAGAACTGGCGTCCAGGGCAAGAAGGGACCTGGTGGGGAGCTGCAGCATGCTGACAGGTACAGCTGGTTCTGATGGCCTACTATGTGCCAGGCCCTGTTCTCAGAGCTTTGGATGCACTAACTGATTAACACAACCCTATGAGTTAGGCACTGTTTGTTAATCTCACTTTATACCAGGGAACCAAAGTAGCTGACTAATTCCTCAGCTAACTAGTAAGTGAGCAGCTGGAATCTGAACCCAGGACCCAGAGGCAATGCTTCTGACCACTTGATTCCGATGCCTGATACACAAGGGGAAGCAAATCAGGACGTGAGTTAATACCTGTCACTACTTCAGACCCTGAGGGATGAAAGAAAGAGGCACAGAAAGGGAAGGAGAGGGGGATGAGGGAAAGCAGGCAGGCAGCCCTCAGATGGGAGCTGCACAGAAGCACTTCACCTTCAATGAAGCCTTCTTAGCGGGGAGTCTGAGGGCGTCCCCCCCACCTGCTGCCTGACCTTGCATTCTCCAAGATTGCTGCCCTTGGACATGTCCTCCTTACTTAAACAACAAGCTTGTCGAGAGAAGAGACCACGCCAGCAGCCTACTCTAATTACATTCATTTATTCGTAAGTATGAATCCATAACAAAGGATCATTAGATATCTGGGAACAGAAACAACATCTGCACCAAATCTCGAGAGTAAGTATTTTGAACTTCTAAGTCAACATCTAGCTGCAGTCCGAATCACACAAAAGGGCAAAACAAAGGCGCTTTAGTCATTCGAGGCCTCAGAGCTCATCACTCATACAGCCTCTGTGAAGGAAGTGCTGAGCGAAAGAACAGAGGAGAGGGGAGACGCGAGTGACAGAGAGAAGCTGCAGAATTCCATGGGAAAGCGAAAGACAGCGATGAGGAATCACGAGAGAGTTCTTTGGGCCTTAACAGTTAATTTTCCCAAATAATTGATGTGTTTATTTTAATTCCAATCAAATCCCAATGAGTATTTTTGGATCCTGAAACTGAATTCTAAGTGTTTGGAAGAAAAATACTTTAAAGGTTAGACCAGTGCTAAAAGAGAAAGAAAGATCCATAGAACAGCATGGAACAAAATAGAAAATGAAGTGAATCTGAGACTATACGAAAAAAGCATATGACAAAAGTAGCATTTAAAAATGTGAGTAAATAGACAGTTACAAAAAAAGATGGTGTCTCACACTATACAAGCATTTGGAATCATTGTGATAAAGTGTCAGAACAGTGAAATGATAACATAACTAGCATAAATAGAGGTGAACATCTCCCCAAATCTCACAGTGATGCAGAACTTTCTTATTTAGGTACAAGAGCAAAGGGAGAAGTTATGAAGGAAATGATTTATAGATTTGGCTACATTATAATGTGAAACTTACCCATATCAAAACATTCCATAAAAGAAGGAACAAGGCAAACTGGATTAAAAAAAATCACTTGCAAAAGGCAAATTGCTGCCATTCTTTATATGTAAAGAGCTCTTACAAACTAACAAGAAAAAGACAAACAGCTCAATTAAAAATGGCAAAGGATCCAAACAGATGATTAACACAGATAAACAAATAATCAAAAAACATATGAACAAATTTCAAACTTACTGATATGTAAAGAACAAAAAAACCACATCATTTTTAATGTATGAAATGGCTCCAAGTAATAAAACGAAGATATTAAGGGTTCTGAGAGTACAGGAAAGTAAAAATCTCAGAAAACATGATTGCAAATGTAAACAGGTAGAAATGCTCCTGTTTGTGCCACTGACCTGGCAGTTCCACTTCTGAGAATTTATCCTAAGAATATAAAAGATGTACGGACAATTCATGTAGAAGACTGTTCACCATAATGTTTTTTATTTGTGTGTGTGTGAGGAAGATCAGCCCTGAGCTAACGTCCATGCCAATCCTCCTCTTTTTGCTGAGGAAGACTGGCCCTGGGCTAAATCCATGCCCATCTTCCTCCACTTTGTGTGGGATGCCGCCACAGCATGGCCTGACAAGCAGTGCCTCGGTGTGCGCCCAGGATCTGAACCCGGGCCACCAGCAGTGGAGTGCGTGCACTTAACCGCTACGCCACGGGGCCGGCCCCACCATAATGTTTTTAATAATAGAGAAATCGAAATAAATTTAATGCTGAAAATGGAAAATTAACTAAATGAAGCCTACCTACTTTATTTGGTGTGTGATTATTATTTTTGAGTGTGTGGAATATTTAATGACATAGACAAAATGCTGAAAATGTAGTGGTAAGGGACAAAAGTAGATTATGGAGCAGTTTCTAGAGTGTGATTCAATTTCTTAAGAACCACATGTATGTACATATGGAGAAAAGACCAGTGGAACCACACCAGAAACCTAACAGCAGTTATTTTGGAGTAGGAGACTTTAGATTATTTTAGTTTTTATTTTATTTATTCCCCTCATAATTTTTTACAATAAACAAGTGTTATTTTATAAATCAGAGCAAAAATAGCTTATAAGGAATTAAGTGTCAAATGTAAAAAAAGTTTGCCATCCCAGACACACAAATTTTTCAAAGATCTGTCCTAAAATATCACTTTCATATTGCTTTTCTGTTGTAAATTAGTACTTAGCTCTTGGAATACCAAAGTTATTCCTATAAAATATTTATTGAGATACAGACAAATAAAAGCAGTACAAAGATAAAAGGGGAAAAAGAATATAACAGAAAGAAATCTGTTCACTGGGTTTGGGATTCAAGTGTTAGTTTTAAAATTAACTAGTTCTGTGACTTCAGCCAAAGTCCTTGGTCTTGGTTTTCTCACCCAGGAAATGAAGAGGTTGAAATGGGTAATTTCTCACACAATTGTGTACTCTCAAATTGTATGATGCTGTGTCATAATTCCCAAAACCCTAGGTTCAACAATCGGAAAGCTGCCCGGGGGGGGGGCAGGTTATATCCTGGGTCCTCACAGACAAGGCCTTTCCACTGGGACTGTATTCCCCAGATAATCTTAATTGTAAACCCCTCTTCTGCTCTGAAATATAGAAAAGTGGGACAGCCACAGCTCGTTCTATTTTGCCATTGATATTTAGGCACATATTTTTATACATTAGCAATCTCTAGAAATCGTAAGAACCTCACAAAAAGCTGTTTGACTAACTACACCAAGACCCACACTTCTAAAAAGTTGTCTCCTTAGGAAAACCTACCCCGTATGTTTTAGAGACCCATTTAGTGTAAAATGATCTTGAAGGAGCCATTCTGTACTTATGAGATCTACTAATTGATGAAGACAGGTAGAAGGATATAAAAGGAGAAGGATTGAAGACCTTATAGCTAATTGGAGGGAACTCCCGTCAACTGATGATTACCAAATCAATGAATGGGATGTTATCGGCCAGTCTGATGAGGCAGACAAATCCAGGCCAACTGCAGATCAAGACCTCTAGAAGTGGAATGTCTCCTAGAACTTATTGGAATGGTATTCAACCAGTTTTGAAAAGCTTAAAAGAAGATAAGTGTGGAAGTACGGCCCAGGGTCTGGCTACAGAAAGCCTTGAACAGTAATTGGTATCTGAGCTTATAGGAAGGGACAGGCTTTTGATGGGTTTAAAATATGTGAACCGCACCATGATGCCAGGGACACTGCTCTGGAGTTGATGTGCAGGATCGTTTGGAAGATGGAACAACCTCAAGGCTGGGGTCACGGGCCGTGGGAAAGGTGATAAGGTAAGGACCAGAGTAAACTGAGGAAAAAAGGAAAAAGCTCTATTTGAATTTCATGGTACACACCGTGCGAGCCAACACTGGACCTGGATGTGGGAGATACAAGGGTGGAGGATTTCTAACACAGGCTTTCACTCTGACCAGGAGGATGGTTACACCACCAACAGCCACGTAGAAGGAAAAGGAGATTTTGAGGGGGATGTACTAACTCTCCAGAGACGTGTTGAGTGAGCAGCTCAACAGAGAGGCCTGAGAGGTGGCCACATGGAGGTGGCAGCAAAACCGTGGAAGTAGAGGAGCCCGTCAAGGGCAAGAAGGGAGAGAGTGCCGAAAACCAGGATTTAAGAACGTGGCTAAGGAGTCTGCCCACATTTATGGAGGGAAAGGAAAAATCAACGAAAAACTGGACAGAGTGAAATCTCAGAGAGAAAGGAGGAGAAACAAGACAGTTTGCAACAGGGCAGGCAAGGGAGGGAGTGAGTAATGGTGGTTTCAGATAAAGACTGCGAGTAAGTCAGAAAGAGCCTCCCGAGGGCAGGGCTGCCACCTGTGCCTCTGGAGGGCGAGGTGAGGGAGGGCGATGGGACGCAGCAGGTGCAGGCGGCCGGTCTGCGAGGCCGGCAGTGCAAGGAAGAGGAGCACAGAAGACAAACGGATGGAAGCCGGCCACTGGTGACCTGAGTCTCTTTCCAGCTTAAGACGCAGAACCTGGGCGAGGACAGAGGACCAGCTGGTGATGCAGTACAGATGGGGAGCATTGACTGGGAAGTGAGTGCTCAGAGCGAGTGTAGACAAGTCGGCTGGAGGTGAGGGGAAATCGGTAAAGAAAAAAGGAAGAATTTCTCTTCTTCTGGAAAAACGGAGGAAGAAAGACTGGCGCACAGATAAAGATGTTCAATACTTAAGGGAAAGTTAAATTAAAATGTCAGTGACTGTAGAAAGGCGATGCAACGATCCTGACGATACACAGGACTGTAGCTCTAATAGATAACCCATGCAAAACCAAAATGTTCATGGAGTTTCCTCGAGATTTAACCAGTAGCATCGAAATGGCTCTTTCAAATGATTAAACCTAAAGAGCCAGGAAATACCCAAGGGGGCCCGGCCCCTGGAGAGGAGAGAGACAGATCTGCAGAGTCAGCTGCTGGTCACAATGGTCCAGTGTGCCCGGCTCTGCTCTCTGGTGTGCCGGCCATGCCCTTGGCATTCATCCCCAGCTCCTCTTGCTTGATTTGGAGCACTTGTCCCGCCTAACAGGACCACCGCAACCACGCAGCAGGCAGAGCTTTCGTGACAAGGGTATTTTTCTCCCTCCACTGAAGTGTTCCACTCTGTTCCCATCTGAGTGGGTTCAGGAGCGGTCCCAGAGACATCTCCAGTCACACTGGGGCACAGTTCGCTGTCACATGGGTGCCTGAAGACCACAACTGATGCTATTATTTCCCTCACTGTTCACCTCTCCGGCAGAGAGTAAACAAAACACTTCTCAGGAAGGAGGGGAAAGAAAGGGAAGAGAAGGCATCGTGGGCCCTAAGCAGAGCCCAGGAGCTGATCTGTTGCTTCCTCTGGAGCCTTACCCTCCTGCTGTGCAGATCATCCCTTCCTCCTCCTCAGCCTGGTGCAAAGGGCTCCCTGCAGAAGGTGATGGGGGCAGACAGACCACGTTTTCATTTTCTCGTAGGCCTTTATGCTCTTACAGGAACAGTTTAGAGAGGCTAATGGATGGATTAGATGGTTTGCAGAATGAAGACCGGATTCTCCACAATGTAGACAGGAAAACAACTGAATGAAAAGTCAGGCTACATTCGGAGCGAATGCAATTTCAAAGCCAGTTCTGGATGGAGAAGCTGGAATCAGATGGCCCTTTGAACTTGAAGACTTGTGGTTAAACAACCTGGAATCTGCTCCTCATGAACTAAATCATGGGTGGTTTGTGTAGGTAAAAGCTCTAAACATTTTGGTTCTAAGTGTCTCTGTTTACACAACATTCTTTCCTCTTGCGTCAGGAAAAGGAAGCCTGTTTTCTTTGGGAGAATAGAGGCAGGGAAGAGAAATCATGTCCCGACTCTGCTAGACTCTGTAGCAGTCTCAAAGCAAAAAGGGGTTTCTTTGTCTAAGCACCCAGCAATTTCTCTTTTCGCCTCCCTTTTCTCTTCCCTCCTTCCTTGTACTTGTTCCCAGCTGACGGGGACTCAGCCCCATTAGACACCACTTCAGCCACTCTCAGATGATACGATGTCCGGTCCCTCATGGCCCCGGGATGGAAAGGGATGGTTGCGGAGCAGGTGTGCAGGCATGGCCCGGGTCACCTGCACATCTAGGGCACTGTAACTGCCCAGGTTTATATTGTGCCACAGCTCAGTGACCAGTACTTGAAGACCCACTCTTGGTGACTTTTGAAGAAGCTGAATTGACACCAAAGACTGAACACAGACAAAGGCTTTCAGAAAGGTGGATTCTGTCAACTACAGGCCAGGAGACTTGAGGGCAGTGAGAACACGTTAAATAGAAAGCTGGGATCAATGGCAATCAGAGAGTTATACTAAAAGTAAGCGGATTTCCTTTTCTTCTTTGATGAGGTTACTCCGCTTGGGTTGAGTCAGTCAGGCAACTATTAATCCACCAGTGGTTATTTCTTCATTTTATTCAGTGAAGCGCAGTAATTAATCAATCCATGTCAACCAGGAAGGAGGTTTCTGCCGGGCGCATCTTGGCCTTCTTCCATTCAGTGGTCTTACTGGTGCCTGTGGGAGGCACGAAACTTCCTGAAGCTGAAGGGACACTGCGCTTGCAGGAAGACGGAATATCTATCTCTAAAAATACTGACAAATTGGAAACCTGAATTTAACAACAAAAACCAGTAAAATAACAAAAATAAATGTAAGGCCTTGCTCTTGTTAAACAAATAAGCTGCAGAATGAAGAGCTAGACTAGCGAGGGGTTCTAGCCCCACATGAGTTCAGCAATGTGATGATAATAATGACGACGAACATTACATGAAACAAGGGAGATGACAGTTGAAGTCTTTTCTAGGCAGTCAGATCACTTCTAATAAGTCATTACTACTCTTCCTCCCAGGCACACTCCTCCGACTTCGCTTGTGTGGTCTCACTGTCCTCTCCTCCCATGCAATTTCCTCCCACTGACACATCACTCACTCGTCAAGACCTGGAGCAAAGGCATCTCCTCCGTGAGGCCTTTCGTGAACACCCGTTAGGTTAGATCCCTCACTTACATGAGCCATGGCACTCTCTTCGCCTCCCTTGTCCACTCATGACACTATTGCTGTTTCCGTCTCATTCCTGGAGGTTTTCCCAAGGCGTGTTGTAGAAACTCAACAAAGACTTGTTCGATGAAGAAATGAATGAGTCAATCCAGTCAGATGTGATCTTCCTATCTGAATTCGTCTAACTTTTCCTCTTTGACACACTGCCTTAGGAATTTGGGGGCATCTCTTACTCTTGATGGATTTAAGATCCTTTAGTGTAGGCAGCATGCCTAATTAATCTTTGAATAAGCTCCTACAAGAGTATCAAGCCCAAAGGCTGGTTGAATAAATGAATGGGTGAACAAAATGATAATTCTTTTAACATAAAAGTTGCTGTACTTGCCCCATTTTCAGGACTAAATAATAAAGCTACATGTCAACTTTTTTAAGTGAAATTAAATTTCAAATGTGTAGAAATCAGTGAATAAATCTCTTTATTTCACAAGGTGAATAGAAATGGCAAATGGAATACTCGTGCATGTTGAAAATGGTCTTATCCAAATCAGTAGGAAATTAAATTTTAAATTGAAGTCATTTTATTATATTATTCCTATTGAAATCTGTCTTGCTTTTGCCGAGCCGACATAGGGAGCAATTTATTAAAAGACCCCGTGAATCCAATACCTCTTCAAAGAAAAATCTCTTGCTCTCACCTCAAAAATGGGGATAAATGAAGAGAGTCAGAAATAAAAAAATAAAAAAAAGAAAAAAACCCAGCTAACTGGTCTACCTCGAGCCTGACTGCCTGATGATACCATTCAGATAATATTTACTGAGCACCCATAGGCTATATGACATTATAAAGAGAGAGTAATAAAAATAAAGCCATATTTCTTCACTTGTAAGCAAGTTATATACTAGCAGATATAAGGAAAACATAAAATGCTGTTAAATCCATATAAATGACAACATTTTCACGATGTGAATATGCACAACTTAAATCTATATAGCACTCCACTGCTGATAAAACACTTCCACATAAAACATCTTATTTAATTTGAAAGTAAGTTAATCTAGTTAGATTAAAGAGTTGTGTCAATGACAAGCTGTCTCTAAAAGCTATTGGGAGTGTAAAACTAAGATAATATTGAAGAAACACAATGAGAAGGCAGGAAAGACTTGCCAAACTTGATATCAAGAGTTACTTTAAATTGATAGTCAATAAGACTGTGATTTTGGCCCAGGTTAGACAAATGGAACAGAAATAGACCCAGTCCTTCTAGGGCATCTTGCAATGTGACAGAGTGGCCATGCGGGCCAGTGGAGAAAGGATAGACAATTCATTAAGTGGGGTTGAGAAAACTGGTTATCTTATTTAAAAAGACAGAAACCCAAATTAGTTCCATATCTTAGACTATACAAAGAACTCATTTCAAGTAGTTAAAGGCCAAAATGTTAGAAATAAAACTTTAAAACTTTTAGATGAAAACAGATTATCTTTATGACTTCAGAGTAAGGACAGATTTCTTAACACAGAAAGCACAAACTGTAAGGAAAAAAAAATAGATAAATTCAGCTACATAAAAACATAAAAAGCCACGCACTAGATGCTACTTACAATACATAAAACTGATGAAGAATTATTATCCAGAATACATAAAAATCTCCATAAAGCAATTAAAAGAGACAGAGAAAAAGAGAGTAGGAAAATTACATGGATGGGCAATGCAACTAGAAATACAAATGACCAATGATGTGTGAAAGGTGCCAGCCCCACTGGTCACTGGGTGGTGTGAGTTAGAGCCACAACGAGATACCACCTCACATGCCTCAGCTGGGCAGAAACCTCACTTCTGACACCCTGCTGAAGGCAAGGATGAGGAGACTGGGACACGACTTGATTGCTAGTGCGTATTATACACAACCGATTTGGAGGGAAATTGGGTTATATTTGGTAAAGTTGAAGATCATGTGCTCCACAGCCTAGCAATTTCACTCCCAGGCATTATACCCTAAAAAACTCCCTCCCCCACGTGCACAAGGAGTGATGGGCAAGGTCATCAGAGCAACATTGCTCAAAATAAAAATAGAAGAAACCAACAGGAGAAATGATAAGGGAATATTCATATAGCAGATAGCAAATACCACACAGAAGCAACACAGGGAACTAAGCCATACTGATCAACACGGATGTATCTCATCAATATAATATTGAGCAAGCTGCATTAGAATAGTGCAATGTGATTCCATTATATACCATGTAAACCCACCAAAACAATATTATATAGCGTTTAGGATATATATCATAAAATATGAAGAAATAAGTAGGGATGAAGATACCAAATCCAGGACAATGGTAACCTCTGGGTGAGGAGAGGAATGAGCGGGAGAAGGGTAATGGGTGTTCCACTGTATCGCTAACATTTTATTTCTAAAGCTGAATTATGGATACATAAGTGCTGAAGTATTTTTTAATTTGTATATATGTCTGAAATGAAATGTTTCATAATAAAAATTTGAAAAGGAGTCAAGTCAATATTTCTGTTTATTGACTTGAGGAAGTTTTCTGCAGAGCAATGGGCCATCCAGAGTGTGGAAATGTGGAGAGAAAGACGCTCAGGGGCACCTAGAAACTCATTCAACTTTCACTCTGAATGAGTTTGTTCAAAGACTGACAGATCCCAATGTTTGTAAATGTAAACATTCACATAAATCTACATAGGTTGTCAGTGTTGAGTTCCTCTGAAATGATGGGATAAGCCCTTCGTATAAAAGGCGCTGGGATATCAAAGTTGAACATTCCAGATCCAGAAAGATCTTTCCTTCTGCCAACTCCCTCTCTCTCTGAGATCTGTGACCACATTCTGGTTTCTGAGAGACAAGGGAAGCTATGCTGAGATCCATCGTATCTGTTCTTGCCTCATATGGGCCATGGCACTTCCAAAAAAGATGGTGTCCCTTAATGCAATTACTCAGGAGCTTAATACAGTCTTAGAGGCCGGGGGGGGCGGGGCACAGCCAAGGGAGGGGGTGGTTCCAACTCATCACCCACCAGAAACACCTGGGGCTGTGTCGGACATAGGATCTTCGACGCTTCATTTGGCTCACAAATGGGATCAGCACTGGGACGGCCACTGTCTGAGTTCCCTTGGGAGTGGAGGACACTGGATAAAGAACTCCAGCACGAGAGGCTGCCGGGAGGATGTTATCAGCGGGTTTCCCCTGCCCCACATCCGCTGTTGGGAGGACACTGTGAAAGACGGCAGGCGAGTTCAAGCTGACCTCAGGGGTGAGTTACACAGCCACAGCATCACCAAGGACCTTCAGTGTGGCAGAGTCTTGGGCAGGGTGGTCTGGGAAGCGGCTATGGCCCAGGCGACCACATGAACCCCCTCACCCTGCTGCTCAGGATGGAATGACAGGAATGGTGGAGGATCCAAAGACACCCTCCCCCAACACCCACCAAACTGGCTGTCAATGCTGCTGAGGGCAGAACGGGATAACTGCCACGTTTACATGTTGGAAGTGGTGAGGCTGCAGCTAAGAACTTCTCCAACTCTCCCCACGCATTCCTCCTTCTAAAGGTCACTAAGGAAAATGGGGAGGGACCACAAAACAAGAGGAACGAAATGCCCAAACATTTAATGGCGAAAAGAAGTGATGATAATAAAATAAAGAAAAGCTCCTTCTTACTAACCCTCCGTGAAAACATTCCCAAGGAGGAGACTGTTCCAAGTTAAAGTTGTTAACTGTGAGCAACGCTCTTTAAAAGACGTGCACTAATACTTTCTCCTTGCAGACAGCTCTGGCGTTGAGATGTGATTTGGACAAATGGTCTAGGAAATAATTAAAATCAGTGTTTGGAAGTTTCAGAGTTTACTCAAATGGGAACATCACAGTTCATTAATAAAAAGTAAGAAAAATGTCTTACTTTCCTTTTAAAACTTCCTCCTAACATAATTTGCTTCTGTGACCTTTTTAGGGGTTTGGAGTGAGCTTGTGGAAAACTCGAAAAAAAGAAAAAAGCCAGAGGCAAATAAAGGAATGAACTCCACATTTAATATTGTCCAGAGTGGCCATGGTCCCCCGATAGGGGCAACTGAAATAGTCTTGAGCTAGTTCAGCTAGTGTGTTAAATAGCAGACTTCTGTCAGAGAGGATCGGAGGCCCTTCTGGGCTAGGGCCACCGAGATGGAGGTGAGGCTGGGACTCGAGCTAGGATGCACGCTTGGTCCCATGTAAGCATTTGGTGCCTTCATTGCCTCATCTGAAAGCCCAAGTTAATAACAGTACTTACATGATGGGGCTGTCATGAGAATCAAACGTAAATATGGAGAGTGCTTAGAGCCTGGTGCATCTGAGGTCTGGCAAAGCATACAGTTATTAAACAAGAATATTTCTACCACCAAGCAATTATTCACACTACGACTAGGTAAGACTGTGTAAGCCTGCACCATCCAATGTGCACGGGCTGGGGGCTCTGTGTGCTATAGGCTCTCTCCACAGCCTCCGAATCCGTGCATTTCCTCCCCTCCACTGCTCTTCACTTGATATCCTTCCATCTTCACATTCATGATCCTACTCCCTCTGCCTCTCCTAGAACCACCTCCAATCAGACTGTATCTGAAGATCCTGGCCCAGTAGAAGCTGCAACTTGCAACCAAGTCATCTGCCTTTAGGTCCTGGTTCTTAAGGTTCATGGACTGGTCACTGGACATCTGTTCACTATGTCAGTGAGGAGTTCAGCCCTCTTCTAAAACCCCATGGTTTTACAGTAGATTCCTACTGTCATCTACGCCATGCATGTGACATAAAATCTTACAGCATTCACAATTATTTCAAGACTACTACTCCTATTTTCTTAATTAGGTTACAAACTCCTTTAAAGGTGACCTTTGGGTCATCACTTAGCCTAAAAGATGAGATTAAATATGGGGTCCCAGAGTTCTGGCTTGGAACTTAAAATTGCTTGTTAAGGCTTAATCCAATTAGAATATCAGAATTTATAAGTCTCTAGTAGATATTCCTATTTAAGTTTTAAAATACCATGCTTTCTATCTAAGCACTTAAAACTTGACATGACATTACAGCAAAAAATTAACACATAGGCTATGAGTCTAACTGTAAAAGGGCTGTGTGTGGGTGGCATTTCAGATAGAAATGCGTGCAGGAACACTCAAACACTCCCCTTTATGCATTCAACTGAGATGTTTCAAAGGTGACATAAAAATAAAAATAGCATCCCAATTTTATTGAAAAGAGCAAACCAAAAGATTGTTTTCTGGGGTAATAAGACCTGAAATGAAAACACATGATCAATCGCTGAGTGAGAAAGGCATTATTCTACCAAGATGTGACAACACAAATAGAAACCTTTTTACCTTGCAGGCTGATGTGAATTTAGCCTAAGGCACAAAATCACCACCTGTTATCAGATCACTGGCTTCTGGGTCCTGATTCCCTACTGCAGGTTCAGAACTTGAATAAGTGTCTACAAGAAGGCAAAGCCAGTGCAAGGCTACCCCATGGATGGGAGTGAGGGGGACTCCCTACATTAGATTTTCCAATACTTTTTGTTATAGCTACAGCCCGGGGTTGTGGTTTCAACAATTCCTGCCACATGAAAATAAAATGGTGGACACCTTACAAGACAATTTAAATAGATAAGACTTCAGCCATCTGTACTCTTTCTTTTGAGACCCATAGACCTGAGCGCTTGTAGAGAGTCAAAATTGATTCCTTTGAAATATGCCTACCTGCTCACTGTGGGGAAACCAAGCTAAAGAGACCCCTCACCTTCCTGGCTTTATTATATGAGAAAAGACAGTGGCACTGTGAATTTAATTCTGCACAAATATATCCTGAACATAACACCCTACTGGAAATCTGGATGTCTAAGCAGGATTTCAAAGGGCCTTGAAAGCGACTGCACATCATGGTGGAATGATATGGTTAACACACAAGTTATGGCACTTATGCTGCAAAAGATACCATTGAGAAAACGAAAAGACAACCCCCAAAATGGGGGAAAAGATTTGCAAATAATATATTTGATAAGGGCCTTGTATCCAGAATATATTCTTATAACTCAATAACAAATAAAAAATCACCTAATATTTAAAAATGGTGAAATGACCTGAATACACATTTCTCCAAGGAAGACATGGCTAATACACACATGAAAAGATGCTCAATATCACTAGTCATGAGGGAAACACAACTCAAATCCACAATGAGACACCACTTCACACACACTAGGATGGCTGTCACCAAAAAGATGAACAATAAGGAGCGTTGGTGAGAAATCGGACCCTCTGTCACCGCTGGTGGGAACATAAAATGCTGCGGCCACTTTGGAAAACAGTCTGGAAGTTTCTCAAAAGCTTAAACACAGAGTTACGGTCTGATCTGGAAACTCCAGTTCTAGGTATTCACCCAAGATATGAAAACATATGTCCATACAAAGATTTGTACACAAATGTTCATAGCAGCATTAGTCACAAGAGTCAAAAAGTGAAAACAACGTAAGCATCTATCAACTAATTCTTGGCTAAATAATACGTGCTATGTCCATACAATGGAGAATTTGGCAACAAAGAGAGAAACCTACTATAACATGGAAGAAACTTGGAAACATTATGATAAATGAATGAAGGCAGTCACAAAACACCACATATTGTAGGATTCCATTTATATGAAATGTCCAGAACAGGTCTATCTAGAGATAGAGAGTGGTGGGTAGCTAATGTCATGGAGGGACAAAAGGAGGGATCACAGCTAATGGGTACAGAGTTCCTTCTGGGGTGATGAAAAAGTTCAAGAGTGTGGTGATGGGTGTACAGCTCTGTGAATACACTAAAAACTTGGAGTGGTACACTTGAAGTGGGTGAATCGTATGGTATGTGAATTAGATCTCATAAAGCTGTTTATAAAAACAAGAAAAAAGCCACGGCATTCGGGGGAATTTAGAACAAAACAACTACCAAGGTGATTCAAAGAAGAGCCTTTGTTGGTGCATTTTATGACAGTGCAACTTAAAAACAAAGCAGAGTACATTCTCCTCACGAACCTAATTTTAATTCTGAGTCAATTCTCAGGGAAAACTTTTGGAATTTTTCACAGGACCCCCAGAAGACACTCTCCACAGGATATTTGCTTACCGACAACATAAGAGAATTTAGGATGGGACCCATAACAGATTTCGGAAATGGAGTCCCATGGGGTATAAACAGTGCTCCCTTAGCCACTGTATACAACAGCTACTGACAGTTTAGAAGTTGGACAACTTTATTTGTATGATGGTAACAGGTATCTCGATATCCATGTAAACTTAATCCAATTTGGTGCTACAAAAATAAAAAATGCTTGACTCAAAACTCTCACATCTAATTTAACAACCTATCTGTACATGGAAGAAACAAATCCCCATCCAAGAATTTCCAGTTACAGACTTGGGATTATTTCCATCTGTGAGGGAGAGAAAATGAGGAGTAACTTTTGAGTCTCAGGGAAAATATAACATTTTGACTCTTGTTTGGACCTAAAAGGTATATTAAAGAAAATGTCCCTGCCAACAACACAGCTAGAGGCAATATTGTAGAAATTGGTCAAAGGGTCTAATGGCTTTTTTCCTATGAGCCTTACAGAACTTTCCCTCATTCGTTTTCTGGGTTCTGTTCTTCTTCGGGGAAAGACTTTCTCAGCTAGCCTTGACCTTGGCCCCTCATGAGGTGGAATTATTCTTTAGGTGTTTATTCTGTCTCTTCCACAGTTGATACATATTTAGATACAAAGTCATGTTTATTTTCAAATCCAAACAACCAGGAAGCTAAGGATATGGTTTAAAAATAGAATTTTTATGGAAGAGAAAAATGAACTAAACAATTTAAGACTGGAGATTTACTCTGAAGAGCAACTTCCGGAATATGAAATAGGACGAGGCCAAACCCATCCCAATCTCCGCTGACATTTGGAAAATTGTCAGGCAGGAGGGAGACCTGGGATATTTTGTTTCCTCCAGTCCAGTACTAATGGGAGGTGACAAAGAGGCTGCTATTTAGTTTCTCCCCCATGGATAAGTTTTTGTCTAGACTGATGATTTTCAAACTGGGTTCTCTGGAACCCTGGGGTTCTGTGGCCTGACTTCAGACTCAGCTGGGGAGAGGTGAGGCCACAGGGAGATCAAGTCCCTCCCATTCCCACACAACAAGAGTGGCTCTTCTCCAAAATTTGTTTCATATACTGCAGTTCTGCACAAGATGTCTGAAAACAGGGTTCCAGTGTATGAGACAAATGGAAAAACCTTGATTTAAATCAACTTTCAGAGTTATTACAGAAGGAACTGCTGGGCTGTTCAGCAGTTGGATTAGATGATCTCATCAGTTTTCTATGATATAGTATTGTTATAGCTACAGTGGTGGACCATACTGTTTGATATTTACATTGAAGACCTAGGAACATTGAAACATCGTAAAGTATACTCTGATTTATCAAAAGCTTAATTTTATTTAGAAAAGTTTTAGTGCCCAGTATATTTTATTAATCTGTAATTATTGGAAGATGGAGATTTCACAAACTAGAATATTCAGGTAATAAGAAAATATCTTTCTACACTTATTTCAAGATAAGAGAATTTATTAGCTTTGAATCCCTTCTTCTCTTTTATGTGCCGCCTAACAACATTTTGGTCAATGATAGACCACATATATCATGGTGGTCTCATAAGATTAGTAGGATATAGCCCAGGTGTGTAGTAGGCTGTACCATGTAGGTTTGTGTAAGTACACTACAATGCTTACATGACGAAATCGCCTGACACAGGTCTCAGAACGTACCCCAATTGTTAAGTGACGCCTGACTATATATTTTTCTAATCGTTCTGACTCTTTTTTCTTGTTTTGATTTTTTTCTCCACTCCTATCTCCTCATTATATCTCTTGCTATTTATTTCAACACAGTATCTTTTACTACCAAGTAGCTTGCTAGAAACAGCAATACTTAATGGTAAATATCACATAAAAAAAAAGTATTCTGAAGTGGTTATATAAGCATGCCAGGCATTACTACAATGTGCGGCACATCATTTAAAAAATGTATAAAAAGCAAGACATTTTTTTCACAGTCAAGCAGCATGACAGTATTGTGGAAGGTAAATGCAAATGAGCGTTTCCTCCCTGTGAATAAAAGATAATCCAGCCAACACAGACAATGGTGGCAGAAGGAGGGGCAGGAAATTCATGTGAATTTCCTGAATTCTGAAAGAATTAGCTGCCTATCACCTACAAGCAAAAATCAAGGACAGAATTTAAAGGAAAGAATTCATGATGGTTAATACAGATAAAATCCTGTGCAACTAGGTTACACGCTCCATGATTCCAAGCACTTAAAAATGCATTTAGTATAAAGTTTGTGGATACCTCCAGGGTAGAAAAGGCTGCTCACTCAGAGCCTTTATCTTGTACGTCATAGTTTTGTACACTATTTTATGTAACAAATTCCTTCTAGTAATTTATCAAAATATGATCACTATAGTCAAGAGACAGTGTTGGCAAAAATTTGGTCACAAAAGCACATGAAATGTAACAGTAAAGAAAAACATGGGGGCAAGCACAGTGGTGTAGTGGTTAATCTGGCGTGCTCGGCTTTGGTGGCCTAGGTTTGCAGGTTCAGATCCTGGGCACGGACCTACATATCGCTCATCAAGCCATGCTGTGGTGGCATCACACAAGCAAAACAGAGGAAGACTGGCACAGATGTTAGCCTAGGGCCTATCTTCCTCACCACAAAAAAAAAAAGAGAGAGAGAGAGAAAAAGAAAGAAAATAATGTTGCAACATTTTCATAAAATTTATTCTATAAAATGAATATATGCATATCCATTCATCATATAGTTATAACTCTGAATAGTTTTAAGAAGTGGGAAGCTAAGTATAATAAATAAAATACTTTTTCTAGAATCAATTCCCATTTCTATCTGTGTGAATCTTTCTTTAAATTATTATGTAAATAATAATTTACATAATTATTAATTAATTAATTATTATTTGTTATTATTTTTTATTTTTATTTATAATAATTATTAGTAGTAGACAGAAAAGGAACAAAAGTATACTTAGACCCACTAAACACACTGAAGAATAAAACAATTGCCAACATATAAAATAACACATTTCATTTTTTTCAATGAATAAAAAAGTCTAACTTTAATTTTCCCAATTTACCGTCTCAATTAAACTAGAAAATCTGAAAAGTGTTTCTCCTATATTTTTAAACATAAATTTAAAAGTATTATTATATTTTCCAAATACACATCCTGTTAAGACATGTCCCTATACTTCATAGGTAGCCATTTGGCAGAATTCTATTAACATTTCCAAAACTGTTCAATATACCAGCTGTGTCCATTTATCCTAATGGACCAATAACATAAAGGCATTAGCAGGACCAAGTCCCCCTCTCAGAGAATTCCAAGAGGCTGTCATTACCTCTGGGAATCTGCTCAGCCTTACTTGTAGTTTTCAGCATGATTTATTCACAAAACAAGAGCAAAAAAGGGAAAATAAGGTGTAGTGGCAGACACCTCTCTTCTGTAATTATAAAGGCATCAAAAGCATTGTGGTTTAATGGAATGATCTGTTCTCTGGGGATTGAAACTCGGGACTCATGAAGGAGCTGGACCCACTAACCTCTCAGGTCTCCCTGGGAGAGGACTGGGAGGCAGCCCCACATTTGTTCCTTCACTGGGTATTAATTTAGCACCTATGTGTACCAGGTCTCTGCTACAACGGGGCCCAAAACTTAAACACAATGCATAACTCACAAGAAAACCCCCTTGTGATTTTTTTTCAGATAGAAAACCTCGTTAGCATGGCATTTTCCTGGCCAGTGTGAATGGAACAGGTAATCTGGTCTAGACACGTTGTTTGGGTCTAATATACATCACAGTGGTTAAGGGAACAAGCTTTGGGGGCAAAGACAACTAACTCTGATTCCCCACTTAGTCTTAGCGTGACTTCGGTCAAGCTATTGGACCTTTTCATATTCGATTTCCTCATCTATGAAAAGGACATAATTGTACTTACTTTTTAGGGTTCTTGTAAAGAACGTATATGTGTGTCAGGATGGTTTTATTTGCATAATAGAAAACGCAAATCAAACTAGCTTAAACAACAGAAAGACTTGGTTTTAACTAAATGTCCCAAGGGAACACGGACTTCAGGCTTGAGCTGATCAGGGCTCCAATCTCTACGGTTTTCTTGGCTCTGCCCTCCTCTGTGTGTTGGTTCCATCTGCAGGCTGGGTTATCTCTTGGTCACAGAAAGCTGCCAGGCCCCACGCCTCCTCATTCCTCTACAGCCAATGAACAAAGGTCCCAAGTTACATCCTATTTTGACTGTCTCAGGCCATGCTTGACTCTGAGCTAATCACTGTGGCCAGGAAAATGCCACATGTAGTGCATGCGCGTGCGCGTGCACACACACACACACATACACACACATATACCTATAAACAAACAGACACGTGAACTTACATATTTATGGAGAGCTGATCATTTTCTTTTATTCCCCAGACTGTCAAAGAGATTATGTCATACTTATCTTTGGCGAGAAAGAAAACTTGTGTTATTTAATTTTCAAATGGCTCAATCCCCCTCACCTTAAAAACTATAAAATGCGTGAAAGACTTGTTGACTGGAAAAATAATAGTCATTTTAATCCTGGTTTTGTCTCTACTTTTTTCTTCCCAGATGCAGGAGCTCGGGGAGTGTGCCATATCTGTCATTGTTTCAGTGACAGATGTGTATTTGGAAACATGAAACGCACTTGAACGGTAATTACGGATAACCACGTCTTTTCAAATGCAAAGGTGAGCTGCCAATGATGACATGATATTGTACGAGAGGGAAATTCATAGAGTACGTTGGCTATGAAGAATTTGGTGAAGTAAAACAAGATCTTGGAAGTTGTCATTCTAGAATCTTTCATCACAGACACTGTAAAAGCTCTATAAAATCAGCCTTTTAAGCTCCTCACAAATATTTTCCACTGTCTCATGGATGGCAAAACCTTCTTACATTTCCATAATGCTTTAGGTATCAAAATGCATCTGGCCCCCACCGGTGGGCAAGGATATCCCCACGGGGTATGAACGGGAGGCTCAGGCACGGATGCTCCTGGGGGCACACGGGCAGCCAGTCACTTAAACACAAAAGCATTCTCTGAAACATGGAGGCCTCGGCTTTCTCTGCCTGGTGCATTCTCTAACTTCAGAAGACACACTGCCAATTAACTAAGCGTGCGACCTCCTCTCCAGTGTCCGTCTCCAAGGACCGTTTTGGTCTATTTCCCTCCAATTTTTCTATGGTGTTCCCACTCCCAGATGCCAGGGCTCTGTCCACCTGTCTCGGAGGGTAGGTTCAGGACAGCAGGAGGGAACTCCATTGTCCCTCTAAGAAGAGCCCGGAGGAGATCCGCGTCTAGTTGGGATGCTCAGGGCTCACCACATCCCTGTCCCCCTGTGTCTGCCAGGTGTGATGTAAGAAACGAAGCTGTGACTCCAGTGTTTTTGGCATCTCAGTGGTCTGCTGACGGATGTTTATCCTCCTTACAACCAGCACACTGGTGGAATCCTGAATTCCTAGCTCTTCTGTAGGAGGAAGATTTCATGAATCACTGGGTCCCCTACAGAAAAGGAGAGTACACCTGTGGACACGCTGAATTCACTCCAGGCTTGCGTCTTAGAACTCTCCTCTGTGTCCCAGCTGTAAACCAGGGTGAGGGGACCAGAAATGAGGAGCTGGGTCCTAGATCCCTGCTCAGCGCCTGCTGTCCCTTTCCTCTCAACTGCGTCTAATCCTACGACTCTAATCTAAGTTAGAAACAACTCTGCAGAGCCCACAGACAACGCTCTATCTGTTCCGGTGCCAGCCGCACGCTGCTCTCACGCTCAGGGAGTTAGGGTAGCAGGACTCTACAGTTTAGATGTCAATTTCTTCCCACATTTTGATATTTTTCCTGAAGTGGCCAGTACCAACTATTCTCAATGTCGGTCTCTCACCTTCTTTTTTTTTTGGTGAGGAAGATTGGCCCTGAGCTAACATCCGTTGCCAATCTTCCTCTTTTTTGCTGAGGAAGATTCACCCTGACCTAACGTCTGTGCCAATCTTCCTCTATTTTGTATGTGGGATGCTGCCACAGCATGGTTGACGAGTGGTGTGGGTCCACGCCTGGGATCTGAACCTGCGAACCCCGGACCGCCAAAGCGGACTGCGCCAAACTTCACCACTAGGCCACGGGGCTAGCCCCCTTACCTTCTTTTTACGCATCTTTCTCTTTGTCTCTTTGTCCACCCGTCCTGCTTTCTTTCTGCTTCTGCAGTCTACATTCTTCCCCTTCCTTTCCCTTCCCTCAGTTTCTCCCTCTTCTCTCTCCTCCACTCCAACCCTTTATTTCTTTTTAAAAATAAGTAGTTGTTGGGAGTCATCAGGACCCACAGAGAAGGCCTAGCCAGAGCAAGTGGAGCCGTCCATTTGTATTAAATTTTCAGACCTTTCCTTATATTTCACGCCTTTAGTGAAAAAGCACGTGTCTGATTTTTCTAAGTCGGAAGGGAAGTTAGATCCAGTAATCTGGAAAAATCCCAGTCCCAAAACATGACTGCCTCTGCCTGGAACCCTTCACTGTAGGTGGCATTTGCAATTCTGGACTAATGCTTCTGATGTTATATTTAACAAACCCACTGACTTGTAGCCAGCCGGGCTGCCCCGATCCCGCGGCTGGTGCACAGGACGAGGAGCAGTGTTGCAAGAAGTGAGGACTCAGTGTGTAAACAGATCGTAGAGCAATGGGAAGCATGGAGCTTTTTACAAACAATTTTGTCTACTGCTTTAAGTTGCAAAGCAAATCGCTGTCTGAAGGACTCGAACTGGGCACCTACAAAAGGGAGTTCCCTCACCTACACTCCCTGCTCTTCATTCCACTCAGGTTCAGCACTGCCTTTAAGGGGTAGCTCTCGCATCATCAAAGTCCTGGGAGTCATGGTGATTTCTCTCTCATTTATGCCGGGGCCCAGGATCAGGTCAGCTGCAAGACCTGCCAACCCTCCTGGCCTACGGGAGCTGTCCGGCTCATCTCCTCGCCTTCCCCTGCTGCCCTATGGCCCAGTTCCCACACTCCACCCAGAGGGGCTTTTCAAGCCAGACATGACCCTACCACTCCCTGGGGTGAGACCTTCCAGGGTTTCCATTGCCTTTAGGCTGAATTACGACTCTCCCAAGCCTCCGGGGCCCTGCTCGGGCTCTGGATCCTGCGCCCTCACACCCATCCCCTCCTCCCGCACTCTGGGCACATGCACCTTCTGGCTGTTCCCACTCGGGACCCATGTACTCATGGCTTCTCCCTCAGAAACACTGTGAGCTGCTCCCCCTTTTCATTTAGCTCTGCTAAAATAACTCCCAGACATTTTCCTGGACCAGCCCATCAGAAATTGTTCTCCTCTGTCCCCCCACGACTCCCACTCGCTCTGTATGGTTTTTCTCCCCAACACTTGTCATTATTGAAATTGGTACATTTTTCTATGTGAAGCTGGCTTTTTTCTCTTCCGCACTAGAATGCAAAGTCCCTGAGGACAGGCCCTTCACCTTCAAGTGGGTGCTCGAGGGATATTTACAGAATGAATGTTGATTACAGCTGAGCTTCCTGCAACTATAGGGGGCTGGACGCCAGGCAAGATTCCTAGGATGCCATGGAGACACTAAAGGTGGGGTCCAGCATGAACTGTAACGCCTCCAGCCCCGTGCCGACCCCAACAAGGCCCCGCGACACCCCCATGAGGTGCTCATGGTCTGAGCCTGACGCCCTGCCACTGTTCCCTGACGATGCCCCACCCCACTGGAGACCAGAGCTCAGCCCCTCACCTTGCTCCACATCTTCCACAAACTGAGATCTTCCTTAAAACCAGACTGACCCGCTGTGTCTGTTCCCTTTTCCTGCTGTGACAGATCACCAAACAGCGGCTTGAAACAACATAGATTTTTCTTTTACACTTCCGGAGGTAGGAGTCCAAATCAGCGGCACTGGTATCGGCAGGGCTGGTGCCTTCTGGAGGCTCCAAGGGAGAATCCGGTCCTTGCCTTTTGAGCTTCTAGGGGCCCCCTCCTCATCACCAGTCTCTGCTTCCATCAACACAACCCCTGTTCCTCTTCTGAGGCCCAGTCTCCCTCTGCCTCCCCCTTGTAAGGACACTTGTGATTACATTTCGGGCCCACCGGGATAATCCAGGACTCATATCAAGACCCTTAATTTAATCAAATCTGCAAAGTGCCTTGTGCCATTTACGGTAAGAGTCACAGGTTCTCGGAGTTAGGATGCAAATCTCTTTCCGGGCCATTATTCAGCCTTCCAACCCACCAAGGATGCCATCGGCCCAAACCACCAAGGATGCCACCAGCCCACACTAGTGTACCCGGCCTGAGCTCATCACATGGACACTGGGGATGGGCCCTCGGACACTCCAGGGGCTGGATGAGAGGTTCACTGGGCAGCCCCCAGCCCTGGAGCCCAGACCCCAACTCTTCCTACTTTATCTCCTGCCTTTGGAATCCCAGCAGGACACAGTGGCATTGTTCATGAGCACCTTTTTTCAGATCTTCGGTCTAATAAATGAACGCTCCATCTTGCCCGATTCACCTGACTGGAAAACAATCCCACACATTCCCCTGGGTGTCGAGCCACGGGCCCTCTGTCAGCCATAAAGAACACAACGTTTCCACACTCGCGGGCTGCTTCCTGTGGCACCGCTTACTTATCAAGCACAACACATGGGCCAGAGATGGCGAAAGGAAGAGGGCAACAAGGAGAAAGGCGATCGGGATAGAGAAAGGAGTAAGGAGCCTTTGAAGACTTTTGAAGATACCAGACACGAAGCCGTTTTTCTTTTAACCTAAGGAAAGTCCTGGATGCAGGTGAGGATGAGATTTCAGGTCGTGTTGAAATGAACTGCCGACTCTCTGGAACTTCAGAGAAGCCGTGACTTTCCTGCCTAAAACATGAAGTAGTGACGTAAACGTCCTCACCCAGAGCATGCTTGGACTAGATCAGGAGGGATTTGAAGAAGGGGTGGATGGAGAATTCGACATCCAGGGCAGGTGCCCCGAGGTCCCTACATGAAGGTGCCCAAGGCCCCTGACCGAAGGTGCACCACACTTGAGAGGAAGAGGAACAAAATGAGCATTCAAGAAAGCACTGAGCCCGGACGGCCCGCGGCCACATGCACAGAGGGAATCTCGGCACAACGCTGGCTCCTGCGAGGACATGTGCAACCCGCTCCACTGAGGAGCCAGAAAGCAGCCTGGGCTTGGAAGCTTTAAAGGGAAATTATGTACTGCAAAAACATCCATGTTAGGAGTGCGAAAGCTTTTAAATTTGATTAGAACTTGCCTTCAGGGAAGTCGCAAAAGCCATCTCCTGGAATTCAACCTACTCTTCTCTAAGCACCAGCTTTAAAAATAAAAATCCTTATTGACTTTTACTGTCTCTCTGTTTTTTAAAATTGCTCGTGTTAATACATTTTGAAATTTCTGAATTTGCTTTTAAATGCTGATAGTTTCTCAGCCTCCTAAGATAGTTTACAGCTTTTAAAATTTTTAAGTGATAAAAATCATTTTGTTTTTTACCACAATCTTTATTGCAAAATGACACTATATTAGCTATACTGTGAAGGGAGATTAGACACCATTTCTATGGAACACTTTTGAATGCCCAACAGTAGACCTACGGCTGTGAGCTGCCCAACGCCAGGACTAACTTAAGCTGATGTGCGGTTTGTCATAGTTTCTTAGTTATTTCACACATATAGTGCTTTCAATCCCCCACCACTAGTCTTAGGTCACAACCGTTTTTTCCTACATTTTAACTCCCCAAACACAAGTTCTATAGATCATTTCTAGGCACAGGGTGAATATTCAGTTCATACCTAAGAGAGAAGTTCCAAAGGACCTCCAGGGACTTCTCACACACTGACCCAGAAGACACTCACTACACAGAGAAGGTCACGTGACACAGCAGGGGCGCAGTCCTGATGGCTGCTCACAGCTGTCCCTGGACACGAGCCACCCAGAGGAGAGCCTGACGTGCTCCCGCTCAGCCACAAGTTGGTTCAAGAAGGTTCTGTACAGATGCACACGTGGCCACAAATCACTGAACTAGCACAGAGGAGCCAGGCCCACACTGCTGACACCAGTGGGGAGGACAGGTGTGTTCTTCCCCAGCAGCGGAGGGAGCACTGAGCTCCCCAGACCCGTGCAGGAAGATACACGATTCAGGGAACTTGCTAAAAATCCAGAACATTACAGAAACGGGAGACCAAGCCCACACCACAGGGAAGAACTCTTCCAGTTGTTTCTCCATCCAACACACTTCTCTCTCAGATGGGGCGTGATTGTGAACACACACCACCCCTCTAGGCTAGGACTCAGGCAGCGTGCTCCACCCCATCCTCGGTCACACAGCGATGAACGCTTCTCCTTCCCAATTCCCACACAGCTTCCCTGTCCAAATCCAGGCGCTCCAGGGCCGGAGTCCTCTGAAGGAAGAGGGGGCCCTGAATCCAAGTCACAGATGAGCTCAGAGCAAAGTGGGAGGCCTGGGCATGGAGGGAGAGCTGAGGGATGGTCGTGGTGAAAGTGGTCCCCTCAGGGGAGGGGACGACTAGTGGAGTGGAAAGGTGACACGGAGGGAGGGGCCGCAGATGGAACGGGCTGAACAGGCTGCAGCGAAGAGTAAGGAGTGAAGGCAGAAGATCGAGCTCATAGCTGGCGAGAGGCGCTACATGGAGACATCAACATGAAAACACAGGTCTGCTCCGTAACGCCCGCGACGATTTGGGCAAACGTGCATCACTCCTATTAAGTAGCTCCATCTGGGCAGGGATGGCATCTCAAATCTATACCCTTCTCCCTCCCTCACGCACACACAAAATGGCCACGGCCCGTGCACGTTACCAGATCACTCCACTTTCTCTCATCAATTGTTGGAGTTCTATTGTCAGAACCTGAACAACACAGAGTGTCAAAGAACAAAGTCAGACGCACTGAGGAAGATTTTGAGATGAGGTCTAATTATTTACAGCCATGGAAGTGCACATGAGTCCTGTGCATATTAGCTCCAACAGGTCTTATCAGGCTGGACATTTTTATTCACTTCGCCATCGGGATCAAGTCTACAAAGTCTTGATTGAGTCACACATCAGAATACATGCATTCTCCTTTTGCTAAGACCTAGAAATAGAAAAGTCCTGCCCAACCTCCTGCTGCTGCTTGGGGCTCTCTGGGCTGAAGGCAGTGAGCTGGAATCGCCACTCTATTCCCGCGGCCCATCTGCCCTGGTCCCCAACGTCAGTACAAACCAAGCAGAACGCAAGGAGTGGAAGGTGTTCTAGAAATAAGTGCTCTTTTCTGCTTTGTTTGTCTGGTTTTCTTTCCTCTACTTTTTCTTCAAAGTCAACCAAACAGAGTGACTTTAGCAAGTCACAGGACAAGAGCATCTCTTGCGGCCCCTCTGCACGTTTGCGTGCAGCCGTGGGATGTGACGCACCCCTGTCTCTCCAGTGTTTCACCGGCTGATGGGTGCCTGAGTGAGCTGATAGCCGTGCAAATGAGGAGGCACACGGACGCTGCAGAGCCTGCCCAGTCCACCAGGCTGCTGCAGTCTCCTCCTGGCCTGGCTTCTGCTTTTCCACCCTCACTCCCAGCTTCTCTTGCACACAGTCTCTCCAAGGCACCTTCTCCACTCCTCTTGTGTTTCACTCACATTTCAGAGTAAGGAGCTTTCCTATTTTTTCATCCTTAGAAAGAGATGGTCCACACTATACTTTGGATGTAAAAATACATTTGAAAGTTAGTATTATATCTAACCTTAGTTCTAGAAAGTTTGCAATTATCCCAGTCCAAAAATTGAGTTAAAATTAGAGACTCAAATGAGCAATTTCTTAAGCAGTCACTAGAGCATTTCTACCATAACCATTTCAAAATAGTCTTCCAAGGTAAAATCCCTCCATCCCTTTCCCTTATAAATTCGACCGCATATCGTAACGAGTAAAAGCTACAAGCCCGTGGGCTTTGGGCAGGATGGTGTGGCCGGGATGTCTCGCTGCAAAGAATGTCACAGCTCATGTTGACCAGAGAGACACGTCCAAGCAGGTCCCACACTTGTGTTGTGGTTAATGTCCATCTGAAAATCCCAAGACAGTGGAAACATGGCACACAAATCATTCCAGGAGCGTGAAGCATATTTTTCTTAGCTTGTCAATCTTATTCAGAACCTTGTTTTCTCTGGCAACAGGAGGAAAGACACTGGCCAATAGCCTAAACACTCATTCTCCAATTCATTTTTTTTTTTTTGATCTTACTAATTTCACATAGGAGAATAGAATAGCCAAAAGAAAAAATAATTCTTTTCCGTAAGAAGCCAGGAAATTTCTACCAGCTCCTCACTGCTTCTTCCAACACTCCGGGCCTCGGCCATTCCGTGTCAGCCCACGAGCTGGAGGGCTGACACCAGGAACAGTGTGAACTTGCTTCTCTGTTTTACAAGAGCTGCTATGCCCATGAATGATGTTTAAAATGACAGCAACGTAGATTAACCATGACTCTCAGTAACCCTAACATTGCTGCAACCTAGGAAAAGCTAGTTCATGGTGATAATACTAACTTGAAACAGATGTGTACTCAAAAGGGTGAGGGAGAGGAGGCTGACAAAAGAGGAAAAGCTTTTTTTTCCCCTTAATGTGCGAAACCATTTACAGGGTCCAACCAAAGCCAACTTTGCGTAACAGCATAGAATGCCAAGTGCAAACTCTTCCCCGACAAGGCACATTTCACTTTCCAAGCACTTAATACCTTTTGAGGATAGCATTACTACATGGTTCTCCCTGTTTTGTAGCTGATGCAGCTACAAAAGGATGCAGTGGCCTGGTGAGGCAGACGGCAGGGGAAGGAGGGAGTGCGAGGTGGCCACCAGGAGAAGGGGCAGCCAGCAAGGTTGGGGCATATCTGGTAGCAGGGAGGGTAGCACTGTCCAGGGGGGCTCAGTGTGGGGTGGGGGGTTAGGAACACTGCCTGCGGATCCTAGGGACCTTTGCAAACCAGATCTCAGGGAGAAAGAGTGGCTGCTGTGCATTTGCTGGGTGGAATTGAGTAGGGCACTCTGATCAGCGGTGTTCCTGGGACGCCCTTTAATGGATCTCAAGGAGTATATGCAAATTACCAATAACAACAGGTACTGCTCAAGGAAAATGACTCTGACGCTTGTTAAAGATGGTAAGGAAGACTTTAACTCAAGGGACCACTGCAATGGGATTTTGCAGTAGGGGACACAGATCGAGCTCAACTCCAATACAATAAGGAAAGAGGGGATTTACAGCCAAGGAGCAGGTGGGTGGGTGGGGGTGGTGCTGGTGGATGGAAAACGCCTAAGAGGGCAGGGTGATTCTTTCTAAACTGACCTAAGAAGATTTCTGCTGAAGGCAAGTCAAGGTGATCAGACACACCGGGCAGATGGTGAGGATGAGGAATTTGACCAGACACTGAGGCTGCTCAAATATTGAGGCTGGGGGATTTTCTCTACATTGCCTCAGCAGGATTCTTGATAAAACCAGGTGCTGCGGGCCTGACGAGGACGACCCGGAAGTGCAAGGTTGGGGCCTGGTTGAGCAGTGGGGTCGGGAGAGCCTGCCTGACGTTGGGTCAAGGAGAGTCTTGGTCAATGAACATCTCAGGTGGCTCCAAACACTGGCCGCTGCCTGCTTAGTGCTAAAGCACAGGAATGCGCTTACTGCACGTTCACCCTCCTCATCCTGGTGTGCGGGTTCCTCGCGCTTAATTACAGCTGCACCACCATGACGTCTCCTCAGCTAACTGTCAGCAGGAAAGGCTTCTGACAGAGCTGCAAACCAGATACGATGAACAATACTTTATACTGAATATATTTGTGTCTGATCCACTTGCTTGATTAAATCTCACTGTAGCTTAACCGACTGTTGATAATTCCTGTTTATTTGAGTTTAATTTCATAGTTTTTACCCATGAAAATATATCAGCAAACATATAATGCTGGGGGAAAAATACAACAAAACATAAATCAGCATAATCAGAAATAAAAGCAGAGCATTGCAGAGAACGCCTCTAGTGCCAAACTAGCTTTACTTATTTAACAAGCACAGAAGTTTGGAGCAAAAGATGAAGAGTATTTCTGGCTAAACTACTGGATGCTAACCCCACTTAACACAAAATGAACTCATCCTCTGTTTCCCCACATTTCAAAGGAGCACTTTCCACGGAGCACTCTGAATGAACTGAATCATCCACACAACACTGGTTAACAGGATTCTCTTCATCTTTCTTCCCAAGCCCCCAAGTCTCTGTCCCCACCTCCCTCCCTGCCTCAGAGAGCTTGGATGTATCCTACCTGCTTATTAATTCGCCACATCTAAGAAATCGTTCACCCAGCACGCAGAAACACAGTGAAATCCTGCGTAATCAGTAAGTCAGATGATGTGGACAGATATGCCATTTTTTACTTAGAGTACTTTTATTTCATTCCTCTGCTTCTGAATGCATGAAAAATATATGGAAATAGTCTTCGCTGCATCACCGTGTGTGGTAGGAGACGGTAGGCACATGGGTTAAGGAGGTAAAGAAAAAGGAGTGAAATCTCAATATTTTGGGTCATCTTTTCACATATTTTTGAATAAGCAACAATACTTTGGGAAGTTTTCTTGGATGTAAGGAGAGAAAGTATGGAATGAAACTCAAAGATAAGGCACATCACAGAAACAGTGACCACAAATCAGGAATTATGTTTAGTGTCTTTAAAAGAAAAGGAAGCATAAATAAGCAAAATGACAAGCTAATTAAGTATTCACTAATACAGACAATTTATTGTTGTCTTCTCTGATTTTGTTGTTGTTGTCTGAAAGCCAAATAGAATCAGGATTAACATAGAATTTCTTTGGATGCACTTACGGAAAGTACCTGAAAATTATTTTAATAAGAAATGGTTTTCCTGGAAACCACTCAACATCTAGAAGAGCTTACCTATCAAGAATCAAGAATAAGCCCTAATGTTTAACTTTCCAGGAAGCTTTCTCTTGTTCCATGACTGGAGCCAACATTGTTCACAACATTTGCTAAGAGTTTCTTAACGTTTATTTTCTTAGGACACCATGTTTCCCTTAAAAAGGGGTAAGCAATTAAAATATATTCATATGTGCACACAGATCACACTTGGTTATCTGTGACCATGGGAAATCGAAATGAATTGACAATTGATCTAATTAGAGCATTTAAGCCCAGTGATAACATCCTACACAGCAGGCTTCCGTTTATGTGTTTGCCTCTCTCAATAGATGTTAAGTTCATTCAATTCATTGATCATATAAAGATCATATCTTTATACCCCAGTTGCTTAGGACAATGCACGTAAAGTGCTAAAACTTTTTTGAGTATGTAAACAATTCAGCAAATAAATCAAACTCTTCTTCCACTCAACAGTTTACCACTATCAATATCCCAGTTCAAGGGCTTCTACTTTGCCCTTCTCACTCACCCCCACTGTCTTTCAGTAGAAATGTCAAAAACACATGAAAGGTCCCAAATGATAGGTAACCAAAGAGAACCAACCCTAAACAAAACAACTGTCTCCTAGATCAACTGACTTTGAGTATTGATATCTTCAGCAAATTGGTAAATAAATCTTACTCTTAGTAAATAAAATCATTTTTCATTCCCTTAAGACCTATATGCCCTCCCAAACCTTTCCTAGCCACCCCCTCGCAACCTTCCACAGCCCTGAGCCAGGCTTTGGAGCTCTCATGTCACACCTGTGGAGGCTCTCTTGGGTGACTGAAGGTTGAGCAGGGGAGGATTCCTTGAAGCTCTGCTAAGTTGAGATGCTGATGCTGGGGCATTTCCTGGCTGTAGAAGCCACCTTAGCACATGATGCCATGGCAAGGGGACCTGCATTCACGGATCAGGGCAGGTGACTCACAGGGCGACACATAAGATAAGGAAGAGGAATATCGCTATCCCAGCCAGATGATAGGAATTCCATCTTAGCAAATGGGGCCAGTGCTATCAAATGAAACAGTCCAGAACACAGCCTGGGAGAACTGATCTCCAGCCTTCTCTTCCCCTAGGCGCTCAAGAAGGGCATCCAAACTATCAATTACCAGGCCAAGAGTTTACTGAGGTAGCAGAAGCCATGGGTTCTGCAGGCCATAGGGGCAACCTCAGCTTCAGACAGAACCAGTAGACATTGAAGAATATGAAAAACATCAATAAACCCAGGAAATATTTGATCCATATCCATAGCTAACAATTATTGACTAGTGATTTCATCATCCAGACTCCATGTTAAGTTCTCACATATGGTAGCGCATAATCGTCATATTAACCCTATGAGGTAGGAACTATTATTATCCCCATTTTACCAGAGAGAAAAATGAGGCGTAGAGAGTTTAAGGAACCGCCCTGCTGTAAAACGCAGAAGTGAGAATCCAATTTAAGTGCATCCAAGACAAAGACCCAATTCACCTGGAACTTTCCAACTTCCAGAAAAGGTTCTCTAGAATCATTTTAGGTTGTGGGGCACATTCCAAAATATCCTATAGAGTGATTTCCTTTTAAAAATCCCAATAGCCCGCCTTCATGCCTCACCTAATCCATGGTAGACGTCAATAACCACACGACTGAAACGGCTAAAATTAATAATAGATAGCACATGCTCTTACAGTGAGAACTTCCTGTAAAACATTTTAGGAGAAGGAGCATAAGCAAGTCATTTTGCTTCCCTGGGCTCCATTCTCTCATCTATATAATGGACTGTCGAATGAAGTGATGGTGACACCTTCCAGCTAAGTGCTGCGGTTTGTAGGCAATGTTGTTAATGCCCTGAAATCAGAGTTCTCTTGGGGGTGAGGGTCTGGCACATGCTGAGCCCTGATACATTTCTAGGGCATGCACATAGAAGTCAATGCAAGATATCTAATTTCCTTTAGAAAACCCTGAAATCATTCTTGCCAGAGTCAATTATCCAGCCATCTCAATTGGCGTAATGCTGATACACTATAAAAATATTTAAGTTGTAATTCATAAACTGTTTCCAAATCTGATTAAGTGTCCCAGCTTCTCTGTTGGTTAGAGTTTACCAAATGTTGGGTTCTACATGTAAAGTTAAATTTAAAAGCAAGTATGAAAACATTAAGACTAAGGCTCTCCCTGAAGCCTTTTAAATAAGGATGATATTGTTTTAAACTTAAGTAACTACTATTACTTTCCCATTTATGTCACTAGATCTTGAATTTCAGAAAAAATTTTTCAAAGTCTCTGTGTATATTTCAAAATATAAATTTCACAGAAACAAAAGAAACACCATGTTTCTTTTTACGAAATGAGTTATCTTTTTCATCAGTCCAAACAGAAGAAATGTACATTTGTGTTAAGCGCTTTATACATCCTATTTCTCAACCTCAAACTATTGATGGACCTCCCCTCTTAAATTTTACATGTTGTGATGAGTGATTCTTGGCCTATAATCTGCCGTGAATATACAAACGAATAGGCAGGCTTCTCTGGAAACAGATGGGAGGATAGCTGGGCAGGAATATGGGATTTACTGGACTGGAGTGCAGGGCCAGCCACTCACTAAATCCCCCACTAGGTGGAGGCACGATGAGGCCAGGACTTCTGTGTCTCATATCTCTCGGATCCACAATGCCTAAAAAAAGGCTGACCACATAGCATGTACTCAATAAACACTTGCAGAATGAATCAGTTGGTAAGCTTTCAGCAAGACCCTCAATTTCCCAGGGTTATTTCCCCCAGCAATAGGATGAGAATAGTATAACATGCCTGCCTAGATGTTCACAAGTATCAATGGACAGAAGCTGGTGAACGCATCTGTAGGAACAGAGCGAGGTATCGGTGGGGTCCTCTTCATTAGTACTTCTATCCGGCACCCAGCACAGGCATCCAGGTCAAACGAAGCGCTCATTGATGATGTTCTGACAGACTACATTTCTTTCTAGTCAGTTTGACCTTCTGCACATCTGATGGTTTATTTATGGCTTTTAGAAATTTAATTTTCACATTGAAGAAACCTCATTTCCGTCCCCCCTGCTTGGTTCCCATTATATTCTTTTTGGAGGTACTTCCACAACCCAGTTCTCCTTGCTGAACCATAACACTGGAGGGGAGTGGATCGTGCTGGTAGGATGCCTGAGTCTCCACAGGTCCAGCCCGCTGTCTGCTGCTGGTCTTCCTGAACAATGTCGAGCTTTTGCTCACACGTGTGCCTCCCCTTGGAAAGGACAATACAGGGAAGGAGACAAGGAGCTAGATAATAAACTTGGCGTTTTGATGAATAAAAACTTATGAGATATGAAAGCAAATACTGTTCTGAGTTTCTGTTCTTATCAACTTCAGCTTTTTAAAATGCCTAAGACCCAGGAAAATGACTTATCTCAATGAACTTATGTTTAATTTCTGCCAACGTCAGGTTTAAAGCAAGCCCTCCTCCATTATTTGATTAATAGTTGTATTTGTTTGAAAAGATGTTTTACTCTTAGAAACTAGTCACAAAGATCCTGTCTAGTACTTCAAATTCTGATTTAGTGAAACCGTAACAGAAACTTTTTAAACATGTGATCCCGCTGCCTTCACATCTATTCCTGAGCTTTGCTTAAAGACCTTTGAATTGTTGCAGAACCCATGCCTGTATCTAATGTCACGGCAGCTGGGACAAAGAAAACCAAGATGAGAGATGCGACACTGTTCCAATTGATTTGACTTCAGTAAACAAATCAAAACCTCAGTAGGTGCCAGCCCGTGGCAAAGGCGAGGGCAAAGTCAAAGGAAATCTCTGGGTTGTGTCATCCGTCTCCCCCCACCCCCATCCCAATGTCTCTTTTTTATTTAAACATGCTTCACCATTTGGTCATCTATACATTCAACAATGGAATTTGCATACTGGGATGAAGAGAATAAGATTTGGTTGTTGCAATAAAAAACACGTTAGAGAACTGTCCACAGACCTCTTTGGAAACGCGAAGATGACAAGATGAGGGACAGGAGAAAAGGACATGATTTTCGGGGTCCTCTGAAAATATACAGACGAATCCATATCAAACCCGGAGCTGCAGGAATATTGCATCAGGCACTTCACTACTGAGCACCGTTTCAGACTGGCCCGAGTAGATTCTGTTGTAGCCTTTTTTTTTTTCCATCCTTTTTTGTTAATTCTACACTGATTTCAAATGCACGAACGATCTACACTATACGGTAGTACTTGTGCGGCTCTGGGCCACAGTAAAATAAACCCGATCAACACTAGTCGAGGGCAGGGCTGAGGAGGTTCTGTACTGGGACTTCTAAGGTGCCAGCCACACCAGGCAGTCCAGCTGCACGGACTGAAACGCCCTCCTCACCCAGGCATCCATGGGGGCACCCAGGGTGACTACCCCAAATCCTGCACAGATCGTGAAACAAAAGTAGTTAGAAATTCAACAGGGGCAGACTTTAGTCCCCACCGAGGACCGGAGAACCGGTCCAATTATTACTAAGTCCCAACAATAACGTTCGATTTTAGGAAAACCGGACCAGCTCTCAAGTAACTTTAACTCCCTAACGTGGGTCTCAGGATAACCGTGCATGTGACAATGGGATAGCCCCAAGACCCACAGCATTCTCCAGGGCGCTGCGGGGACCTGGGAACCTGCGCGCACACAGACGATGGTATTTACCTCGAGTCGACTTAGACTGGAGCTCTTGGAGCGCGACTTCTTGCGCAGGTACACCGAGAAGAACCTGCGCACGGTGAACTTCTTCATGCTCAGCTCCATCGTCCCGCGCCCAGCCGGGAGGAGCCGCAGGGCCGGAGGACGCGCATCCCCGGCGCATCCCAGGCGCGCGGGGTTAGGTCCGCGGGCGGGCGCGTGAGGCTGGGGAGCCCAGCGCAGCGGCCATCGGCGCGGGGCGCGGGCTGCGGGCACAAAGGGCAGGCCGAGCCGGCCACGGCGGCCGGGCCACAATGCTCCCTCCTCCTCCTCTGCCTCCTCCTCCGCCAGCTGCTTCCCAGCGAGGAACAGCCCCGGCAGCCTCGCCCCGCCCCGCCCTCCGCCACTACCGCCAATCAGCGCCCGCCGCCGCAGGCGCTCCCTCCTCCTCCTCCTCCTCCTCTTGCCCTGAGAGGACCGGCCCCGGACAGCCCGCCCCCGCCCCGCCTACATCCACTACCACCAATCAGTTCCTGCCTCCTCGCCCCGCCCTCTGCCACTGCCACCAATCAGCGCCCACCGCCCCAGGCGCCCCCTCCTCCTACTCCTCCTCCTGTCCTCCGAGCAACCCCGCCCCACACCTGCCCCGCCCCCTGCCACTACCGCCAATCAACGCCCGCCGTTACGCCTAGCCACGCCCACCTCCTCAATCTCTGCCACTACCACCAATCAGTGCCCACCGCCCAGGCGCTCACTCCTCCTCCTCTCTCCCTCCGAGTAGCCGCTGGGTGCAGCCCCGTCCCGCCCACTGCCCCGCCCACAGCCTCCACCGCCAATCAGCGCCCGCGGGGGCGCATGCCTAATAAGCCCCGCGGAGGACCGCTGCGCTAGGCGGGCGGTGCGGCTGCTCAGCTGCGTCTGCCTCTTGCTCTCCGTTCGGCTCCGTTGCCTGCTGGGCTTGGGGGTGTCATTATGTTTCCTTTCCTTAAAACATCTATATACACACTTTGGCACAATGCTCTCCTCTGCCGAACAAAACTTTAATTGTTGACTAGCAAACACTTCTAGAAAATGGAACAAAATCCGGGGGCCACTGTGAGCCTTCACTGGTGCGCTTTGCACCTTTCCTCGCCCCGGCCTCGGGGACCCTCTCCTTGCAACCCTTCCTGGCCCCGGGGACTTTCTCCTCGACTCCGGCCCCAAGCACCCTCTCTTCGCACCCCCTCTCGGCCCCGGGACCCTCTCCTCGACCCTGGCCCCGCAGCCCTCGCGCCCCGATCTAGGGGTCCACCCATCACTGCCCGGGTGGTGAACGCATCCCCACAAGGTTCATCGGGCAGCCAGGGAAGCCTCCCTTGGCTGTGGTTGGAGAACAAAGACAAAATCCGTCCTCCCTGACCTCCGACTCCATATATAGAAAATTATCCAAAGGAATGACCTATCAGGGCCGGCCCAGACAGCGTCCTGAGGCAGGGCTCTCAGAGGCCAGCTGCTGGCTGGAGGGCTGCAGGGGATTTGCCTTAAAGGAGAACGCACTGGTTTCTTTTCTAGAAACGCTCGTCAGATGGCTGCAGGCAGTTCCAGGTCTGTGAGCTCAGGACTCCGTGCAGCTTTTTCTGTTTTACTCTTGTGCAATGTCCACGTTTTGAGTTTATGTTTAAGATAGGGTCAAACAATCTCATTAGCTACTGCCACCACCCCCTGCAAAGTCCAGAAGCATTAGTGCTTCGGTACGTATCACACACGCTGCTTTGGCCTGGCAGATTGTGAAAATCCACGTGTCGTGTCATCCCCTTGGCTGAATCAAAGATAGCATTAATATTTGGGATAGGCTATCTTTGTAAAGTGAGTCAAGAGGGTGGATGCCCCCAAACAAGAACTGGTGAGTTCATGATGCGTCTGGGTCACAAGGTGAGGTCAGATACACTCTCTGGGGCTTAATGAATGCTGCAGGCTTGGTAGTGGCAAGCACAGAGAGTTTGGCATCAGGGCTGGCAGTGCCACTTCCTTGTTTGGTGAGCTTGAGCACACTGGCATGTTTTGTGTTCCCACTCTGCATTTCTAAGATGACAATGTGCCCATCAAAACTGGTTCCTGCTGCCCTCAAGGATTGTGCTGGGGGGCAATTATTGGTATTCTGGTGGGCAGTTCCCCCCCCACACCCTCGCCACCACCCAGGCATCCCAGCTCTAAGCAAATGCAAAGACAGCGTTGGGCTATGCCACGTTGCTGTTCTGGCAAAGAGAGCAGCTGAAAGATGTTGGACATTGGGCTGGTCACCAACTCTAATTTGACTGGGCTTCACTGTGGGGAGCTGGTATGACTGGTCAGAGACAGGAGTGTGGTATGCCGACTATGCCAGCTCAGGGGCACCCTGCTCCAGACAAGGCCCTGGGGCAGGCCTAAATCAAGGCTGTGTTTTAGCAAGAAGAGCATTTTGACGATCTGGAGTAACAGCACTGGAAAGGAAACGTCTTATGGAACATTCATGATACTCCCAAATTTGAGTGCCACAAAACTGTTCTATTGAACTTGGAAATCTCAAAAGAAAAATCAGCTTTCATTTGTCAATCGTGGAATTCATTTCATTGCTAGAACAAATCTGTTTGCCTTTGTTTTTGTCCTGGTAAAATAAAAGTGTATTGAAATCTCTAGCAAGCATTGACCACCACTTCATGTGCTTATACAAGGAAACCCTGCAGACCACCAAATCTGGGATAGGTGTCAGGGCCACTTGAAATTGGGTCCAAATGACCATTACCAAATACCAGAAGAGAAAAGGTGAGGTTGATAAAGGCTCGTGCCCAGATGAGGAGTGGGTGGGCCGGGAGAGAAGGCAGATTGCTCAGCAGCTCCTCGGTTACCTCAAGTTTCTCCCTGACTTAGCACTAAAAGTCTGCGACTGAATTCGGTGGCTACTGCTGCTTCTAAGAGAGTACCGGATTGGCCAGTATGCATTCAATTCTGTTCAACCAATGATTATGGAACACCTACTAGCACCCGGCACTGTGCTCCGCATCAGGGAGGCAAAAATGGTGACCACATGGCTCCTGACCTCCAGAAGTTCACAGTCGAGTGGAAGAGAAGGAAAGTGAATAGACAAATACAATGCAGTTTTTGTGTAATGTGAAAGAAACATGTAGGAGGATGCTCTGTGAGCAGCAATAAATGAGAAGTCTATCCTCAGCAGAGAAGCCAAGAGGAGGTGGCCTCTGGGGTGACCCCTGGGGATAAGGAGATTTCCTGGGCAGAAAGAGGAGGCGGGGCCCCAGGATGTGGAAGAACAGGGCTATTGAGACCTTAGAACAAACAAGATTTCATGATTGATTAACGAAAATTAAAGTCCCTATGAAGTCCCCAAGACAAGTGAGCTATAAAATTTCAAAACTTCAAAGATAGTTAACCGAGAGCCTGTTCCACACCCTGAGACTCCCCTGTCTTTGAGAACACAAAATGCCCTGGACAGGAAGGAGAGGGGGCTTTTGTCAGGAAGCTGACTTGGGCAAGATCTGTGCTGCCACCCCCTTCCTTGCCTTCCACCCAAAGGACTTGGGCGGGGAAGGAGTGCTACCTCCTTTCTTTCCAGCCCCCACAAGAACTGTGATTTGCTGGGGACAGAGCACCTGAGGTCTGGCTTCTAGAGGAGAAGAGGGATGGCCATTGCTCCGGGGAGGTGCCAGGGGGGATGGGGGTGGGGTGGGGCTGTTCATTGAGTGGACCAAAGGATATATGAACGTTTCCTATAGCTCAGACATGGCCATGCAGTACAGGGGCAGTTTGGAGGTCTCTGAGACCCAGTCTGGAACAGAAGCATCTGGCACCAGGTGGAGGGCTGAGGGAAGAATTCTAAGTAACCCCCAAATGGAATGCCTCTGTCCTGTAAGTGGGCTGCAGGCTGTGGGGGAGAGGGTCTCCAGCCACAGCAACATCAGAAGAAGACAAAACAGCTCTCCATGAGAGAAAGGTTCAGGCTGGGCCCAGGGAGCGAGACCAGCTGAGTCAGGACCAGTTTGAGGAAGCCTTTTCTATCTCCTTCTCTCTCCTCTCCTCCTGGCTCTGACCCTGAAAGGGACACTGCAGGCTTCCAGCGTGATGGGAACTTAAGCCAGGCAAACAGAGAGTGTCTGAGTTTGATCAGTACTTAGGACTAGAAATATTAATTTCTTAATCAAGTGTTTAAAACTTAAAGCAAATATGGTTGTCTGTTGTCCAAGAGTGGGAAGAAAAGCCATGGAGATTGACAGGGTCCTCCCGTTGTTCACACTACTGACAAATATTGAAAGGTATGTTTTGATCCAATCACAGCCAAGTTTATTCAACAAACCAGTTACAACTGTGAGTGAGGAGAAGGAAGAGTCAAAAATGATGTCCAGGTTTGCAACTCTGAGATTCCGTTCCGACAGCCCTGAGGGGCACGGAGAACCAAAGCCCACCCACCCAGCGCAGGGTTGCAGCAGGGCTCTTCCCTCAGGGTGCGGGTGGACTACAATAACCATCCCCCCCGCCGTAGACAGGGAATCATAATTGAACACTGGCACTAAATGTGGGAGCAGGGCAGGGCAAGAACTATCCCCTGATAATTTGTGAGCACAGGCGGGCCTTACAGGGGCCTGTGGCCTTAATTCACTCCTATGTAATCTAAAAACAACAAAACCTCAAATTGAGAATTTAAAGTGGTCTCAAATGGTTCTTACTCCAGGTGCCTAGCAGAGGCACACAGAAACGCTCTCTAGAGAAACCACATTAAACCCAGGCTTCAGAGAACTCCTTCAGATGCAGTTCCAAAGATGATGTGCTCACAGTCACTGAACACACGGTCCACAAGGACGCTGGGATCAGCAAAGCCAGAGGGACAACCGACCACAGAATCAGACACGTGGACTTCGCTCCTGGACTTACCAGATGTAGAATATAAAATTATCAAATCTACTATGTTTAAGGAAATAAAAGGAAGAAAGGAAAATATGATTGAAGAACAAGAGACCCTCAGAGCGCCCGAGCAGATAGGAAAATGAACAATATACGCTGCGATTGAAACCATGTAGTACTGGGTTACTGCGATTGAAACCATGTAGCACAGATTAGATACAGCTGAGCATAAACGTGCTCTTCGTGAGAGAGCACATTCGATACAGGTGGAAGCGCTCAAGTGCACAGTGGTACGAAGTATCGTGAGATGGAATGTACATTGGAGAGTGAAATATCTTGAATTAAATTTCCACCCACTGTTCCAATTGTGACTTGACCTTTGCTGAAATTCTCTAAGCCTCTAGAACAGGGATTATCAACTAGAGGTGACTTTGTCGCCCAAGGGGACATTTGGTAATGTCTAGACAACCATTTTTGGTTGTCACAACGGGGGGGTGATGAGAGATGCTGCTGGCATCCAGTGAGCAGAGGCCAGGGAGGCTGATGAACATCCCCTTTGCGCGGGACAGCCCCTCCACAAAGAATGATCTCGTCCCAAAGGCCGTCCTGCTGAGGCTGAGAAACCCCACTCTGTGCGATGAAGGGGGGGGGGGGGAGGAGGAGGAGAAACCTGTGGCACTTTTCACACAAGGTTGTCACCTACAAAAATGGCAATTTTGTGCAGTTAAACCAATATATGCTCAACAAAGTTATTTGTTAAAATCCTAGCGTTTCACACAGAAAATTAATGACATGACTAGAAAGGCGTAGACCCCGAATTCCAGAATTTGTATTTGAATGCTCTCTCTATTAAACTATATTGTCTTGTGCAGGGCACGAACATTCACTCTGCTGCCCAAACCAGAAGGTAAGAATTCCCATTCGCTTCTGTCACTTCTTCATTCCTTATGTCTAACGACAGACAGACTTGTCAATGATGACTTTCTAAATATTGTCCATGTCTCCCTTTCTTTCCAAGTAATATAGTTGGGGCCCTCATCAGTTCTTGCCAGAATATAGTAATTACAGGCTAAATGCTATCCCCCACAACCCATCTGTGATCCTACTACCAAACTGATCTTTCTAGAAGCAAATCAGGTCAAGTTACCCCCTATGCACCATAGCGCCCACCCCATGTCTGCCAGGATGAAGGGCAAACTCCAGAGCTCACAGGCTGTGTTCTTCTTGATCACGTCTCCCTCTGCTTTGTTATTTGCCTCTCCTCCCACTCCCCTAGAACTCGGGCTGTGCCCGCCATGCTGACATGCTGTGTCAAGATGAACTTCCAGCCTCCATGATGCTGTGCATGCTGGTCACTGCCTGGTATGTCCTTTCTGCCCTCCTGCCTCTACCTACTGGTCACACCTCTTTCGAGATTCAGTATCATTCCCCAGGAAGCCTACTGAAATCCCTCCACGCCAGAGGCTGTCTTATGGAGTCCTTCCCTGGGGTCCCCGTTTTACTAATCACACTGGATCACGGCTCTTGGCTTGTCTGTCTACCTCTCCCACCAACTTGGAAATACTCAGGATGGCCACTGTCTGCAGCACTCCATATGTGTTTGTTTAAAGAGATTTTATGATGATTATTTTCAGAGATTTGCTGGTTATGAAGAGCTGGGCCTACATTATTATTTCATGTCTGTAACACACATGAAATCTACAAAACAGACATGGTGAACCCCATCTAATGAGGTGAAGAGACTGAGGCCCAGGGAGGTGAACTGACCATCTACACTTACACACAAGATGAAAAGCGTTCGTCCAAGGTCTGTGCATCAATGAATTCACAAATTCTCAGTGTGTCGAGCACTATACTAGCTGTGTGTCAAAAGAAATCATGAGTGAGTAGCAATCAAGAGGGCGACAGGCCAGGACTTCATTTCTCTAGACGATTACACTTGGTCAAGAAATGCCCCGAGGCCAAGATCCTGCAGACAGAGCATCTCACAGACAGAAGTCCCCGGTGGCGGCCTCCACCGGCTTGATTATGGCTTTGGGGTCATGTGAGTGCCTTTGGCAGCAGGAATGTTGAGCTCTAGCGTGCAGAATGGCTAGATTTTCTTGTTAAAGGTTAGTTTACTCACGAGACAGTAGAGGGACACCAAAGTGAGGCTTATTCCATGGAATAGCATTGAGAGAAAAAGGCATCCAAGTGCGTGTGCCAAGGGTAAGAAATGTGAAAAACATTTCATGTAGATGCTATAACATGCCTCTGGTCTTCTCTAATCATCAATATTTTAAAAGACAGAAGGGCAAAAGAACCATTGTTTCATTGGGAGGTGACAGCATCTGTAGAACTTCTGGGTTTGAGCTTTATTATTGTTCACACGTTGTGATGGGTTGAATTGTGTTCCCCCAAAAAGATATGTTGAAGTCCTGACCCCTAATACCTTGGAATGTGACCTTTTTTGGAAATAGCGTTGTTGCAGATGTAATTAGTTAAGATGAGATTTCACTGGGGTAGAGTGGGCCTTGATCCAATATGACTGGTGTCCTTGGAGTATTTGGTCTAACAGTATATAAGGAAACTTAGCTGTGAATAGAGAAATAAGGGGCTTTTTCTTGTCAACCCAAGCCTATACATAAATTATAGAGGAACTTTAAAAGGAAAGGAGTTAGCAGGAAAGAGGAAGCTGGTTAAAACTATAGCAGGAAGGATTTCTGTAACTTAAAAAGGAAAAAAAAAAATCCCTCATAATGGAAAAGTCTCTCCAGACCTGGAATGAGTACAATGGAGAATGTAAAATCCTTGCCAGAATTTTTTAGCAAGAAATGTTCATTTTTTGTGTGTGTGTGAGGCGATCAGCCTGGTGCTAACATCTGCCAATCCTCCTCTTTTTTTTGCTGAGGAAGACTGGCCCTGGGCTAACATCCGTGCCCATCTTCCTCCACTTTACGTGGGATGCCACCACAGCATGGCCTGCCAAGCGGTGTGTCAGTGCACGCCCAGGATCCGAACTGGCGAACCCTGGGCCACCGCAGTGGAGCACGTGCACCCAACCACTTGCGCCACCGGGCCAGCCCCAAGAAATGTTCATCTTTTAAAAAAGATTTCATAGATATCTGGAGCATTTCAGGCACTAAATACTTATACTAGAGATGGGAACTGAATGAACATGTTAAGGAAACACTCAGGGACACTAAAACAATAGGGTTAATCCTCATAGTATATAGTGTCTGTGGTCCGTCTTCCTCATCTTTCTCATCAGAGGGGTACAGGAGGAGGCTGGGGTGGGGGAAGACCATTTTTGGGAATATGATGGATTACACATGTAGAGGAGCATTCCTGAGACACATAAAAATGCTAGATAAAACAGGGAAAAATCCTCTGTCTTTAAAAGCATGGCTGATCCAATAGTAAATGGGGGAAAATAAATTTAGGCAAAAAATGAGAAGAAGAAGACATTTCCTAATAGTAAGCAATGTTATGAGCAGCATTTGTCCTGGAGTCTGTATCAGTCCCGTAACCTAGATGTGAGGTTTCAGCAAGGTCTGGAGAACAGGGAGAACTGGGGAAAGCCTGGGGCTCATGTAGGGTGGGAGGTCAGGTCAGAGCCACCCTGTGGAAAGTCAGGATCCTCGTAGGGCAAACTCTAATGGGTCAGCCAGGAAAACCTCACTCAGCAGGAGGAAAGGTGTTTATTCAGATGTGAGCACTGGGAAGGGAAGGAAAAAGAATTCTCCTCTTGGACTTCTGCAGTTCATGCTCGTTCTAGTTTGAGGCCAAAATTCACACTCCTAGTGTGGCCCGGAAAACTCCAAGTCAACAATTAACTTTTTAATGGTCCCACATTGTAGCACCGCAGGGACCGGGCAGAAGCAAATATAAGTCCTCTGGAGCAACGTGCTTTAAACATGTCTCAAAGCTTAAACACAGAGAAAATTCTAAGGACATGAGCTCGCAATCATAAATTGTCGAATACCCGAGGAAATAGGCTACCATGAGCAAGAGTCAGTAGAGAGAATAAATTGCAGAAACAGACTTGCCAAGACTGCAGACATTGACATTTTTGTATAAATAATAGAAAATATGTTTTTTAATGTTTAAAAACAAAAAGGGGGATTGAAAGCATTACAAGGAAATTAGAGATTATAAAATGATCAAGCAGATTTGTAAACATAAGTATAACTTTAAAAATTAAACTATAATAATTTAAATTAGAAACCCAATAGATAGAGTAAACAGTAGTTTAGACAAAGTCCAAGAAAGAGTTGATAAAGGAGAAGTTAGATCTGATGAAAATTGACAGAATGTAAATCAGAAAGTCAAAAAGACAGGAAATATGAAAGGCAGGTTAAGAGATATGGAAGATAGAAGGAGAAAATTCCAGCATGCCTTTGAGTCTTAGAATAAGAGAGAAGGAAGAAAGAAAGAAAAGTAGAAATTCACTATTCAAAGAGGTGAGATAATAATTGAGAACTTTTCAGGGTTGATAAAATACACCAATCCTCATATTTATAAAGGCCCCAAAATAAATTTAATTCTCCCAAAATACTAAGAATTAAATAAAAATAAATCCATACCTAAATACATCATATTAAATCTGCAGAATGCCAAAAACAGAAAAGAATCTCTTCAGAGGAACGAGAAGAAAAGAGAGATTTTCTACAAATGAATGTTAGAGTGTTAACTAACATCTCAAGAGCAACATTGGAAGCCAAAGAGAGTGGAATACTATCTGCAAAGTGCCAAGAGAAAATAATTTCAACCTCAAATTCTCTGCCTTCCAAAATCTTTCAAGAATGAAGGCAAAATAAGGACATTTCCAGATAAACTACCTGAGAAAGTTCACTTCTAATGAAAACTTATGGGTAAAGCTACACACTCATGGCTTGCATAAAAAGAAATAAATGTATTGCATGATTTGTGGACTTACATCAAATTAGAAATGAAATCTTGATTTAAAAAAATAGCATATACAGAAGGAAGTGGGATCAGAGTTACAATCTTCTAATGTCCTAGTATTTTCCGGGAAGTCAACAAAGATGCAGATTAAGTTAAATATACATGCTAAAATTTCTAAAGTAACGCATAAAAAAATAGAAGTTCAGGGGCCGGCCCGGTGGCGCAAGCGGTTAAGTGCGCGCACTCCGCTGCGGGGGCCCGGGGTTCGCTGGTTCGGATCCCGGGCGTGCACCGACGCACTGCTTGGCAAGCCATGCTGTGGCGGCGTCCCATATAAAGTGGAGGAAGATGGGCACAGATGTTAGCCCAGGGCCGTCTTCCTCAGCAAAAAAAAAAAAAAAAGAGGAGGATTGGCGGATGTTAGCACAGGGCTGATCTCCTCACAAAAAAAAAAAAAAAAAAAAAATAGAAGTTCAGTGTGTAATTGCTAAACAAATAGACGCAAAGTATAGAACAAGAAAAATACTCTAAAAGAGGTCAAGAAAGAAGGAAAAAAAGAAATTTAGAAAAAGTAGCATAAGTAGAAAACACAAACCATTGGGAGTGGCAACCTGGGTCTCTGCATTCTTCATTCATTCTTGCTGAGTATGGGAAGAACACAAGGTACTGCCCACTCTTAACCCAGGCCATTTCTCAGAGTTGTGTTTGCAATGAGGAACCTTGAGGGATGAGGTAATATTTCCCCCCAAGACAAAGAACAGGCTTGCTTACTCCTTGTTATAAAACACCAGGGTCCCCAAGCTAAGTGTTCCTCAATTGAGATGCAGTTTCAGTGTGAGCATAGCATCCATCTGGGGCCCCCTGCATTGCCTCCTTGAGGCTTGGGTGCAATGGAAACCAACGCAAATATGATAGTCATGCCACTTGAGTGATGAAGTCCCTTCTTTCTGGTCCTGGAAGCTTATGTCTTCTTCCAGCATCCACAAAACAGTAACAGGCTGATTATTAGTTTGTAAATAAAGTAAAATCAAGTCCTAGACCAAACACAAACTAAAAGGGTAAAACAAACCAAAATATATCAAAAATTACAATCAGGGGCCGGCCCATGGCTTAGCGGTTTAGTGCGCGTGCTCTGCTACTGGCGGCCCAGGTTCGGATCCCGGGTGCGCACCGATGCACTGCTTCTCCAGCCATGCTGAGGCCACATCCCACGTAGAGCAACCAGAAGGATGTGCAACTATGACATACAGCTATCTGCTGGGGCTTTGGAGAAAAAAAGGAGGAGGATTGGCACTAGATGTTAGCTTAGAGCCGGTCTTCCTCAGCAAAAAGAGGAGGATTAGCACAGATGTTAGCTCAGGGCTGATCTTTCTCACAAAAAAAAAAAAAAATTACTATCAATGTTAGTAGGCTAAACTCTCCAGTTAAAAGACAAAAAATGTCAAACTGGTTTAAAATAAATTTAATTATAAAGTCATGTCTAAAACAAGAGACATAGAATGTTTCAAATAAAAGAATTTAAAAAGATATATCATGCAAATAGTAACGCAAAGAGAGCTAATGAAGCAATATTAATGTCACACAAATTATATACAACAAGCATTCAAAGACATTAAAAAAACTACATATTGATGAATGTTTCAATTCACCACGATACAATAATTCTAAACTTGCATGCACCAAATAATATAGCTTCAAAATATATTAAACAAAAATTGACAGAATCAAGAGGAGAAATTGACAAATCCATTATCATTTGGGGAAATGTTTGACATATCTTTCAGTAAATGATAAATCAAGCAGAAAAACAAAAATCAGTAAGTATTTTGATAATTCAGCAATAATTTAAGAAAGTTGACTTAAGGAACATATATAGTACACAACATCCAACCACTTTAGGTTGTGCCTTCTTTTTAAGTACAGACAAAATATTTACAAAAATTGACCATGTTGTAATCTAGGCCACAAAGCACAGACCAGTAAATTACCTAAAAAATAATCTCACAAGTATCATATAGATAGATTTTTCTTCCATACCATAAAGATCACTTTTATTTGATTATTAATAACCTCATATGATTGGAAAAATTTTAAATATAATTTTAATAGTACTCTCATGTATAGAGGCTTCATGAAACAGCCATGATATTTTGACACAAATCTCAGACCTATTTCCAGATCAATGCCTTGGGCTACCTTTTTTTTCCTACAAACCCAAGCAAGGCTGCCAGTCCTCACCCAATTCTATGGAACCAACTTGATGTAAATGCCTAAACTGACCTCTGCTCTCCAAGGTCATCTCACCACACTCTTCCTCTTGCTGCCTGTGCTCTAGCCCACTGACCTGCTCTCAGCTCTGCAGCTATATCACACTCCTCACTGCCTCAGGCCATTGTACATCCAGTTACCCACATCTGGACCATGCTGGACCCCTACTCTCACTCACTGAGATTAAAATCTGCCTCCAGCTTTCACTCCATTTCCAGTCTTTCAGGGATGCTTTCCATGAACCCCCAGAATCAGCCAGGCCTCTGGGTAAATCCTCTTAAAGTAAAAGGAATTCCTTAGATTGGAACACTTAGGTGTACGTGTATGATCATTTGATTAATGCTTTTATTCCCACTGGACCTTAGACTCTGTGAGGGCAGGAATTGTGTCTATTTTGCCAACTACTACACACAGTTATGATGCCTGGTACGTGCAAAACAAATATTTGTTGAATGGATAGATGAGTGAATCAGGCAGTGGACTGGCAGCTAGATAGCCACCATTGCTTTTTCTACACCATGTGCTTTGTGATGCAGGACAGAGTGTAGAATGAGGATTGACTTGGAAAGGCTAGATCTCCCCTTCTCTCCATCCCTCTTCCTTTCTTTCAGCCAGTAATTAGCACCTCACCTAACTGAGGGGCCAAGTCAGGAACCCTAAATAATATTTTTAGGTTTGCTAACGACATACACTATATACTGTTTTTAAAAAAAAAAAAACAGAATTCTTTAGTAGGGAACAGATGTTAGAGTCACAGTGGTACATCCTGAAGTTCACCATTGTGTCCGGCCCACATTTCTGAGCCAACATGTGCCCCATTTACGCTGCCTGCTACCCCAGCCCGTGACGTCACTGCTTCCGGTCATTCTTGTGATTGCACTTCCTTCCTGGGACAACTGGCCAGGCAGTCTGCTGACTTTTCAGGAAGTTTGAGACTCTGGTCCTGTCACCGTTCGCTGGGAGCAGCTGCTTTATCTAAATCTCCCAGGCTTCTCAGGCAAGGATTAGACTTAAGTTGCAAACTTGAAAGTACATTGCAAAAGCATTTTAGCTTGGAAATATTTTAAGTAACAGCCTAAAAATATAAAAAACCAAAAAAGAAATAAAGATCTGGGAATTTGTCATTTCCATGGAGTATTAACACGACTGGTGTTGTGGTTTGTGTCCCCCAGAAAGATATATTGAGCTCCCCACCCCAAAACCTGTGTGTGGGACCTTATGTGGAAATACTAGGGTCTTTGTAAAGGTAATCAAGTTAAGAGGAGGTCATAATTGGATTAGGGTGGGCCCTAAATCCAATATGACTGGTATCTTTATAAGAAGAGACACACACACAGAAGAACATCATGTGAAGACAGAAACAGAGATTGGAGTGATGCCTCTACTTGCCAAGAATGCTAAGGACAGCCGGCAACACCAGAAGCTGGAGAGAGGTTGGGTCAGATTCTCTAGAGCCTTCAGAGAGAGCTCGGCTCTGCCCACACCTTGATTTTGGAGTCCTAGCTGGGGGAGACCGTCTTGAGAGCCAGGGGAGGTGGTGAGGGCTTACGGGGGTAACTTCTTGGGGGTACGCACTGGTGTGAGAAGCCTCTGGCAGGACTGTGAGCCCCCGGACAAGCCATCCTAGCAAGGGGTTCTCCCTCTGCACAGACACAACATCTGGAATAAAATCAGACCCCACTCTGACTTGGGTATTCTCCTCCCTCGCCTAGGACTTCTCCCTTAAAGGATCAGTGTTGCCCACAGTCATTTCGACAGCTTGATTTTCTTCTTTGGTTACTACAGCTCTTCATTTGGTAGAGTTTTTGTTTTGTTTTATTTTTATGGCCTGTTGGAATGCACTGATCTTGGGATGATCCAGCCCCGCAGGTCAGGACGCGCTTCCATGTTTCCCACAATCCGTCCTTCCCTGTTGGAGCTGCTTTTCCCTCTGTCCACAGCCTGGGGGTCCAGATGGATCTCTGCAGGGAGCTGGTTGGATTTTCCACACTTCTGCTGCCAAGCCTGCAGCCTGCTAGCAATCGTGCTGAATGGAGAGATGCTCTCAGGACAGGAAAGGTACTGTGACAGGCATCAGTGAAGCCATGTGTTCCCCGGATTGCACTAGGACAGTTTCAGGTGTGCGGTGAGGGCTCCTGAGCACAGACGTGTCTATACTTTACGCGTCTCAGAAAGTCGCTCTAATGTTTACAATGTGCTTTGGGGTCATTCCACACTTGGGATCATATCCACACCATTCGAGTATGTTTTAAAAATTCAAGTCTGGTGAGCCCCTCCCTTATCTACAACCTCAATGATTTCCCATACTTTTTAGGATAAAGTTTAGGTCCCTTGGAGACCCCACAAGGTCCCCATATGCCTCTTCAACCTCTTTCTATGCTACTTGATAAGAGGACCTCTTTGCTACGTTTGTTCTGACTTACCTTAAATTATCCAAAGGTAGTGTTTTTATTCTTATTTTTTTAAATAGCACCTTCACTTATCTAATTTCCTCTCATTCTTCAAAGCTTTATTTAAGAACCATTTTCTATGGGAAACTTTCCTACACACACACACTCCACACACACATACATATGTGATTGCACACACACGTGTGCACATTGAACACACACGTGCACACATACCCACTCCAACACACACACATATGGCCCCACTGCTAATTTCATGCTCTTTCCCTAAGCACCTACAGCATGATGGACCCCCTCCCTCATGTACCTTACAATAACCGTAATCGTCCCTTTGTCTTTGTATCCGTGACTGGACAAAAAGCCACTTCAGGGTAGATGCCGTGTCTCATTTCACAAGAAGGCAACTGGCATGGGAGATTCATTTAATCATTGTTTCTTGATTGAACAAATGAATGATTTCATGTATAGGGACCCAATGATTCTCATGCAGGGACTCACCATTTGAGTATTTTCATCTATGAACTTCTAAATCTGTCTTTCCAACTCCAACAGCTCTCAATGGCTGGAGTCTCATATTTATAACTGTCTGCTGTATGGCTCCATCTGGATGTCGTTCCAACTATATTTGTAATATTTACTCCAACACCTGCATCTCATGCGAGGCCTGACCTCTGTAATGGCGCTGTCCATCTCCTAACCACTTAGCTGTCACTCAGACTGTGGACGCCCGGCACAGGAAACATATTCACTCTTCCCTCTTCACCACCCATACGCATTCTTTCAATTGCCAAGCCCCATGGAATTCACCTGTGCTGCCTCTGCCCCCAGGTCTAGGCCCTCCTCGCTGATATCCTTCCTTCAACCTTACTCCGGTTCATTCAACACATCACTAATGGATTCGTGCTTCTACACTGCTCAGCCCTCAACCTCTGTGCTATACTGTGCTAACTCAACTAAATTCAAGCTGCCATTCAAAACACCCATCATTCGTCCCCATCTACCCCCAAGCTCATCTCCCACCACCCATGGCCTCTGCTCTTCACTCCAACCCAGCTGGACCAGGCCAGGTTTGCACACCTGCCCTTCACATTCCTGCCCCCGGGGCCTGCACAGCCTGCTCACTCTTTCCTCCTCCAAATCTCTGCCTGTAGGGATTCTCTCCATCTTTTTTTTCAGTGTTGGTATATTTCATTGATCAAATTCAATACTTTATAAAATCAATGTACACCATTCATTCATATGCGTGTATGTACATGTGAACATGTGGTTCCCGTGTGTGTGTAGATATCTGTTCTCTTATTTTACATTTTACATGCTCAAAATATATAAACAAACTCCTTTGCCTCTAGGAAAATTCTCAAAATACAGTTGAGAATTCATCTTGCCACCTAGCAGAATTAGAAGTTGAGGCATTGCAAAGTGGGAATCTACTTGTATACTTCCATCTTTTAAGGCCAAACTCAAAGAGGATCTTTTATTCATGCATTTCCTTTTTCCCAGTAGGAGAAAACTTCTTTCTTCTATGAAACCCTTGGCACTTTGTAGCTATTATATTGACCATAATATTTTAACTTGTATTCTAGTTATTTGTTCTTGTATTATCCTTCCTGCTAAATCATCTGCCACTTAGGGATGGGGATTTTACCTCACTCATCTCTGCAGCCTCTGCTTCCAGGATAGTGTTTTGCACGTAGTAGGTCTTCAGTAAGGGACTGTGGAATTGGGTTGGATTGCAGACACCGTGGTGGGCTGATGAGGAGAAATATGATGTTAGGAGGCTCCCTGTACCTCATCAGGCAAGCGAGCCTGTATGCATGGGAAGTGGGACCACGGTGACTTCCTAGGACAGCGCCCAGCCTCCAGCGTGACTGTTGATGCTACTGGGACCGCAGAACTGTAAGGAGCCTTGTCTTCCTGCTAATTTTCATTATGAGCGGGACTCACTGGCACAGACTTCAGATTTGTGTGGCAACCTTTCATTGACAGGTAGTCAATGTCACCACGGAGAGTAGAAAGATGGCAGTCTTTAAACTATTCTTATTTAAAAAATAATCTTGTTGCCCTTAAAAGAACATTGGCCTTGAGCTGAAATGTTAGATGGGGTAATGTGATAGGCTCTCATTTCTTAAATCGGAGATTTACAGTATATGCTCTAAGGAAGATTCCCTCAACATCATACTCATTTGTTTTGTTGGGAATTACAAAAAATGCACAATTTACTCACATCCCAAGCTGCTGAGCAAGATTCCCTTTCTACTTCTGTGGGAATGAGACGAGGCTTCCCCCAGGGTTTCTATTTTGGGGTCTCCGTGGGAAATCTTTCATCACCACATTCTTACTCATAGATGTTGAAATAATACAGGATCCAATCTGCCTCAGGAACTAAGAGATGGAGAAGAGGGGGTATTCTCTGGCTGCCTGGATGCATGGGGGAGGGAAGAGTGGTCCATTTTCATCGTCCTTTTTTCCTACCATCACTTGAGGGTCAAGAAATCATGATTCCTTTTCGGCCTCTGTCCTGCATTCACTATAGCTTGCCCCTCAGACACAAAGTCCAGCCGCATCATATTCTTGTAATATTGTGCGTAGAGGTAAACTGAGTCAGGCACGTAAGCATAGTCCACATTCTATGGGTTTGGGAAAGCTCAATTCATTGGCTCCAACCTCACACAATTCTCTCTCTCTTCCTTTCTCTTTCTCTCTCTCTCTTTCTCCAATATCCCAGCTGAAATTCTACATCACTTCCACTCTCAGACCAATCTGTAGAAAGCTGTCCCCTGGGATGATGGACAGACCACAGGACTCTGCCCAGTCGTGTCTGGGCAGCCTACCGGGATTAGAGATGGGTGCGCAGAGCTGGAGAGGCTCAGCTTGGTTTGGGTCTAATACCTGGATGGGCCATGTTTTTGTTTTCAGCACCTAAAATTATGGCCCAGGGACAGCTCCATGCAAAGGTCCCCTGACTGCTGGGACATGCACCCAATGTGACCACGTTATACCCTCATCCAGCTCCTTGTTTATAGCTGTGGACACCATCTACAGAAAATGTCAGTGCTTTGCTCAGGATCACCAGCCAAGTGAGGATCATATTTTGAACCAGAACCTAGATTTCTTGGCTTAACATTGGTATCTTTTCTTCTTTATCTCATAGTTACATCTTAGTATTTTTTTTTTTTTTTTGGTGAAAAGCAGAACATATCTTCTACTTCTAATTGACCATCTGAAACCATTTATACCACTCAGCAAGTACAGAAAAGTGTGGTATCATATGGGCAGCAATTCAAAGATTTTTTTTACCAGATTATGCAATTATCTCAATGTACTGCATTATGTAAGTATACCTGAAAAATAGGTTATTACAAGCAATAAAACTAGAGATTTGCAGTTGATTCCCTTCTTATGTATTTCTACACTTTGCAAAGGATTTGTGACACCCATTAGGCTATTTTCTTGCTTACCTTAACATTTTATCAATAGTAGACAGTTTTTCACAGAAAGACAAAAGAAACCCAAGGAAACTCATAAATGCTTTTATCTTAAGAAAGGGAGAAAAAATTTCCTTGAAGCACTTTACGCTGTCACTTTGAAATATTGGTGACAGTGATCAAATATGCCACCAGTTACTAAGCTTGCTCAGAATCCATGTAGTAGAATCCATGACTCCAAACTTTACGCAGGATTCTCAAATATTACGTCTGACTGGCTGGTTAATGATGACGATGACATTTATGTAGTGATGTATGGCTTACGAGCCGTGTATATATCACGCCGTTAGTCGACTATTCAGTTTACTACATCATAGGAGCTTCTTCTCTGAGTCCATTGGCAAGCTACATAGCTCCCGAGGATCCGTGTGTAAGCTGTCGCTCTTCACTATTTCAGATGCCCACACTATTGTGGGCCAACGAATCCCCCGCTCTTTGGGCCACCCTGAAGGCTGACAACGCACACAGTCAGATTTCAGGGGCAGGAGACTCACCTTTTCAAAGCGTGTTCTTATTACTGCTACACTTTCACTAACCTTCATTTATTTCTGCGATTGGGTTTTCACAACCACTGATGCTAAAAGAATTTAAGAATGTTAAAGAACGTTAAAATAGAGACTCCATGAGAATATCGTTCTCTGAACATCTTCACTATATGAAAGTCGAAGTCAGAGGGCCAGCCAGAGCTAAGGATTGTCTCAGAAAGAAAACACGTGCAAATTTCATGTGGCAAAGGCCATTTTGGGGTATTACATCATCTCATCTCTATTTGCTATTTTTTAAAAAAATATCTCACTACGAACTTATTTTCATGTGCATTTTCTTTCCAATTTTCTTCCTCACTTCAAAAATTTTATTCAGTATCTTGAACTAACTTTTCTTGGGAAATTTACACCAAGTGGTTTTACCCAAAGGATGGTTGAAAATGCTTAGTCTTCAATGTGAAAGAAATCAGTCTGCTTTCATTCACGTGTTTCCCATGCAGGGTTTGATCATTTTCACTTTGTTCTCTTTGAGGAACTTAGCAAAAGGCACACCGAGGTCGCTTTCATATGCAACATTGAACTCGACACCGTTTCTTGACTTAACCAAGTGATTTTTCTATTTTTGCTCATAACGAGCTTCTTCATGTCACTGAAAAACAACCTCCACACTTGGCAGGGGATGAAATCATGAAATGCTCCACTAATGCCTTGTGGCTAAAGTCCTAGAGCTGCTTGCTTGGGTTCCATGGGTTAGAGGACATCAAGAATCTTCTTAATCTCAGACGGGACCGGGCAGCTTGGAAGACGTATTGATCACTGTGAGCTGTACTGGAGTTGGCAAGCCCGGTCTTGATCAGTGTAGACTAATGGGACTTTTTTTTTTTTTTTTGGAAGATTGGCCCTGTGCTAACATCTGCTGCCAACCTTCCTCTTTCTCTTTTTTCTCCCCAGAGCCCCGGTGCATAGTCGTGTGTCACAGCTGCAGAGCTGTAGCTCTTCCACGCCTGAGGCAGCCTCAGCACGGTGTGATGAGCGGTGAGTAGGTCCGCGCTGAGGATCCGAACTGGCGAACCTCGGGCTGCCAAATGCAGAATGCAGGAACTTCACCACCAAACCACTGGGCTGGCCCCTGGGACCTTTCTTTAATTAAACAGGTGTGGAAATTAATAAAAGAAACCTCAACTAAACTGGATCAGGACGCCTGCAGGGGGAGCTCTCACGCCCTGTCACACCTCACCAATTACACCAGACAGGAAGAGACAGACACTTGGATCTTAGACAGGAAGTACAACTACTTTACTACTGAAGGAAGATTTCTCTCCCCACCTGGCAACAGCCCAGCCAATGAGAAGCCTCCGCAGCTCAGCCAATGAGAAGCAGATGCTGCCCTGAACTGTTACTTTCCCCCAGTGGACTTTTGTTTAGCACAGCCCCTCCTACTTTCTCTTTTTCTCTATAAAAGCAGCTCCCCTCCTTTGTTTGCTGGACCCGCCATGCCATAGCATGCACATCCTGAATTGCCATTCTTTTGGCTATTCGCAAATAAACTCATTTTGAGGCTTTTAAATTAACACAGGCAAGCAGCATAATTCAACCCTCCTTGTCATCAGCTACACCAGAGAACACTGCAGAGTGCCGTGTCTTTCTCCCTGGGCTGCACCGGCTCTCCAGGCTGTCTCCATCATGCTCGGCTCCATACAGGCTGGATCTGACCTTGACTCTGAGCTGCGGAGGTTCTGCCTTCTCAGAGGAGCCCTGAAGCTCAGAACCTGCCACCGTGTTGTTCATCATTCCACTTTTTTCCCCTAAGTCTTCTTTGAGGAAGTAAGTAATTCTTGTAGCCCCGTCAGGCTTATTCTTGGGAAGAGCTCCAGTCAAGCTGGCCCCCATGGTTCTCAAATCAGGCATTTATCCTGCAGGCATGCTCCATGTATGTGAACTGATTTCAAACTAACAAGATACGCTCCTCACCACAGCCCAGCTCAAATGGCGCCTCCTCCAGCCGTGAGCACAGGTAGGACGTCGTTCAGGACAACTGGCCCTCATCCCATCACGCCTTACGAGGTATGACTCAGGCACACTGTGTATATCTCCCCACATTGTGTGCTTCCTGAATTAGGGGCCGCAAGTCACCTAAAATAGAGCTGCCCACAAGTAGGAAGTGCTTAGCAAATGTATATTGATTGGCACACTATGGAGCAGTTCAATAAGTGCTTACGTAGTACTTCTTCCACGACCAGCACACAGCTCTGTGCTCTGAGAAAGACAAAAAGACAATACTATGCAGTTCCTGGTTTCAAGGAACTCTCAGTTTTGGTCGGGAGGAAAATAATTCATTCACAAACGAGGCATAAGGCTAGCACCTGTGTTGCACATGACAGGCCTACAGAGAGAAGTAATCTCTTCTGCACTCTGCAGTGTTCTCTGGTGTAGCTGATGACAAGGAGGGTTGAATTATGCTGCTTGCCTGTGTTAATTTAAAGGCCTCAAAATGAGTTTATTTGGGAATAGCCAAAAGAATGGCAATTCAGGATGTGCATGCTATGGCAAACCATAGGCAGGTCCAGCAAACATAGGAGGTTAGTCACTGGCCAAAATTCAATGTGGAGCAAGGAGGGATGTGCAGGGAGATGGCCTTGATCCAGAACACAGGTTCTGGCACAGGCCAGAATGTTCTGGAACCTCTCAACCCCCTTTATCCAAGAAGATGCGGATAAAGGGCTATTGACCGGATACACGACGGTGCAAGTAAATGCCCTGGTAAACAGATGGTGCTCAATTAAAGAGCTACTCTTGCCAGCATTTGGGTTTTGTGAGGCCTTGTCTGACTAAGAAAAACAGGAAAAGACAGCTGCTGTGTTCTTAGGGCCCTAAGCCCAGGGTCTGAGTCACTAATTTGCTGCATGACATTTGGCAAGACCCTTAAGAGTCTCGGCTTCCTCGCCTACAAAGTGGGGATCACTGCCTAACAGGGTGAGGTGATGAGCCAATGAGATAACAGATGGAAAGCAGGCTCGAAGCTGTAAAGCACCATATACAGGTACAGATCACCATCAGGCCCTGAGCCTGAACGTCACCTGGGACATGAAACCCACTGCACGGGCAGGGGTGCCACTTCTGGTTTGGAAACACGTAGATCAATGAGCAAAGCTGGACAAGTATCCTCATGCTGGGTAAATAAATGTTAGATGATAAATAATTATTTGTCTCAATATTGCTGATTTTCTAAAAAAAAAAAAGAAACTTTAAGGAAGCTTTCAATAGACACCAGCAGAGAAAAAGGATGTTAACAACAAAAATTAAATTCACCAAAAGATGGCATAGATGAGGCTCATGTATGCATAACAATAATATTCCTCATGACCTGTAACGAATCACACAAAACTTTGGGGAGTGGTAGAAGGCTCCACAGAGCATTCAGCAAATGACCACAAGGACAGGAATGAAACCCAGAGCTGCGTAGTTTTGAAGAAAGGGATGTGCAGCAAAGACCTGAGGAGAGAAGAAACGGGAAGGGGCAAAGACTTGACGCTCATTTGTCTGAGATGTTTAAGCAGATTTTGTCTGCTGAGGGGCATGGGGAAATGCAGGCAAGGAGTCACGCACAGATTTATGAGACATCTTATGACAGAAAACCGAAACTGTGGATACATTTCAGCAAAAAGGCTAGCTGGGATGAATTTACTGTTCCGAAGCAAGGGTTGATTTCTGACCCAAGCATAATTTGTGAGAGAAGGGGGAGCAATAAAAGATGCCCCAGATTAATCACAAGAGTTAGCAATTACTGACTGTTTGCTATGTGTCAGTAACCCAGCCAAGAGTGCACGTGGATTCTCACTTCATTCTCCTAACAGCCTGACGTACACAGGTGACTGAAGCTGCGAGAGTTAAAGCACTGAAGATCTCAGGGTGCCAGGCACCGATTCAGCAGCTGCCTCGTTTAGCATCACACCACAACTTTTGCGTGCTGCATTTGCTAGCCCTTCACTGTATGCAGACTCCGTGAATGACAGGCGGCAGGGGCAAGTCAGCATCTGTGGGTCAGAGGTTACTTGAAAATTATGTGCTGAAAGTTTTTCAGATAAAGAGGTCAAACTACTTAATAAAAGCCATCAGCAATCTGAGGATGCACCACAAAACCCTGGCAGAATCATCCAGGGGCCCAGGGAACAGAAGACGCCAGCAACAGTGAAGAAACCCTGCAAAGTGGGAGCTCCCGGGTTTTCCCAGGTGATTCAGGAGTGGCTATGGCTTTCACGTTGGCAGTTCTGACCTCCACCTGTCTCGAGGGAACTTGCTGACCTAAGTCACTAGCAACTCAAGGCCCTAACCTTCCATGTCCCTCAACACCATTAGAGAAGATACTGAAGTGTAAAGTTGTGGCTGGGATTTGTCCTTGGGGGTCTGGTGTGGACAAACTCCAACCTCCTATGACCTTGGAAATGGGCTAGTAGTGTAGGTTCTTGGAGTGGAGGCTGCAACCCGAGATGGGGAATCAGTGAAGGCATCAGCCAGCTGAGCACACTCAGTCACACAAAAGGTCAGCTTGACCCTCAGTTACCTCATCTGCCTTGTGTGCCATGCAGGAGCACTTGGGGCAAAGAGTGGAACACGCCAGAACATGCCTCGTGGCCCCATATTACAGCCCTGACATGTGACTAAATAACTAAATGCCATGCAACCAAGACATGCCAATTCTCCCCCTGGACATGTAGTAGGGGTCTCCACGTCCCTTCCAGAATCACATATGCTTCTCCGGTAAACTCCCTCCCTTCACGTGGCTCATCTATTCTGCTTCCTCGCCCCCACTGCACATGATGATAAACCAATTTTACTTCTCAAAGGCCTTTCATGGCACTTCCATGGGGACCACAGAGTCATCAGCTGAAATACAAATTGGACAGATGTCCCAAATGAAGCACTAATGAGGCAGGAAGAAAAACAAGTCAAATGTGCTAAATATATTAAGAAGAAAAGTGCCATGTCCCAATTTCAGCCCTATTAATTAAAAACCAAAATTAAAATTATGTAGGATCACTCATTAAGTCTTTCATTTAAACACAGGCTGACAAAACTAATTGCACTAAAAATCTCCCCCAGCTGTTCCCTGCTGGCCCCTGCACAGTCCTGGAAGGACTCCCAGGGATGGCGCCGAAGGGGCGTTCCGTCCCCAGAAAGATTGCCGCTCTGCACCGAGGCCTGTCTGCAAAAGGACAGAGCCTAAGTGATTCAGAGGTTATGGTTTTGTGGCTTTTTCTTCACCACTCTGGAAAGAAAGTATTTGCTTCCAAATTTTGTTTTCTTCTTTGCTAACAGGGGCTGGAGCCATAAATTTGCATTTTATTAAAGGTCTGCTTCCTGTAAGTACAGTAGGTTATTAATTCCAGGGATTCGGGCATAAGGGGAAGAGGGTGGCTCAGCACCCGGAGGTAGCAATGGGACTTGGGGTCCCCACCCCCCAGCCCTGCTCCTACTGCCCACTGGCTCCAGCACCAACCACGTGACCAGGGAGGGCGCTTCCTGGACAGCATCTTAGTGGGCAGATGGGGGATGTCTGCTCTTATCATACTGGGTGAATCCAAGGAAATTAAGAATATTCAGAATTAATCCTGTAAACTGGAAAACACTAGATAAGTGCAAGGCATTAATATTTCCCAGGTGGAGAACTGAGGAATTTTAAAGTCTGTTTTAGTTTCTTTATAGTACTTGTAACAGATCTTTGTTTCATAAATCAGATGGAAACATGATGCCATTTTTTTAAAGTAAAGAATCTTGCTGTCCATAGATAATCAGTGCTATGATTTTTGGTGTATTCACTTCCAATGTGTGAGTGAGTCCACCTGCATCTTACTCTGCGTGTGTGTGTGTGTGTGTGTGTGTGTGTGTATGTGTGTGTGTGCCAGAGAGAAAGAATGAGGGAGATGACTGAACAAGTATTTGAGTGCCTGCCTAACCCACAACAGAGCATGCCGGGAATAACCTTACCAGGGGTACAGTGGGAAACACGAAAAACACAGTTCTACCTCATGAGCATAAATTCTATTTGGAGAAACATTAACAATTATTTACACAATTAATGGTTTAATCAAAAGGGTAAGTATTACACAGAAGAATTCGGGTGACATGAGAGTGTGTACTAGGAGGACACCCACAACCTGAGGCCTCGCAGTCCACACAGTGTTGAAGCCTGCTGTCTCCACCTCACACCATATAATGGGCATTCCCACAAGCTTTCTGATGGTCCAATAACATCCTCATTAGGTGGGGAAACAGAGCTTGACACTCCCCCACTGTTAGAATTTTTTTAAGTAAAAAACAATACTGTAAGGAGCATTGTGGAACATAAATCATTAATGGCTATCTTATTATCTCCTTAGAATACATTCCTACAAATTGGAACACTGATTAAAAGTCACAAAAATTTCGAGGTTGACAATACATATGTCAAGTTGTTTTCCAAAAGCTTGAATCAATTCTTACTCCCCCTGCAGGGTTAAAGCACATCACTCAAAGAACACCTACTAGGATTAAGTATTGTCCTTAAAAAAGTACCACCTTGTGTGACCAAAAATCGTTTACTATTTTAATTTGCATTTATTTGATTATTAGTAGTGTTTAAAAATATTTTGTGGATGTTTGTATTACTCTTCTATTTTTTAAATTATGTCCATGTCCTATACCCATTTCTTTCTATTGGAGAGTTAGTATTCTGATTATTGTTTTCTAAGAGTTCTTTATATATTAAAGAATTAGCCCTTTATCAAAGTTTATGTATATATATTTCCTAGACAATTGCCTTATCATTTTATTTATACATTTTGACAGTCATCCCTCAGTATTCTCGGGGGACTGGTTCCAGACCCCCACGGATACCAAAATCCAAGGATTCAAATCCCTTAGTCAGCCCTCCATATCCTTGAGTCCTACAACCGCGGAGTCAACCAACCACACTATTGAACCCGTGATGCGGAACCCATGGATATGAATGGCTGATTGTCAAAACAGTTTTCAATATTTTAGTAAGTCAAATCAAATGATCTATTTCTGGGAGATTTTTCTTTCCTTTGCATGTATGTTTAGAAAGCCCTTACCCATTCTGAGATCAGTTAAATATTCAACTATATTTTCTTTCACTTCTTTATGATTTAGTTATTTTATTTAACTCTGATCCATCTAGAGTTTGTTTTAGGATGCAATATAAAGTGAGGATCTTCTTTACCCATACTCGATTTTCCAATGTGATTTATAGAATCATATATATCTCTCTCAATTTTGATGCTTCTTTTATAACATACTAAATCTTAAAGAACTATTTCAGGCTGTTTTACTCCTGTTCAGTACCTCACTAATACGAATTGTTAATCGTCTAGTGGGAATCCTCACTTTGTTCCTAACTTAACGGGGCTGTGAATTAAGTGAATGAAGATAGATTTTCTTTATCATCTTATGAATATTTCTTTATTTCTAACTATTTAATATCTTAAAATCAGAAATTGCCTTAGATTTTATAAAATTACTTCTTTCTCTTTTAAGATTATCATAGGTGTAGAATTCACTGCCTCCCATGAGTTTAATACATTGGTCCTCCTATTTCTGGGACATTGTCATTCTAAGCATTGCTGCAATTGTGGAGTGACAGCCTTTTCGGCAAGGCAATTTAGTTATCAGCTGGCAGGCGAGGGACACATTTGATGCAGGGGTGGTAAAAGATTGTTGGCACAGGAGAGATGGAGACTTACCAGACTCCAAATTACCCACGCATTAGGTGTCCACTTCAGGGGGATGTAAAAACGGCTCTGCCTGCAAGCCCAACCCCCACGTTAAAGTAACGTGTGATTCCATTTGGGAAGAGTCGCTTAGCATTACAAGGGGTCATTTATGATCAACACCAACCAGTCAGTATCAGCACCAGGGATGCAGGAATATGGAAAGAGATCAAAAATGAAAGACAAAAGAGAGGACTGATCTCTTAAGCACAACAGGTAAAGAAATATTTCCTCTGGAACCAGCCCATCCTAATGCAGAACCATCTGTGTCTGCCTGGTTCACTGTGCTCAGAGTAAATGTGGAAACAAACTGAAAAATAAGCTTAACACAGTGACATAACTTAAGCATGTGAACATAATCAGGGGGTATATAAATTTAACTTGTGTAGCATATAGCTGGACTCTGTGATTTAGCTTATAAATCTAATGTTTCATTATAACCCATTAAACCAAATTAACTGCTGTGGACTTAATTGTGCCCACCATCCAAATTCACGTGTTGAAGCCCTAACCCCCAGGACCTTAGAACGTGACTGTACTTGGAGATAGGGCCTTGAAAGAGGTGCTTAAGTTAAAATGAGGCCATCAGGGTGGGCTCTATCCAATCTGACTGGTGTCCTTATAAGAAGAAGGAATTTGGACACACAGAGAGACACCAAGGACGCACACACACAGAGGAAAGACTGTGTGAAGAGGCGACAAGAAGATGGCCATCTACAAGCCAAGGAGAGACGCCTCAGAAGAAACCAAACCTGCCCACATGCTGATCATGGACTTCCAGCCTCCAGAACTGCGAGAAAATAAATCTCTGTTGTTTAAGCCACTCAGTCTGGGGTACTTCGTTATGGCAGCCCCAGCAGTCTGATACAGTAACAGGTCTGTACTGCTCCCTCACCAGAGATCTGAGCTGAAAGACTGTCAAGAAACAACCAATGGATAATTGTCCTACTCTGGACTCTGGGTGTGCGGGAATAGAATCCTCACTCAGAGCAGCTTTGCTTCAACAAGCAGCTACTAGACGTGGTTTGAAAAGACGGCTCCGGGAAGGGAGCAGGAAACCCTGGGGTCAGCATCTACACCTCCCTGCAGCACGCCATCACTCACCCACCCAGAACCCAGATTCCCACTCAAGAAGCTGACGGCATGGTGGCACTTCACTACTCAGAGTGGCTTCCCCGCCACGCTGAGGATTCTTCAGGGATGCACGGAAGGGTGGGGGGCACAAAAAGGGTCTTCCCCTCTTTGGCTGCTTGGTTTTGCCCCTTCTCCAAAAGGAGTATCTTATTTTCTGCAGTGCACCTGTCGGATGGTTAGAATAGTTGTTCCTGCCAACCGTCAAAGAACCTAGAACAGCACCCTGTGGAGAAGTAGGTGCTGGCGGTTCCCACCCTCCTCCTGGGAGAGCTTTGGAGGAGGAGTCGCAGGGGGAGGGTCCCTATAGACAGGGAGCAGGAGCAGGGAGCACGACCAGGGCAACTGGCTTGAGTGCCCAAGAAACAGGCATGCGGGAGCCACAATCATTCACCGCTAAACATGGAGGAGTACAGTATCAGAGAAACAGCAGGAGATTTGACGGCAAGGCCTGAGTTTAAGCTCTGAAGGTGTCATCTGTTAACTGTGGGACTTGAAACAAACGACCGAGACTTGCGGCGTCTCAGTTTTATTACCTGTAAATCAGGACTAGTACTACCCATCTCACAGGTTTCTGGAAAGCTCAGTAATGGTTGAGAATGCTTTGTAAACTTTAAATTTTGGGAGGAAATTTGTTAGAACCGTTGTTAACAACTTATTTGTCCACATGCACGTTGCAAATGGCGCAGGCCACTCTTCAGCATTCCACCTGTACTTGATCTCATTTCCCTTGTTCTGTTCGCCTCCCAGACCACAATCAACACTACCAAGATGCTTCTGTTCTCATCTCCACTGGCCCTCACTCTGAGTAAACCTTCGCAACAAAGACAGCATCATCCCTCCTCCCACTGAGCCCAGTGCACACACCACGGGACCAGTGCTCCAAACAAAGGGGAAACAAACAGTGTATGAGAGATGAGTCATCGCTGGTCATTGCCAATGTCTGGGATATTCACTTAACAATAAAATTTTCGTAGAGCCACTCACCGAAATATATACTCAGTACCAAATGTAAACTTTAGCAGTTATTTTAAGGGCTATGTCAAGAAGATGAAATTGTGCCTCTCCTGGAGGTACAGAAGAATACATACATACACATTTATAGACACACACACACTTTTATTTTGTTTCATTGTTTTATTTGTTTGTTTAAGAACTGGAATTGAAAACCTACAGGTAAAGAATCTTGAATGATAAACAAATTACTGCTCTGAGCCACATGAAATTTTGACCATTTTTCAACAAAAATTACAATTTTATATATTATATATTAGAACCTACAGAACATGAAAAGAGTTTGTTCAATGGTATTTGTGACAGATTATTCTCCTGGGCAATGGACTAGAAAGACGAGAAATTACAACTGACAGAACACCTCCCAGATTTGGGGTGCAAATGGCAGGCTTTCGCTTTGACTCACATAATCTTCATGACCACCCTGAGGACATAAGCCCCATGTGACAGATTTGGGAGTTGTGACAAAGAGAACATAAGTCATTTCACAGTTAGTAAACACAAAATCAGAAATCAAACCCGGATCTGATTTGGAAGCCAAAATTTCAGTAAAAGATTGAAGACTTGGAACTAGCGGGATTGGAGGGTCGTCAGGAAGAGAGCTCACAGGAGGTTTTGGTCCCGGAACACTCCGTTAAGCTGATTTTCTTCAGTGTTGGTGGGTCCGTGTCTGTTTCTGACACAGCCAGGCAGTTCCTGAGGTCGGGACTTTGGTCACCATCCCCAGTCCTCGCTGAAGTGCCTATCACATGGTTGGGACTCTATCACGCTCCTTACATGAACTCATGACGAATGACAGAGAGAGCCCTGGGTTCCATCCTCCACTTTCCTTCCCCGAGATCTTAGGCAACGCATTTCATTGTTCGTTCCTCTCTCTGAAAAGTGTGTTGTTGTTTTCAGTAGTACATAGTTCCTGCCAGACAGGAGAAGTATAGGAGATGGAAAGCTATGAGCAAATGTGGCATCTTTAGGCTCTTCTAATACAGCGCAGCGTTGAAAAGCAGTGTGCCTGCTTTCAGGCCTCCGCACGGTCTAGACTGGTGACTGCTCCATTTAGCAGCATTGCTTCAGCTGTTACTATCCAGTTTCAGCTGCCCACCGTAGGCCAGAACCTTCTTATTTTATCTTGGTATTTAAGAAAAAGCAACTCTGTAGGAAGGTTTCTGGACCTTACTTACGAAATAGTTATCCATCCTGGACACTTTCATCAACCAGATCCTAGAAAACCAATGGTGCTGTTTCCCATCCTCAGTCCTTGTGCCTCCCTAGCTCACCCTTCCTCTCCAATGGTGCCACCCACCCCGACCATGCCAGTGATCTCAGCGTTGCCATGGCCCTTTCCTCTTCCCTGTTTCCAGTGAACCACATCTACTACTGAATATGCCTGAATCTACTGTTTCTCATCTTCCCGCTGCCGCTGCCTCAAGGCAGTCCCCATCGCTCTCCCGAACTCGGCAGCAGCCGCCTGAATCTGGTCTTACCACTCTCCCCATCTCTTCTCCACACCTGGTCAGAATGATCCACACTTGAACCCTTTACTGATTTGCCATTTATGAGGCCCTCCAAAATCTGGGTTCTATCTTCCTTTCCAGACTCATCTCTCTTCACGTTATATGCCCTGGAGAGTTTGGATTCCCTCAGTTCTTCAAAGTTGTCACGTTTTCACCTGCACATGCTGATGGCCCTGTCTACACCCTGCCCTTTGGTCAGTGTAGGAATACTAGAGGACCTTCCCTCTGTGTTACATATTAGGACACGACGTGCCCCTTTGGAAATCCATTTTGCCAACAGGTATATACAACATGATTCCTAGACTTGTCAGTGGGTGTCTCATTCATTTCACTTCATGGTTATAATTTCAAGCTTTCCTCTCAGCTGGATTGTACTGACTATGTTACGGATCAATAACATTGCAGTCACGTTTCTTTGACCTCACTCCTTGCTGTGCTCTTGTCACACAACACTGGCATGGAAAAGCTACAAGAGGCCATGTGAGTGACCATCCTGTGCAGATTGGAGGGTGAGGTCTCTGAGCTCTTGGCTGGGCCTGGGAAAACTTAGAACACAGTGGTTCTTGCTTTCCCGAGCACCTGGGTGCCCCCGTGGTCATGGTGTGTGAGATGGTTCCTGGTCTCATCCTGGCATTTCCACTTCCTCTGGGCTGCACACACTGGGTTGGCCATGATCAGCAGAGGAAGGTTAGGGCAAAAGGCCACCAGCTCATGGACACCCCCTTGACTGAGGGACGGCAGCCATGATCTAAGCAGTAGGCATCATGCAGATCTTTTAGGCTAGATGTTTGCTCTAGAATCAGACCTGGACAGAGCCAGAAGCTCCAATGCCAGCATTTGATCAATAAAGAAAAAAATGGTAAGGATCAAATGGATGTTACAAAATCTCTTAATAATCACTGGTTGATCAACATCAACTCGAGTAAGTCATGCCAAATTCTGCAAATCAATATTTCACCCAAGGCTGGCTGCAGTGTTCATACCTGCAGCTGCTGTTGGAGTTTCCAGGAGACTTTTCCAAGGGCCTGCTGATTTCTGGAGTATGAACTCTCTTCTTCTTCCCAATATCCCAACAGTCTATATAAAAAAATTCCATCAAGTTACTTGGCTCGTGCTGTGAGCCTGCCTCTAGGTGAGAAATTCAGATAAGACATCCACAGTCTTGAGAGTCTGCCTTATGTCATGACGATGAACCCAATTACACATTTATAACTTAAATCAAAGTGGAAAACATCTAGAGAGCTCTTCATCCACTTCATCTTCCCCTGGGCTTGTGTTCTGAAAAGAACAGTGATGAGTGATCTCAAAATAGAAAAGTTATTGAAAGGCAATTTTCTTCCAGCTGATTGATCCAGAAATGATGACAGAAGAAAAAAGCTGAACTCTCATCAGAAGTTCATGTCTAAAATTGGAGATTTGCTCTGAAAGGCATGCCTGGGTCATTGCATCTGTAGAGCTCGGATGTTCTGTATGTCAGAGAGGGGATGTCATGTGGCATCTTCCCGGGGGGACACAAGCGACAAGAGCACTCTCTAAAAGTTGTTGATGGTTTCTAAACCAATCCATCTTCCTGGTATCGTCGATAATGTTTCACTTAGTTACACGGTTGGTCAGGTATCTGAATCCTGACATTTGTATGTTCCGTAGAAATGCTAGAAAGTACCATTCTAAAATGCCAATATATTTTTTTACTTATAAAACATGAGGATAATTTCTCCAAAAGATATACAAATGGCCAATAAGCACATGAAAAGATATTCAGCATCACCAAGCATTAGGGAAATGCAAATAGAAGCCACAGTGAGATACCACCTCACACCTATTAGATGGCTATAATAAAAAAAAAAAAACCAGAAAACAAGTGTTGGCGAGGATGTGGAGAAATTGGAACCCTTGTGCATTGTTGGTGGGAATGTAAAATAGTGCAGCTGCTGTGGAAAACAGTTTGGCAGTTATGCAAAAACCTTAACATGGAATTACCATATGATCCAGAATTCCACTGCTGGGTATCACCCAAAAGAAAGGAAAGCAAAGTCTTGAAGAGATATTTGTACATTCATTTTCACAGTAGCATTATTCACAGTAGCCAAGAGGTGCAAGCAACCCAAGTGTCCATCAACAGATGAATGGATAAACAAAATAGGGTCTACCCATACAATGGGATATTTTTCAGCCTTAAGAAGGAAGGAAATTCTGACACATGCTACAGCATGGATGAACCTTGAGGATTTATGTTAGTGAAATAAGCCCTTTGCAAAGGGACAAATACCGTACCATTCCACTTAAATGAGGTTCCTAGAGTAGTCAAATTCATAGAGACAGAAAATAGAACGGTGGGCGCCAGGGGCTGGGGGAAGGGAGAATGGAGAGTTCATGTTTAATGGATACAGAGTTTCAGTTTTCCAAGAGGAAAAGAATTCTGGAGATGGATGATGGTGACAGCTGCACAACGGTATGAATGTACTTAACACTACTGAACTGTACACTCAAAAATGGTTAAGATAGCAAATTTTATGGTATGTGTATTTTACCACAATTAAATTTTTTTTAATGTGAGGATTAAAAGCTACAGAAGATACACTATAAAAAGTTTATTTTTCTGCTATTTTGTTTTAAGATGCTTGAACCCTAAGTTGAATTTATAAGATATATTAAAACTTTTTGATGGTGTGTGCATTTGTATAAAACCTAAACTCTTCTGACGTCTCCACAGAATAGACATACAGGCCAGATTTCATGTCATTCGGTCAAAAAACATATGTCACAGAAACACACAGTTATTTTTAGATTGCAGCTTTCAAAAATTCCACACCTGTGGACCCCTTGGATAGGTCAAAAAGAGCGTATTGCACACCTGCACCGACTATTTGCAATGCAGCACCGCATGCCAAAGAAAGTAACCAGAACACACCATAATACACAGCTCTTTGGGAATAGCACCACAGATCAGTTATTTTAGATGAGATAAAATCTGGAAGATCTGGGTGATGAGATCCAGAGGATTTGGTGTGGGTAATAGGGGATCTTTCAAGCTTTTGAGAGTTTCAACCCACAGTGAGCGTCTGCCGGACTCCGAAGCTCCCCTGAGTCCTGAAGGTAAAAAGAAAGGACGGATCTCCTGTCTTTGGATGCCTGTGGTACAGAGTAAGATGTCACAGATTCTAGAGGCCAAGAAAGCGTCATTGTCATGCAGTAGGAGCCCATGAGATGTCTGGGGGATGACTGACTGACCTAATGAGCAAAATCCTCCTGATGGACGCGACAGTGTGCAGGAGGGTGGGGGCACGGAAAGACAAACGACAAAGGCTCTGAAAAGCCAGAGCAACAACAAAGAACTTGGGGAACTGACCTAGAAACATGACACTACCGAGCCATGAAAGTGAGGTTTATTGGCACATTTGGGTGAACTGAGGAAGACTCACAATGAGGAGGCCGTCAAGGCTCCAGAACAGAAAAGCCTCACGTCACAAATCCATCCGCATTTCCTCCTGTGTAGGGGCCCTTTGAACTTCGCCCCTCAGTTCTCAGGGTGGTTCAGGCCCAGAACCTATTGGTTTCAGCCTGACTGGCTGTTCTCATCCCCAAGTCACAGAGCATCCGAACATGACTTTCCCCAAAGCGTGGCACGGTCTTGGCATCTGAGTGACTCAGGGCCAATCAGGACAATAGAAACCACCTTGGTTATTTTAACATAAGGACTTGGTTGAATAAGTCCTGGAAGGGGAACCCAAGACAACCAGAGATGGCGAGTGTAGGAAGCAGTTCCCCTCAGGCAGGGAAATGAGAGTCCCCTGGGCCCTCGTGATGGGACTTGGCTAGAAGGTGCCGCCCGGCTGGTGCCAGGAGCTCAGGAGCTGAGGGGATGGTGGAGACCTGGGGAGGGGGTCCTGCCTGGCTGGGGTTAGCAACTCTGAAGGGCACAATGAGGCCAGCTCTGGGGGTGTGACAAAATGGACAAATAAAAACCAGAGACTCGTTCCAATGGCTCTTACCAGAATAGAGGCCTCAATGGGGTGGCAGTGACAGGAATGAGAGGTAGAACTTGGAGGAGCAGGTGCCTTCCCCTCCTCCAACATCCCTCTCTCCAGCACGCTCTGGGCAGGGCCCACAGGGGCAGCTGGCCTGGAGGAGCAGATCATGTCTCAGCAGGGAGCCGAGTCCAGAGGGCAGTGAGCTGAGACAGGAGCTGGATAATCTGATCCTAAGTTCACATCCTGGGATGCAGCCCGGCTCCTGCCTCTGTCTTTACCAGGGCCCAATGAGAAGCCCTGCCATGGTCTCATGATGGGACAGTGCCTTGAACAAGAACAGGCATCGTTGGTACAGGGGCCTGACCTGCCGCAGCCAGGTCCTCTCTAAGGATGCCCAGTTGCAGGACTTCGGAGAAATGCCACTTTCACAGCCTACGTCAGGGTGCCTCCTTGCTCCCTCTGCTCTTCCTCATCCCCATCTAGCTGCTCAAGGGCAGCCAGCTCTTTGCCAGACTCTGGCTGATCTCTGCCTCCTCTCTTGTCGTTACTCACTGGTGATTCTGGCTGAGCTCAAGGACATCCCACATGGGCATACTGGGCCTAACGAGACATCTGCGAAGGTCTGAAAGCAGTGACCACCAAGCAGGTGCATTAGGAAGGAGGGCCCACCTGGCCCAGGCGTCTTCCAGGAGCAGTCTGAGGGCTGCCCTCACACTTGCAGGCTCTTGACCCCAGCTTTTCCAGGGCACTCCAGACACGAGCACTTCAGGAGAAGCTCACGCTCACCAAGCTCACAGATCTGCAAATTAAAGCACACTGCCTGAATTTAAAATAGAGAATATACATGACCAGTCAGCCCTGTCACTCAAGTCCCACACCCAGGGCAGCCCTCCCAATGTAAAACTAATGCCGAGGGTAATTGCATCAAAGCCCCCAGTTCTTCACCCCCCGATGGAGCCCTGCCCTTTGCCATGTAACTTGTAGCAACTCTACCCTTTGACACTGAGTTCAGCCACGTGACTAGCCTTGACCAGTGGGATGCTGGCCGATGTGACACTTGCACGATGGGGCTTATCTCTCGCACATCAGCCATTGCCGTGAGAAGGACACACCTGAGCTGGCCGCTGCCCCCAGCAGGAGAAGGGGAGACACGAGGAGCAGAGCTGCTGTCTGGGCTAAGGTACTCCAGCCATCCCTCGGATACTTAAGCAGATCTGGCCTCATGACTGGGGAGCTAAAATTGTTAGTTTAAGCCACTGCGTTTTAGAGAGTTATGTGATATAGCCAGAGCCCATACATTGGGAATCCAAATTAATTATGAAAAGGTTTCTTGGTGACATGACACCAGAAAGGGAGATAGAGAACTCGATAGCTATCCAGATCAGTTTTTTTGACGTGATACCGTTGACCCACAGGCGAACGCCTCTCCAGAGCTCCTATCCCTGACGCGTGTCCCTTTCTATGGATCGCAAGGACTGAGTGTCCAGTGTGAGCTCTTGGTCTTCTCCTTTCTGCTCTGCCTCATTACTCATCATCTTTCCCAAACACAGCACAGGACATTCGATTTGGTTTCCTCCTACAAAACTGTGATCACAGCTGACTCTTCTTGGCCTCACATTATAACCAGCACCTGTGCCTAGAGGCTTGCGTACTGCACTGTTTCATCCTATATTTACAGAACTCTCTCGTTCGCTCAGACACATGACCCCTCACGTGGACATGTGTGGGGATTTTCCCAGGTGAGGTCCTGGAGGGTTACGGGATTTCATGTGTGACCACACACCTGAGGGGATGCCTCTTGGTTATCACCGTGCAGTGACAGACAGGAAGGGAAGGATTTCGCAAAGTCACTGAATGGGGTGACGAGGAAGTCAGTGGCGACCTCAGGAAGGAGGCTGTAGGTCACGACTGGCTGACATATTACAGATGCTAAAATGATCTTGAATAAGAAGCAGAGAGACAGAAAGATCCTCTGATGTATGATGCAGGGTCCAAAACAAAAGGCATTTTTAAATCGTTAAAGCAGAAGGAAATAAGAACAGCAGACGTGAGTAAGGTGCTTCTTTTCCTGCTGTTGAATCTGAAAGAACAAGAGAAATTTCCCCATGTCTCTCACTGCCTCCCCTCGGGGCTGTGACTTGAGCGTGGATTTGAGGCCGGGAGTGTGGAGCTCCCATGCCTGCCAGAGAATGTCAAGACAGCTTTTAAGGAGCTGAACCGGGGGATGAGTGTGGGTTCTGGGATCTGGAAACCAGGAAGGCAGAAGCAGCTGGCCCTGCTTACCCTAAGGGTGGGAGTACTGTACAGAGGGTCGTGGGCCTGGGAGGGTGTGGCCACACCAGTTTCTTCAAAGCCCAGGGCTCCAGAGAACGCCACTGGTGCACACAGGAGCTGGGCTCTCAGCCCTGCAGTTCCCGTCCTCAGCAAAGACCCGAGTCCCTCAAATCCCTCAGGCCCCGGGGGGAAATGAGCTGCCTTTCTTATCCACGAGTTCTGACTGGAGAAGAGAGAGCTCCCCCAAATGGTCTGGCTTGTTTAAGAACCCCAAGGAGTTTGCCTGATGGGGTGTTTGGGTTGGGAGAACATGAAGAAGAAGAGAAGAGGCCAGTTGGTGACTAAGACTGAATTTCTAGGCAGCCCTAGCAAGTTTTGTGGGGAAGGGTCTCAAAGAAGACTAAATTTGTTGAAAGAAATTTTAAAATGACATTTCCTATATCCATGCTATTATTGTAAAAATTCACGCCTACTACAGAAAGATCCGGGCAATGGTGAATAGCAACCCTCCACAGCATTTGAAATTCACTGGTAGAATGTGTGACTTAGGAGGAGTCAAACAAGCATCTTCTCTAGTCTCATTATCCCAAAAAGTTTCACAACACTATGAAAAAATAATAACAATAATTCTTCTCTTCCCCATCAAAATAAAACAAAAAAAAAGATGGGAACATGATTTCTGAAGAACATGTTAGCTCTGATTCTTCTTACTCTCCTCTTACCCCATGCAATGACTAATTCCTATCTTAAGGGAGTGTCTAGGAGTGTCCTAGACGGCCTCCAAGATGCCCCCAGTGGCCCCTGACCTGGTCTCCACCCCTCCCCTCAAGTATGGGCTGGACCTAGTGACTTCTCTGTAACACATAGAATGTGGCAGAAGTGATGGGACATGCTGTCCAAGGTTAGGTTATAGAAAGACTATGGGTTCCATCTTGTGCTCTCTCATGATCTCTTGGACTGCTCACCCCTGGGGGCACCAGCTGCCATGCTGTAATGCAGACCCACAAAAAGGCCCAGGTGTGAGGGACTGAGGCTGGCCAGCAGTCACGTGAGTGAGCTTGGAAGCAATTCCCCACCAGTCAAGCCTTCAGATGACACCACAGCCCTGGCTCACAGCTGGAAGCAACCTCATGAGAGACCCTGGGTCACAGGGCACCCAGCGAAGCTGCAGCAGCCACGTTACTGACTCACAGCAACTGTGAGAGAGTAAATGCTCACTTTTTATGCAGATCAGTTTTGGGGTAATTTGCTATGCATCCAAAGGTAGCTAATACAGGGAGTAAAAAGGTGAAACATACTATTTAATGCTAAGATAACATGACTCCCAAATTTTGAGATTAGTTGTTAATGCTCATCCCTCTCTAAACTTAAGCATAATCGTATGCTTTAAGACATCAAGATTGCCCAAGTAGAGTGGGCAATTATGTACCATTTAAGAGCATGACCTCACCTCTAAGAGCTTTGTACTCATAAACTTACTTGTCACATTTGAAATGTGACAACTTATAGTTCCTACAAATGATAGGAACAAAAGGAATTTCTCCACAATTCCATGAAGTGTCCCACATGTTATTTAAATGCAAGTTGCCTGTTTCCTTTTTTATCAGGGCATTGCAGAGTAAAATGTTAGACATTTTTTTTTTAATTGATGTTTTAATGGTTTCTAACATTGTGAAATTTTGGGTTGTACATTTTTGTTTGTCCATCACCACATATATGACTCCCTTCACCCCTTGTGCCCACCCCCCACCCCCACTGCCCTCGTAACCACAGTCCAGTTTTCTCTGTCCATTTGTTGGTTTATATTCCACATATGAGTGAGATCATACAGTGTTTGTCTTTCTCTTTCTGGCTTATTTCACTTAACATAATACGCTCCAGGCCTATCCGTGTTGTTGCAAATGGGACGATTTTGATGTTAGACATTTTTAAGACAAGTAGAATGATACTTTTGAGAAAATGAGTGACACAGCCGCTAAAACTCAGGCAGAGAGAACAAAAATCCTATCTCGTCACTCTAGTTCTGGTCTATTTTTAGCATATTTAAGAAGGAGTGCCTGATAATCTCTATTCAAAATTAGACACAGCATACCAATCTGTGGCTGCATTAGGAAGAAAGTATTTATTAACATCTGTGATTGCTGGATATGGAAATAAGCATTCCAAGCCATGAGGCATCCACTCCTCCCTGGAGCCCTCAGTGATATGTTGACGTTGGAGGGAGAGCCAACCACAGCACAATTCTCACCAATTACAAGAGACAGACACTCAAATTCAATCGTACCAGCCCAGCTAAGTTATTATAGTAGGAAAAGGCACAGCACAGCTTCAGGATGCTGTGTCAGCATCTGCTTTCATCTCTATGCTATGAAACCAATGGAGTGAAGGGAGAAGCACAGAGTTAGGGTAGAGACATCAGTCTGAATGGGAAAACCCAATAACACAGCCCAGGAGAGGCTGCCCAGGGAGGGAGAGTCAAGGTTAGAGTAGACACCTGTTATGGACCAGCCCAAACCAGGAATCTCAGGGGTGAGTTGGGTTCACCAACCCCACATCCGTGAATCAGCAGCGTCAGAGGTCTGAATCAGGGAGGTGAGAGATCCCCGAGGTTCAGATTTATAGGACAGAATCAGAAAAGTCAGTCCTCAGTGGAGAGGGCGGAACAGAGGGGTCTGAAATCTGTGGTCACTCCAGGTGCAGCCTCTGCCCTCACCTAGTGATTTACAAGTTAGAGCTGGTGTACACAGCCCCCAATTCTCAGCAGAGGTTATAGGTTGTCAGTATATTCTAAAGTCTATTTGGAAAAAAAATTACAGAAAAAAAGCTGTATTAAAATGTTATCAGTGGATAGACCTTAACATAATAAAGGCCATATATGACAAACTCACAACTAACATCATACTCAGTGAAAAAATGAACGTCATCCCTCCAAGACAAGAAACAAGAAAAGGATGACCACTCTTGCCACTCTTATTTAACATAGCATTAGAAGTTCTAGCCAGAGCTATTAGGCAAGAAAAAGAAATAAAAGGGATCCAAATTGGAAAGGAAAAAGTAAAACTATCACTATTTGTAGATGATGTGACCTTATATATAGAAAATGCTGAAAAATCCATCAAAAAACTATTACAAATAATAAATAAATACAGGGGCCGGCCTGGTGGTGTATCGGTTAAGTTCACGTGTTCCACTTTGGTGGACCCAGGTTCACCGGTTTGGATCCTGGGCACGGACTACTCACCACTCATCAAGCCATGCTGAGGTGGTGTCCCACATAGAAGAGCTACAACTCTACAACTATGATATATACAAATATGTACTGGGGATTTGGGGAGAAAAAAGAAAAAAGAGAAAGATTGGCAACAGATATTAGTGCAGGGCCAGTCTTCCTCAAAAAATAATAAATAAATAAATACAGTAAATTTGCAGAGTACAAAATCAACATAGAAAAATCAGTTGCATTTCTATACATGAATAACAAAATAACAGGAAGAGAAATTAAGAAAATAATCCCATTTACAATCATAACAAAAATAATAAAATACCTAGGAAAAAACTTAACCAAAGAGGTGAAAGACCTGTACACTGAAAACTATAAAACATTGTTGAAAGAAATCAAAGAAGACATGAAGAAATGGAAAGATATTCTGTGCGAAGAATTAACATAGTTAAAATGTCCATACTTCCTAAAGCAATCTACAGATTCAACATAATCCCTATCAAAGAACAAAGAATCCTAAAATTTATATGGAACAACAAAAGACCTCGAATAGCCCAAGCAATCCTGAGAAAAAAGAACAAAGCTGGAGGTATCACACTCCCTGATTTCAAAATATACTACAAAGCTATAGTAATCAAAACAGCGTGGTACTGGCAGAAAAACAGACACACAGATCAATGGAACAGAAGTGAGAGCCTAGAAATAAACCCACGCATCTTTGGACAGCTCATTTTCAACAAAGGAGCCCAGAACATACAATGGAGAAAGGAAAGTCTCTTTAATAAATGATGTTGAGAAAACTGGACAGCCACATGCAAAAATTGAAAGTAGACCATTATCTTACACTGTACACAAAAATTAACTAAAAATGTATTAAAGACTTGAATGTAAGACCTGAAACCATACAATGCTTATAAGAAAACATAGGCAGTGCACTCGGACAACAGTCTTAGTGGTATCTTTTTGAATGTCTCCTCAGGCAAGGGAAACAAAAGAAAAAATAAACAAACAGGACTACAACAGACTGAAAATCTTCTGCAAAGCAAAGGAAACCATCAACAAAATGAAAAGACAACCTGACAATTGGGAGAAGATATTTGCAAATCATATATAAGATAAGGGGTTAATATCCAAAATATAAAGAGAACACATACAACAACAAATATCAAACAACCCAATTAAAAAAATGGGCTGAGGATCTGAATAGATATTTTTCCAAAGAAGATGTACAGATGGCCAACAGCCACATGAAAAGATGTTCAACATCATTAATTATTAGGGAAGTGCAAATCAAAACTATAATGAGATATCACCCCATACCTGTCAGAATGGCTATAATTAACAAGACAAGAAATAACAAGTGTTGGAGAGGATGTGGAGAAAAGGGAACCCTCCTACACTGCTGGTGGGAATGTAAACTGGTACAGCCACCATGGAAAATAGAATGGAGATTCCTCAAAAAATTAAGAATAGAACATATGATCCAGCTATTCCATTGCTGGGTGTTTACCCAAAGATCATGCAAACATGCATGTGTAAAGATACATGCACCCCTATGTTCACTGTAGCATTATTCACAATAGCCAAGACCTGGAAACAACCTAAGTGCCCATCAATGGACAAATGGATAAAGAAGATGTGGTATATATATATACAATGGAATACTAGTCAGCCATAAAAAAGACAAAATCATGGCACTTGAGACAACATGGATGGACCTTGAGGGTATTATGCTAATCGAAAAAATTCAAAGGGAGAAAGCCAAATACTGTATGATCTTACTCATAAGTGGAAAATAAAAACAACAAGAACAAACAAACATACAGATACAGAGATTAGATTGGTGGTTACCAGGGGAGAAGGGACGACGGAGGAGGGAGAAAGGGGTGATAGGGCACATGAGTACGGTGATGGATGGTAATTAGACTTTGAGTGGTGAACACGATGTAGTCTACACAGAAATTGAAATATAATGATGTACACCTGGAATTTACATAATGTTATAAAGCAATGTTACCTCAATAAAATTTTTTTAATAAAATAAAATGGGCTATTACCCAGGAAAAAACCATGTTATCAGTGGAGATTAAAGAAATACAGAGGGATTATGAGGAAGCTCCCGCCACAGTCGGGATATGGGGATTGAGGACGGGGTGGGAGAGAAAATGAATCCAGTGTCCGAGCTGCATCAGTCCTGAACCACAACAGATATTTCACTGAAACTGCCAAAATTCAGGGAAGATAAGAAAAGCCAGCTGATAATATCATCTGTTAGTTAACACCAGATAATAAGCATAATCAGTTAACCCATAGATGCTAATAATAAGATACTAAGTCCTATTCTTTCCTGAATCCCCCTTCCTTGAGCACTAAGCTATTACTAGGTAGAAACTTTTAAATCCTTATCTGGGTTCCATAACTGCCATGGAGGCAGGGTAACCGTCACTTCATTTGCAGACAATGATTCCAATTGGATATCTCCAAATCTTTATTTTTCAGTTAAGAAAAATTTTTAAATTGCTTACACTTCTAAAAGATCTGTTGTGATGATGATGACAGTGTTTATTTTACGGTGCACCTGGACACGATCTCAGAGGGTGTCAGCTCACCAGGCACCAGAGCATCTAAGGACACGCGGAACCCCCTTCTGTCCCGGGAAGCCCAAGGCTTCTGTGCCTGGAGGGGCAGGAAATTCTTGGCTCCCAAGAGGGAAGCCTTCTTCCTGGCTGCGAGAGAAATGCTTGCCCCAAGCCACCCCCCCCCCCCCCGCCCCGAGCAGGATTCCACATTCTTCTGTGCCCCTGAACGGTGCTGCTGGAGTGGGAGCTGCAGAAGGCCTCGCCCAGGGTGGGCACCCCAAGCCCATCTCCTGTCCTTTCCCAGCCATCCTCTCCCTCCCCACATCCTCTACCTCCCCGTCAGTCACTCTGTCCACAATTACTGTAACGCTAAATGCCAAACTGCAGTCACGTGCAGTGCTGGTCCCTCGGCCCCGGGCCACGTGTGTGCACGGGGACACAGGGCCCCTCTCTGCATACTCAGCCTCTTCCTCCTGCTTTTGAGGTCCGAGGGAGTCGGCTGCAGAGCTGGGACTCTGTGCTGGGACAGGCCTGTGGGAAATGCTGGACCCAGGAGCAGAGCAGCCTCATCTCCCACAGTTTATGCCCAACTGAAATGGCTGGTGAGAAGGGAGCCTACGGAGCAGGCTGTGCTGTGTTGGGGCTGCCTGGGCATCTACTCTGACCTGGAGCAGAGATGGCAGAGACTCCGCCTTCAAGAGGCTCCCTGAGCTGTTTGGCTGACTCTGCATGGGTCAGCTGGCCCCCACCTCCTGAGCACCTGGCAGTGACAGACTGCCCTGTGTGACGGGCAGCTGCTCCACGCTGGCTCGGAAGGCACGTGATGGGACAGCAGAAAAGAGTTTGCAAACTCTAGACTCAGCTTGCCATCAGACACTCCGAGGCATTCACAATCTCCTTACCTTTTGCTGCCAAAAATAGCTTTGATTTGTCACCCAGACTTAATGTGCCTGTTCTAAGAAGCTGCCATCAAATAATGTAAATGTAAAGGGCCATGATAATTTTTCTCCCCAGTGAAGCGTTCTGTCTCCATGAAGTGTGCTGGCGGGCACTGAGCAGAGCCGCACCCTCGGGAAAGAGTTCTGGGTAACACCGTTCATTCCTCTTCCTGAGAAAGAAAATCATGTACCAGTATTCTGACATCCCTGCAGAGTCTGAAAACAGAAAGTGTCGAGTTCCTCACCAAGATGAGCCTTGATAGTTGTCAATGTCAATAAATAGATTATTTTTTAAAAAGCAAGCAACATAAGGCATTCAGGAAGTTATTTATGGGAAATAGGAAAGCTCTTATTTGAAAGAGTTGTTGACTTTGATTAGGGACAAAGATGCTTTGAACCTGGCAGATGGGCTCTCCACGGAGACCACTGCCCGGCTGGGGACAGGATGAGGAAGGTAAACGTGCCAGCAATTTCCATTGGGTCCTGGAGGATAGTAAAGGGTGGGGCGGCTGACCCTGAGGAGGAAGATGGCCCAGCTGTAACACGTTGAGTCTGAGGGGACAGCAGACATGCAGCCCAATGGCACCCAGAACAATGGGTTGGTGTCTGTGGTGAGGAGAGGACTTAGGAACTACGAACAACTGAATAGGAAATCGAGGAATGCACTCAGAAGTTATTCATGGAGGTAACAAATTCCTACTTGAAAGACGTGGGAAGCAAACCAGAAATAAGCATCATGATCGCCAAGAAAACTGTTTAAATTCGTGCTTCTACAAAATGTTTCTGACACCATTACAGATATAAGGAAAGTGAACAGCAGCAGACAAATGAATCAGGTCCTCAAGTCCTAGAGTTTCTCCTTTCTCCTTCGGAGCCCACAGCCTGGGCTGTCTGCACACGGCCCCGCCCAGCTGGCTGAGAAGCACCCAAGTTCAGTGTCAGCACCCAACTCCTCATTGTAAAAGGATACAGGAAGCAAGACGCAGCAGAGAGCCCCTGGCAGGCACGTTTCACCCTGCCCCTCACACGATCCCGCCCAGAGAGGACTCTGGTGCTCCCACCTCCCCACCCCACACCTTCAACCCCACTTTTACTTTCACCATCTCTCAGCCCTGGTCTCTGCCCCAACTGTCACCCTGTCATTCTCCTCTCCGTTCATAAGCTACCTCTAAAAATATTCAGGGCAGGTCCTGTAGGCAAAAGGTCACCAACTTAATGAAACAGAAAAGCTCGTGACACAAAGTCCCTGCCTCTCCGCCTGCTCCTGCTCAGCCCTCTGGGCAGTTCTCTCCACGGGTATGGACCACACGAGATACCTTCCTTCTTGGTGAGTCAAGAATACGATGGACTCACCAACATGACAGATGAAGATCTAATGGAGTTTCTTCTCTTTTCAATCGTATTTTCTGCGTCTGTTTTCCAGGTCTTCATGCTAGAAGAGTTCCTCAACATTTTTCCAATTTTTCTGTTTTGGCAATCATTTTAAATCTGGAAGAACACTTTCTTCTTCCTCAATTATTCCTTATTCATTTCCTCCTTATTCATTTCATTCATGATTGATGGCTCTAGGGCCATATTTTCTCAAATCTGTCAGGGTTTTAAAGTTTCGTCTGTGCCCTGAGCTCTATCCACTTCTCTGAGGTCACTATTCGTTTTGCTTTTTTTCTCTATAGGAAAGGAAGCTGTCATGGTAATAACAGAGCTGCCTGCAAACCGATTTAGCCACAATAAGCGAATTGACTGGCTCACAAACAACAAGTCCAGGATAGACCAGCTTCAGAGCCTGCCTCACCCATTGTTTCTCTCCTGAAGTTTTGAAACTGCCCTTCTCTGGTCTCCCTATAAAATTCGGCAGACTCATCTGAAGTGTAATCCCATTTTTGTAATTTGGCTTCTCTGATCCTCGGTGGCTTCTCATTCTCTATTACATTTTTAATTCCTCACTCTATCAAGTAGTCATCCGCAATAAGATCTCACCTAATTCCCACATAGAACTTAGATCCCAGACTGCTCTGACTCCCATCTCCCTCCCGCTCCACCCACTCTGGGAGTGTTTGGCTGCGCTCACTTAGAGTCCACTTCCTAGACCCCCATCTGCTAAGACTCTCCCCTCTGAACTCCATAGTATCTGTGCCGCATATTTCCGTGGCACTTGCCCTTTGGCGGTGTGAGTGTGTCTCTAAGTCTACACGTTGTACTCCACTAGATTCGAACTCAGGTCAGTTTACACCTGTATGTGTATCCTGCAATATCGAGCACGGTTTATTGTACGTGGAAGCGGCTACTCATTACGACTGAACTATTTCTCCTGTCCTGGACACATTTTGACTAATCAGTTGTAGACACTGGAACTCTGGGAAGATTTCTTTCATGACCCAACCAGCAACATAATTTAAGCTTCAGCCAGAGGTAAAATGAGAAGATGCTGCAGGCTTGCTGTCAGTTTTCTCTCATCTTGAATCTCAGAAGGCTGCCCAGGGGCGGGGTTTAGCAGCCTCGACTCGGGAGCGCTCTTCCTTCCCATCAGCGCTTGTCTCCCTGTCTCTTCTGAGCCGTTTCTGCTCTAAGTCTTTGTTCTGCAGTTAAGAGCAAAGACAGGAGGAGAGTGAAAGAAAAGGGATAGCCAGAAAGAAAAAGGGGTGAGATTCGAGCAGGAGCAAAAGAACCTATTCCACACCTATCAACTCATACATGTTGCGAAAACATGAAGTATAAACAAAATTCCACAGCTTAAAACACTACAATTTTGAAGAATCATCTGAGTATAAGAAATATTTGCCATTCTCCATGACAAAAAGAACCAGTGGGCTGCACATCTGACTTTCACTATTTCTACTACAAATGATGCTCATTTCCCAAGCAAAATGGGCATATTGGACGGCTGGGGAGGCCATATTATAAACCCCACTGGAAGCCAGCCCCAGTTCCAAGCTCGTCTCTCACCGGCACCCCCACTCAGCATCTTCCACCTGTAGGACTGTCCCCAGTTCCTCTCTCATACCTGCTGCCCAGTGCTGACCCGGACCCCAGGAAGGCTGAACCTTCTTTCTGCTGGCTACACCTGGATTCTGGGCCTCAAAGGGGAAAACTGCGCCTGGGGGCCTCCCCGTCTCAGCTCCTCCCTCCTCACATGATTCCAGGCCCCAGGACCATGCTTCTCCTTAGTTTCTGCATCAGATTTTCCTCCCAAAATGACAGGTAGGAATTACTGTGGTGGCCTCTCTCCCAGAGACAGAAGTCCTGTCTTGACCTCTAGGAGCTGGCGTCCTGACACCCCCAACAGACCTCCCAGAATGCTAAGGCTGCTGACCCTCTGATGTCCTTGGCTAGGTATTCCTCATCCCTCAGCTCTCCTGTGAGGAGACCCCACACTCAGTTCCTTCTGTGTGTCTCTCAACCCCCTACCACGCCATTGTCTCCCACGATGGTGGGCTTTGGTTTAAATCTCATGGTGATATATAAGAATATAAAAGAAAAATGGCCTACACAATATATTGTTTAATTGTAAAATTTTGCTCATCCTTACATAGAGTTCTAAGGGTTTCCAGATGCTGCTTTTATGTTTAAGCTACTGGCAATTTACGCAAGGAATATGTTTCAAAACAAACTTCCACTGAATAATTATAGGCAATAAAATGTACCAGCTTTCTCCTTTTTTCTTCATTAATGAATTGGGAAACGTAAAAGCTCAATTAAAAATAAAGGCACATGCATCATTTATTCTTCTTTCAATCCTGTTAATTTAATGAAACACTGGTGTTGAAACGCCATTGTGCAAAAATGAGTATTATTGCTCTTTTTTCTTGCTCAGGTTCACAGTCAGCTCACATCGTAAATGCCATGTGCTTACTTTGCTCCATTCAGAGCCTGGAGCTCCCCCAGGCAGGGGGGAGGTGTCGTGGTGCAGAGGTGAGGGCACAAGCACAGAGCAAGGAAACCCCCAAGGGAAGCGGGGCAGGATGGCGCACTCCAGAGGGTGGGGGCTGAAGCTGTGGGTTTATCATGGCACCCCCAGAGTCTGTCACAGTGGCAGAGCAGGTCGGGGCTCAGTGATGAGCTGTTGACTGAATGGGATCCCAAGAAGAAAACTGGGTGGGAGCTGTGAGATAAATACCAGCGACTTGGATACAAAGGGGACAAAGATCATTTCAGACCCAGAGCAAGATGATTCATCAGAAACTCTGAAACGAAATGGTGAACCAAAAACAAGCCCCCACTCCCAGTGAGACAACTGCCTTGTCTGTCCTCAGAATGCTCTTTGACTGTCCTACTTCAAGAAAAAATACAGCTATGAGTTTTATTGCATCCTAAGACTTTGATTCCCTTCTTTAACTGTTGCTTCTATAAGGCTTTAGTAATTTGAGTCCTAATTTTATAACCATAGTCTTTACAGCCAAATCACTCTAGGTTTCAAAAGTGAAAAAAATCAATGAGAAAATTAAATGAAGGGTGATGGGAAGGTCTAGCAGCAGGTGGACTTCTGGTCCAATCGCTTGCCTTTGGTTAAGCCAACCCCGAGGCCACTCCAGTCAGCTGCACGTCTACAGGAGGGACTGTGCACTCTCACGTTGCATCCTGGAGTCCAGCGTCACTCATAGCAGTGGAGCTCCCAGGAGGACCACTGTTAGCCACGGCGGCAGAGGCAAAGGCTTAAAACAAGCAAATGTGCTTTCAACAACAATTAATATCCGGTGTCTCTGTAGGTACACAGTATTGCAGATTGCAGATGTCTAAAAGCTCAAAAGGTTTTAATTTTATAAATTCTATGCAGTTATGTTCTCTTAATTAGGAGAAAACATTGAAAAGGCGAGAAATTTCACTATGTATTCCAAATTGAGCAATGAGTAAACAAGAAACAAACTGTTTGTTTCTAGGAGTCCGTTAAAATCTATAGACCACAATCCCAGTTCTAGAGATCTGAAATGTTTAAATTTACCTTATTAGTTTTAAACTTACCTAATTAATCGCTCATGCGGTCATATAATGTCAGATTTCATTTGTAACAAATCAATGATTCATCTAAAGACAATCTAGGACTAAAGTATTTCTCTCCATTAATCAATAACCCTTCCTTTCCCAGCAGTGCTTCACTGTCAGGGAATCAATGTCCCCAGATCACTATATACACATGAATGACACCAGAAGCATATCAGGTTGAGAACTATAGAAGAAGAATGCGTTCTGAGAGCTGTAAACCTTCAGGGACCAAAATCCACAGCCTAGGTGGTGGTAGCCAATTCCCACCCGTGAGATTGTCAGCGAGCGAGCTGGCGCATAAATGAAAAGCGGGAGGCTGGAGGGGAGCATGGAGAGGAGCACCTGGGTGGCTGGTCCTTTCGGGGTGCCTGGCCTCTAAGGCACCTGGCCCCTCAGACTGGCTGAGGCATTCAGGGGCAGGAAGTCTCCCTCTCCTTCTCATGAGCTTCTTCTGCATTGAGGCCTGGAACCCACCACAGTTCATAGCACAGGGTTATGGTGCCTGGATTGCATCTTGGACTCAGACGTCCTAAAAGAACCTAAGGGAACGAAGTGAGTCTATTAGATCTTGTCATCTAGCTGTAGTGGGGACTGAGGTCTAGGTAACCTGGCTCAACACCCTCCCAAGCAGAGATGGAGTTTCACTGGGTGCTGCCACCCTCTGCCCTTGGCTCCTGCTACCTGGCCCAGGAACCCCACCAGGGCCCTCTCGGACGCATCCATGGTGCTGCTCCGCCTGCCAGGAAGCCTCATCAGTTTTACTTCCCAACATGAACATTTATCAAGCATTTTCCCCTCAAACAACTCGATTTGTTTCCTAAGAGGAATTCTGGACCTAATTGTTAAGACTGTAACATTTTTTCGACCTCTTTATATTTTGTAGCAACAGAATGTTGTAAGAGTCTGAAGAGCCACAGTGGGGTGTCTAAGAAACATTGTAACAGAGTGGGGACAAAAAGAAGCTCACAGAAGTAAGCGACACACAGACACCCTTGATGGTGGGAGGGGAGATGTCCGTGTGTGGACGCTGGCTCCCAGCCCTGCCCGGCCTCTTGCTTTACATAGACGATGCTAAGGTGCTAGGCCCCTATGCAGTGGGCAGTGATGAGCACTGTCAAGAGGCTCAGAGAGGGCGTTAGTGCACCCGGCATGAAGCACTGGCCGGGAGGATGGAAGGGCCTGCAGGGCTGTAGTTACAATAATCTATTGGTCATCTCTATCACTGTCCCTCCCGCCCCTCCTCCCTCAGCTACTAGAACCACAGCCTTCAAGCTCTGACTTCCTTCCTACCTTAAGCTCTCAGGAGAGCTGACAGACTCACAGGCTGTGTGTCTTTAGGAGCCGTGAGGAGTGAAACTTCATCCAGGATTAGGCAAGATCAGGAGTTCAAAACAATACACATTTTTCGAGCTCCCAGGATGTACCAGCTGTACATCTGTAAACTTGCCTCCCATATATCATCTTTTCGATCTTCACAACAGTTCTGTGGACATGTTTCTTATGGCAAAGATGAGACACAAAAGACTGAGAAAAAGTGACCTAGTAAACTTGCCTCCCATATATCATCTTTTCGATCTTCACAACAGTTCTGTGGACATGTTTCTTATGGCAAAGATGAGACACAAAAGACTGAGAAAAAGTGACCTAGGCTGTGGCAGGAGTGAGACTCAAACCCGGGTCCAGATGACATGTTCCAGATGCTCTTTCTACCACCACATGCTGCCTCCTGAAATCCAGGGAGTGAGACCAACAAGGACAATCATGATGACACAGGACGGCTGGCGCTGTGAAAGGGGGTGACAAGGGGCTAAGGTGGGAGGGGAAACGAAGGAGCCTCAAAGTCTTCACATCTGAAATGTCAGGTCAGGGGATTCATGAGAACAAACCACCAGAGGTCCTTGGTGCCTTTCCAGGCCCTACAGAAGCAGAGCAGATTTCATTAGGTGGAGGCACCAACCTAGACAGGAGGGTCACGGTCCGTCCTGCTGGCCCTGTCGCCAGCAACAGGAGTCAGAGTTGGTGCTGGATACGAGGAGCAGGGATGTGTGAAGGCCCACAAAGACCTTCCACCTCTCCCACGTGGGAACACCTGGGGAGGACTGGCGTCCGTGTCACTCAATAGATTCCTGAGCTCCTTTGACACTCCAGGTGCAGGCTGATGAGAGGATGTGGAATGAACTCTGAGACGGAAGCATGACATGTCACTGCTGACCACCTCCAGCTCAAGGCTAGCACCTGCCGGATAAGGTCAACCCAGCACACACACAACACCCACCGAGGCCTGTCCTCTGTTACAGTTTCAGCCTCGTCCATGGCATTTTATGCCCCGGGCAATGTGGCTTTTGCTTGTGTCCTCCTCTCTCCTCACTTGGCCCAGCCTGTTTACCCCCTGAGACATTTACTCCCCTCCTCCAGGAAGTCTGCCTTGACTGCCCTGGATTCACTCCTCTTGCCTGTATTTCCACACTATCTATGTCAGTGCCTTCCACCGTGCTGCATGAGGATGCTCTGTTCGTGAGGCTGTCTCCTCGCCGAGCTGAGAGCCCCATACAGGCTGCACGCATGTTTGCATCTTTGCATCTTTGCAGGAGGCATCACACATACTTGCTGGATAGAAAACTGCCAACACTGGTGCCATGGGGTGGCACACATGCACCCCCAGATGGCACCCCCTTTCCTCCATCAGTGGTTTGAAGGAGACGGGGAAGTGGGAGAATCGAGTCCAAGTACGAGCAGGGAAGGACCCTGTCCAGCACGAGAGATGCCACAGGACACGTTTACAACAGCCCTACCCTGTGCTGTTATAACAAGCCACATGGAACAGAGAAAGTGAGTGGGAGTTCTGCACCACCTGTATTTCTGCCCACAATGGACCCAGGACACAGAAATGGCCAGCAGGGCTACGGCAGTCCTTCAGCTCCCCCTCCCAGCAGCTCTGACAATGACGACAGCACGATAATCACAACGGCAGCAGCCATCGTGTGTTGAGAGTCTACCATGCGCCAGGAGCTAGTGCTCCCCCTGCCCTCTCTCACGCCAGCGTCACAACAGGGCACGAGGCAGGCACTTGCATTGTGCCCAATTTCAGACCAGGAAAACGAAGCGGTAACCTGCACTGGAGAGCTCGATGCCCAAGCGCCTGAGAGTACAACCCACTGTTAATGCAGTGTAAATGGGTGCCATTTAAATATTCATCACCGAAAGAACAGCAGCAGGCACCTTCCTGAATGAGCATCGGACTGTGGCTCTTAGAGTCAGGGAAGCCCCGCAGAGGCCAGCAGGATCTGCTGCCACCAAAGAAAAAGGAGGATGTGGTTTGGAGGAAAAAGAGTTTGTTAAGAAATTCTATAAAATTATTGGCACCCGTCTGACTTCATCATATTTATTTTTCTATTAAGATAGTTTACTGGATTATTTGGACAGTATGAATCCAGTAATTTTTATTTGCTCAGATGTTTGCTTATTTGCTTGCTAAACTTTGATTTTCTGTGCTGAATAGCAAACACAGAATGTTCAAACAAATGAAATTTGGAAATGTTTAAAGAAGGCACAGCATCGCCCACGAGCAAGCTGAAGTGGCTCACAGACCCGGTCTGCATTAGGGTTTGTTATGTTTGAGAACAGAAATGTGAAATAGGCATTCACCAGCATTATTCTCAGACTGTACGTGCTTCAAAGAAACACTTCTGAGCCAGGTAGGAATGAGACCTGGAAGCTAAACTCAGCGACACCAAGGCCACCAGCTGCCATTGGGGAGGGCTCCTATTCACAGAGGTTTCATCGCTAGTTCGACTATTCCAGTCTGGGAGTGAGCTGGGCAGAGCAGAGCTGTTCTGCATATGACGATGGGAGAGGAATTTGATGGAAGGGAGAGGGAGGGAGTATTCAAAAGGCAAGAGAAAGGAGACAGCCAGGCCCTGATGTCAAGGTGAGAGACAGTGTGTCTTGTGGGGTGGGGAAGCCCTGGTTGCGGTACAGTTGGTGGTGATCTCTGAGGATGGAAGATCTGGTAGGGATTGCTCGGTTTCCTGTGAGACGGTGGGTGTAATCTTTCTCCTTCTCTGCCTGCCCTTCAAAATCTCTGGGCGCGTCTCTCCTGTTCACTGAAGCTTGCATGCCAGTGGGTCTCAGGGGGATTGGAAAAGGTGCTGAGTCAGCAGCTGGCAGCCGCACTGTGAACACAGGGACACAGGAGCCAGAGGGCGGGGCGGCTGCCAGCTGCATCCCACAAGGTTTCTCTGGCCACCCGCCCCGCCCCAGCTTGGCCCTCAGCCTGCTAGGGGATAACATTCCTCCACTAGAGCCTCACCTCTGAGGAGGATGGTAACTCCTAAAGGGCCTGCTGACGAGGAGCCGTTGTTCACAAGTCCACCCTGAGTTATTTTCACCAGGTCCACTTGTGGCCACGTAGCAAAGAGCAGAGCCGCGAAGCAATACATCACCTCTGGGTTTTGAGGAACAAAAGGGGCACACAGTGGTCCTGTGAATGAAGTGGAACCCGGGCAGGCAGAAGGGGGAGGCAGGCTGACAAAGGAAACAAAACATGGTTGGAACAGCGATTCTGTTCAGGGTCCAGGAAATGCCCCAGGTTAGCGACACGACATGAATCCTTGATGCGAGGCAGGCTTAGGAACGGTTTTATACACACCAAATCAGCTCACATATGAACACCTGGCCTCCTTGTACCTCAGTTTCCTCATCTGTAACATGGGGTAATAATTGCACTGCCCTCCCAAGAATTATGAGGAGTAAATGAATTATTACATGTAATGCACACAGAACAGCACCTGGCATGTGGCAAACAGCCCTCTTTCAAACGAGGAATCAGAATTTCAGATCTCTAAAGAACCTTGAATTCGCCCCAACACCTTCACTGTCCAGATTTAAAATCTGAGGCCCAGAGAGCTTAACTGGCTTTACTAACACCCCTGATTCGGTTAATTAGGGAGCGACCTGGGATGAGAACATATCTGTCACAGCAGCTGTGGAAGAGAGGGTCAGAACTGAAAGGTCAAGAAGAAATCTACCAGCACAGGGGATTCTGGGAGCTCCAGACATGAGTCAGCTCATGTACACATGTGCAGACATGCACGCACACACATGCATGCATGCACACACATGCACGCACACACATGCACACACATGCATGCACATCTGCACACACACACACCTGAGCCCCCAGAAAGTCACGACTAGCAAAAGAACCTGGGTGTAACCCCGAGTAAGCAGGTGGGCTCATGATGTGGGGTGGGGGGTGGGGGGAGAACACCTTCAAAATGCAGGCCAGAGAAAAAGGCAGACACCGAATCCCCGGGAATTATCAGAGCGTAAGTGTTACTCGAGGGGAAATGAGAAGGAATGAACCACAGGAATTGTGCATCCACGCCTTCTCAGCATGCAGGCCCAGCCCCAGGACAGCCGGTGCCCTGGCAGCGTGCTGTCCCTCCAGCTGCAGATCACTACATGGCTGGCCCTTCAGACCCCTGCACGAGGCTCCAGAACCTTCCCTTCCTCCTCATTGCACCGTCTCCCCCTGCTCAGAAAAGCTCACTCATCCGAGAAGCAGAGGCCGGGCCTCTTTCTGGAAATAAAGAGCGTGTTTCGGCAGCGCCTGGTGCCCGGCACAGCCCGGAGGACAGCGATTCTCCATCTGCGAGGACACAATGTGCTGTCACTTTACATCACAGTCTCGCAGCAGCAGTGAGTCCCGATACGCATGGTGCTCAGATCCCCCTGAGGAAGAGGGCCCTTGTGCCCACGGGCCACAGACAGCAACTGTTCCTAAAAGACGCAACAGCTCGAAGGGCCTTGCTCAGCTGGCTGGCTGTTAACCTCAGCACTTTCTTTCCAACGACCCACATTTCCTGAGACAGGGGGTCTGCCCCCGGCTCTCCTCTGCGGTTTGTATATTCAGCCTCCAGGTTGAATGACAAGAAGTTGAGGCAGAACCACCAGCATCACCAAGGCCTGATCTTGCTGGTGGGAGCCCAGGAGTCGTGACTATGTCCCTCCCCATGGAGGGGGCAGTGTGGGATGCATGCGGGCCTCTGAGGGCCTGGGGAGGTGGCCTGTGCTGGGAAGGTCCACAGTGAGGGGTGGAGGGGGGAAGATATGGAGGAGAAGCCGCACATCTCTGCAACATGGATGTGACAGTCCTGGGTCAGCGACCCCCCTCGTGCTCTTGGTCACATCACAGCTCTCAAGCCCATTGTTATCATCCTCTCTTGGAGCGATGGAGGCCTTTCTCCTGTGGCTCTCACTTAAATCCCCGGATCAGATCTCTAAGGCTGTAGGATGGTATGTCAATGGTCCTTATATCCAGAGTGAGTCCATGAGACCACTAATCAAACCTTTCCATTCCACAGAATCAGGGCAAAATCCGACTATTCCTGGACACAGACCATCCTGCCTCGGAGCTAACTCAGATTACAGACACATCAACTCAGAAAGCCAAACGGGATCCCCATCGAGTATCTGTCACAGAATCAGACATGGATGTGTCTTTGCTGCTAGAAGTATGTCTTGAGGGCCACAACAGCCTTACACAGTCCTCAGGATCCTTAAAAGAAAGAACACTTGCTGAGGGTTAGGAGACGCCCATCATCACCCCAGCTCTGCCATGTACGAGGCGAGTGTCTTCCCACAGGTCGACGCAGTTCCCTGACGTTGGTGCCCCTCCTCTGCAAGTGAGGCATGAGGTCACTCACTGGGGCAGGACTCACAGGGACCTCTGCTCTGCTGTGAGCCTGCAGGGACCGCACCCCGAGTTTCACCACTAACCAAGTAACGGAGCCAATCCCTTCATCCAGATAAGCCTCAGTTTCCTCATCTATGAAATGGACATAAACATTCTATTTAGCAAACACTGCTCCTCTCTATGGCAAGTCCTAGAAGCTACTTCTTCCAGATTTAAGTGTCCGAAGGTATAAATACAAGTACCATGTGCTTGCTTTGAAGACACGGATCTGTTCTTTTCATTGTTTAATGGAGATCTCTGAACGTTCCTGCTGTAGGGAGATGTTTATGAAGTTTACTACTTGGCATGCACATCTCTATTCTAATGTTTTATAAAGAACATTAATCAAATGAAAACATTAAATAAACAATGGGTTAACGGCCATAAACCATGTACAGTATCTACGATAACCAACAGCCTACAGTTTATATAATTTATTCTTGATGGTTTTAAAACATGATAATGAAAGTAAAACAAAACAAAAACTTTAGGTTCTAGAAAATTCAGGCATCTCCAATTCATTTTGAGAAAGCTGCCTTCTGTCATGGTAAATTTATATATGTCTATATATATGGCTGTGATATGTGACAGTTATGGAAATCTTGAACAGGGAAACCATGTGAGAACTGATTCCCATCCTCACTGAGGGCGCTGTCAGGACTCGACCTTGGCAGCTCTTTCGGATTCTCCTTTCCTTCCTCTTTTCACTGCTCCTAGGCCACTTACTATAACCACCTCCAAAAGGATTTCCTAGTCCCTGTGCCCCCCTTCTGCCCCCATCCAGTGTGAGCCCTGCCCGGCTGATGTTCACACAATAACTCCGCTCCTCTGTCATGCCCCGAGAAAGCACCTCCCACCCCCACTCCGCCCACTGCTCTCTGCTGCCCAGCTTGGGGTCTCTGTACTTCTTATCTCCACAGGGCTCTCAGCCACATGTCCCCAGTGGGAATCTTCATCTCTGCAGAGCCCAGTGAGGTCTGACCCTCTCCAGGACACCTTCTTAACCACCCCACCCACTTCACCCCAGATTTTGTCTGCACCTCACCGTTAGTACCATTACGTGCATGACATACAAGATAGGTGACATTTCCTAGGGACCCCTATCTAAATAGTTATCTTCACATCTTCAAAAGGATTGGATGCTCCTTGGGTTTGAGGCAAAGGAACATTCTAAAGAACAGGCTAAGTATGTTTCAGGCATTTATTTATGTAATTACCTATTTATGCAAAGATTACCATAGAAGATCCAGAATCATGGAAGGCTAGAAGAAAGCTAATCAGGGCCGGCCCCATGGCTTAGCGGTTAAGTGTGCACGCTCCGCTACTGGCGGCCCGGGTTCGGATCCCCGGCGCGCACCGACGCACCGCTTCTCCGGCCATGCTGAGGCCGCGTCCCACATACAGCAACTAGAAGGATGTGCAACTATGACATACGACTATCTACTGGGGCTTTGGGGGAAAAAAGGAGGAGGATTGGCAATAGACGTTAGCTCAGAGCCGGTCTTCCTCAGCAAAAAGAGGAGGATTAGCATGGATGTTAGCTCAGGGCTGATCTTCCTCACCAAAAAAAAAAAAAAGAAAAGTAACCAGGCCACAGGTCCCGGGTAGCTAGCTGTACATGACACTCAATGAACAGCCGCTGTCAATTAAAATCCTCCCCTTTATCCGGGATCAGTAACAGGACAGGGCAGCCTGTGTTTCGAGAGAAGAACTACAAATGGCAAAGAGGCCATTAAATTAAATAGCATTCAAGAGGAAGAACTAGAGAGATGGGCGTGAGGGTCTTTGTGACCAAGTCCCATAGACCACGCCTAGAACCAGGACCCCGCCTCCCAGGTAACCGTCACCCTCCCAGCACCTGCTGCCTTAAGGAAGGAAGAATAGGGAGGAGAAAAAGGGAATAAAAAAAGGAGAAAAAGACCAAGAAAAGTGAGGGGAAGAACTACAAGAAAAACAGAAGTGAACGCAGCCCGTCCGCCAACCTTATGCCTCAAGCTCCAGGTAAACTAAAGCGACCCCTTCCTAAAGAGAAACCAGGGGCGAGTTCCCCGTGAGCGCTCGACCCGGCGACCAGCGCTGCACAGACACACGACAGCGACCGAACTTCCACAAACTCACGACCAGGATCGAATAACACTTGCAGACAACAGACGCGATGCACAACAGGGAACTTTTGCCAGCCAAAATTTAAAGAAAAATAGAAATATAGGAGAACAAGTTTGTACCTAAATAAAGAAAAAAATGAGAAAAGTGAATGTTTTAAAAAACCATATGCTCAGATTCACATTAAGTAAAATATTAAGAAGTGAGGACCAAAGGTGACAAATGTCATGCACGACTTGGAAAAAGTAATCACCTAACTGACCTGCCAGTTTGGCTTCCAAATAGGATTGGGGACCATCTTAAAAAAAAAACCAAAACACCACACACTTCAAAGTACTTTCTAAAAACACAGAGGAAGGTACTCACTAACAGCACCCCGTAGAATTTAGAGAAGGCTTGGCGGAAGCGAGAAAGCATATCGCTAAAGTTAGAAATGACGGTGATCACGGCCAGGGAACCACACAGCCTTCCTCTTCAGCATCGAGAACGTTACTCCTCCACGCGTCCGAGAGCAGACCTCCGGGGAGTTTGTCAACACTCAGGCTGCTTCTCACGGGGCATCACCTGAGGTGGTGGAGGGCTGGAAGCGTTTCCTTGCAGCGGGGACAAGTCAGAACCACTTTTAGTAACTGACTTAATCGAACACCTCGGGGTCATTTACTTAATATAGGGACTGCTATTTCCACTGGGTGGCAAGTTTAGCGAGATTGGCCACCTGTTCTGCCGCAAGCCTGCCTGCCTTGAGCGAAGCCCAAATCAGAGCAAGCCAGTAACATGAAGCCAGCGGTGCGGAACACGTGCAGGTGGGCGCTGCGGCACTGGGGTTACACCTCGGACCACTGCTGGCCAGATCCAGGTGTTCTGTTCCATCAACACGCCTGGAAGCCTGCAAATCAGGTCGCTAAGAAAGTGATCCTTATTGTTGTTAATATTATTCTCATGCATTTTTTTCTGGAGACTCTATTTCTGTCATTTTAAAACTCTGAGCTTCTTGTACCATTGGTAGGGCCTCTACTAAAGAAACTTAAAACCCGGAGAGTGTAAGCCATGTACTGGAGGCCACACAGCTTAATCGCAAAGCCACAGAGATTCACTGTTCCTTGTGTTCAAACTTGATTCCTTGGTCTCCTCAATCAGAGCCTCTCTCCAAATCTGTAACCACAAATATCTAAAGCAGACTCAAATTGTCCATAAAATGTCCCCAGCACTTTTATAATGATGTAGTTTAAAAAGAAAGGTCTATACCATTAATATTGTCCCATGCTCCTTGAAAAGACGTGGGTGGCTAATTTAACATGCTGTTTTGCATCCCCTGTTAATACAGCCTGCCTACTGGTTTGAAATCCATACCCACCAGGTCCCTTTTCTGTGCTTTCCCAATAGCAGCTTAATTGGCATTAGCAATTTTGGGAAGAAAGCCAACAAAAATAAAAACAATTCATAAAAAATAAGTTCCACTTGCCATGCTCTTGCTCAGACACCTCTTAGCCAAAAGTTACTGGCCCAGCTTCCTGAGTGAAAAGGCCAGAACCTCAGTTTACATCACCTCTTAGTTATAAGCATCTCTCTGTCCTTCTTGCAAGGAAATTCCTCTCTCACTTAATTATGATTCGCACCATTCTGTTGAATGACAAAACTAATAAACATCTCTATCGTGCATTAGTTGACATTGCTGTTTGTCGGGAATTTATGTATCATTTGTAATAAGAAGATAGAGATTTTTACGCCCATAAATCTCCACAAAGGGGTAGCCCGCCCACACCAGTTTATTTGCCCTGTGGAAACCTAGAGACCTGCAAAGGAATTTCATCTGGCAGCTCATGTGACCTACACAGAAACCACCAGCTTTGTTCCACGTTGAAGCGACCACCTGGGTCACAGAGGACCGGGAGAATTTCCTCTGGGGGGATTTGCCAAGCTTTTCCCATGTCATTTGGAATCAGCTCTCTGTCCACTCAAGGTCATCCAGTGCAGTGAAGTCACCATGCCGGTAACTGCTGATGCATTAACTAGTTAAATTGTGGAGAGATTTCTAGTAATGTTGAAGAGCTGACGATGGAGTTTCTGATCAAATGAAAAGAATATTTGAAACTGCCAGGTGCAAAGTCTGGCCTCACAGGGGTTCATCTCCCATTTTCTGAGGATGTGCCCAGCCTGGGGAACTGGCAAGTGACACTGGCAGGTGTTGTCACTGAAGTCACAATTCCAAGATCCAAGAAGGTAAGGTTTGCTTCCATCCACACAGCTGACATCTATTCCTGAGCTCTAGAAACCTGCAGAAACCAACCACCTGCTGAATAGATCCTCTGAGTGTCCAGTGGGCCACGCGACTCCAAACTTCCCACACTGGACTCCTCCTCCTTCCCTGCGGCTTGCAGTGTTCCCGAGCCCTCTCCTGTCTCCTGGATTTCTGCAGCAGCGTCTCCACCCCCTCCCCCCGGCCCTTCTGCTCTCAGTCTCCCCACCTCAATCCATTCTCCACCAGCCAGACCAACTCTAAAACGAAAATCTTAAAAATCCTTCAGGACCCCTGTCATCCTCAGGAAAAAGCCCACAACACTTAAAAGGGCACACGAGCCCCCTAACTTGCTATGGCCAGAGTGTGCACCTCCTCACTCGCCCTTCCCCGGCCCATCCTCACCTCCACTCTCTCCCACAGCGGGAATTCCACAGCAAGCCAATGCTCCCCTTGGAACACTGTTCCTTTACTCCAGTGTCTTTAGTCTGGCCAACTTTCTCTCACCTTTCAGGTCTCAGAGTAAACATCACTTCCTCCATGAGCCTTCACTGACTGCCCAGGGTGGGGCGAGGTCCCCACCCTCTGTGCTTCCAGAGCACCTGGGTTACCCCGTCTGGAAATAGCTCTGTCTTGGTCAGTGTCGCCTCTGGTCTTTAGGCCCCTGGAGGCCAGGAAGAGTATCTTCCTCACCATGTATACAATAGCAACCCCAGACCCAGGAAGGAGGGTCCCCTGCCCTGCGCCCTGTGCTTTGGAGAACCTCGCATTTCACAAACAGACAACAAATTATTAAAGAATGTGTGTGCACAGCATGATCCACAACCCTAAAGGTTCGCTGTCCTGATCAACTCTTCAGGATCCAAGAAATGCTGTTCTAAATTCTCACCCAGCATCCTCCAAACCCAGGAAGGTGAATGCTGTGAAGGTGAGGGCCATGGTAACCTTGAAGGCAGATACTGGTCCAGAGTGTGGGCTGGCTTTGAGAAGCAGAAGCACTTAGGTAAGAGAAAGGTAAATTAATTACCAAATCTATTCTCTCAGTGTGGATGCAACAGCGTCTTGCATGTCAGTGTCCCTTCCCAACACTGCCACGTGTACATTTTCTTGCTTCTCTTCATGCTCCAATCCATGATTTAAGAAGTACTCAGGAACTACCATGGGATGTGCAAAAATGGTGCGCGGCAGAGGAGTAACATTTTGCAATATGAAACAATTCACATTACTCTTAAATTTGTACAGGTGGCCCTAAAGATATATACATATATATATGCACATGAGCATGCTACTGACTCTTTAATCTTTACTGTATCAAACTAGATGCTACTTTAACAAATGGTGAAAACAGCAATATGAGTGGTATCAATTTATATGATGAAATAAAATGTTTTGTAATATTTTTCTCTGATAACAAGTTATTGTTAACTTATTATTAACAATTAGCAGCTCATTACAAAGTTTGAGCATGATACGCAAAGTTCAAGGTTTATATCTGAATCTAAGTATTCCTTAACGAATTTTATTGATAATTTCAGTTGCTTTCAGCAGTTAAATTTCTCTAAAATGAAGTGAATAATAAGCTAACTACACTGACTCAGGAAAGGTTATCTTGTTTGGCATGACTTAAAACACAATGTATGTGAAAAACTTGATTATAACAATATAATTAATTTTGCTGAATTTAAGGCAAGAAAAATAAAATGTATAGAATAACACAATATTTTGTGAGTTATGTATGTTTTAATTTTATTACTCATCCAAATATCACTCATGTATCAACCCCCAGATATGAGCAAAAATAATTAAATTTAGTCATCGTTGACATTTTATTGATTTTCAATCATAGAAAAACTATAGTTTTACACTTATTTTGTTTTTAAATTTTGATGTTTGGCAACTATATTTGTTGACGTAGGAATGGATAACATATTTTATTTATAAGTTTTAAATGTTTTAAAATATATGATACAAGGGCCTCCATTTATACACTTCCCGGGCGCTGCTGATGATAGTAGTAATTTTGATTGCACATCTCCAGTGGCTAGTCTGCGTGCTCAGTAAACATTTCTGAAGTGAAATGCATGTGTACATATGTCTAGGGCTACACAAAGAAATATAAGAGTAACATGAATTGTTTCATATTGCAATAATATTGAATTGCAATATGAAATGAATGAATGACTCCCTTTCTCTATCAAGATAGAAGAATATACAATTCAATATACAATTCACAATTACATTGTATACAATATACAATATACAATTCAATCACACTACCATGTCAAGTTGCTCAGAAAATCATAGCTTCAAGGTATGTTTTCCATCAACAACTAAACACTTGATCACCAGGAGAGAATATTTTAGATGCTGGTTTCATCATCTAATGAATTTACCATTCCTCCTAGCTTGGTTTTAGGTACTGATGTGATCAGCGTGTTATGTGTCTACACAATTCTGCTTGCAATACCCATTTATTCAAGAAACGTGCTAATCACATAGGCTGTGAAATCAACTCTGGAAAAGCAGTGGTGAATAAGAGAGATGGTGGCGTCATGGAGCTAACATTCTAGCGGGGGAACGGTCACTCAACAAACAACTACATGGTTAAATACACAGAGAGAGTTGTTGGGACTGCTGAGCAGGGAGTGACTATGAGAACAGAGAGCGGGAAGACCTTAATCCAGGCTGGAGAGACAGGGGGACCCCCCAGAGAAACTGTCATCAAAGCTGAAACCCAAAAGGTGAGCTAGGAATTATCCAGGCAAAGAAAAGTGAAGAGAGTCACCTACACAAAGAACACAGAGTGCCAAACAAGACACAAACACAACCAAACCCACAAGAGCAGAGCCTGACCTGAGATCTGCTTGGTGTGCTCATCAGCTGTGTGGCTGGAACCAGCGAGGAAAGTGGTTGGCTTCCGCTCAAAAAGTTCAGGTTTGTGCTGGCCCCGTGGCTTACTGGTTAAGTGCACGCGCTCCGCTACTGGCGGCCCGGGTTTGGATCCCGGGCGCACACCAACGCACCGCTTCTTCAGCCATGCTGAGGCCGCGTCCCACATACAGCAACTAGAAGGATGTGCAACTATGACATACAACTATCTACTGGGGCTTTGGGGCAAAAAAAAAAAGGAGGAGGATTGGCAATAGATGTTAGCTCAGAGCCGGTCTTCCTCAGCAAAAAGAGGAGGATTAGCACGGATGTTAGCTCAGGGCTGATCTCCCTCACAAAAAAAATAAATAAAAGAATCACAGCTTCTCAAAAAAAAAAAAAAAAGTTCAACTAGATTGGTGATTGATTAGATGTAGGGTCAACAAAACTTAGAGGTCAAAATCATCCTCAGAAACCTGACGCATCATTCATATCCAGATGACATCTCCATTTTTATCTCCATCCCAGACTTATCTTTTGAGCTTTAGACTAATATATCCACTCTTTGCTGGAAACTTTAATTCCATGATTTCTCAGGAAACTCACCTAACACGTTCACAACTGAACTCATTATTTCCCCCCTGAACCATCCATTAAAACAAACAGCTCCTCCTGAATTTTTCCTTATCATAGCAAATGTTCCTAGCATTTGCTAATCATCTGTGATGGTTATTAATTTTATGTGTCAACTTGACTGGGTCGCAGGGTGCCCAGATACTGGGTCAAACTTTATTCTGGGTGTGTCTGTGTGAATGTTTTTGCATGAGATTAACAAGTGAATCAGCAGACTGAGTAAAGCAGATTGCCCTTCCTAATGTGGGTAGGCCCCATCCAATCAGTTGAAGTCCTAAAGAGAACAAAAAGGCTGACCCTCCCTAAAGTAAGAGGGAACTCCACCTGCCTGACTGCCTTTGAGCTGGGACAGCAGTCTTTCCTTGCCTTTGGAATCAAATGGAAACATCAGCTCTTCCCAGGTCTCGAGCCTGCCAGCTTTCAGACTGGAACTTACACCACTGGCTCTCCTGGGTCTCCAGCTTGCTGACTGCAGATATCAGGACTTGTCAGCCTCCACAATTGCACGAGCCAGTTCCTTATAATAAATCTCAATCTCTCTCTCTCTCTCTCTTTCTCTCTCTCTCTCTCTCTCTCTCTCTCTATATATATATATATATACATCTTATTGGTTCTGTTTTTCTGGAGAAGCCACACTAATACATCAGCAAAAGAGGGGATGGTATTGCCTAGGAAGAAGGTAAAGTAAAAAACAAAACACACACCAAAAAACTGGAAAAACTAATATAAGCTATAGGGTACCCCAATGTTACAACTAAACTCTAGAGTAGACAAAGAAATAGAAATGAGAGCAGACTTTACTTCAAAGTCAAGTCGGTTGAAACTGTGGCAGAGCTTCACCAGGGTGCGTGGCCACCCAGCTAGAGGTCCTATCTTCCAGACTCCCATCCTGCTAATTACGGCCATGTGGCTGAGTTGAGATCAGTGCTACGTGAGGGCAATTGATGTAACTCCAGAACATCTCATTAAACATGAAGTCACCACCCTAGACTTCTTCCTTTTCTGTTTTCTGAAGGCTGGGAAATCAATTTGAAAATGATCCAGTTTTAACCCCATGGACAAGAGCCACACCCTAAAAGACGATGGAGTGAGAAGATGGAAGAAATCTAGGTCCCTGAATGACCTCCTGGAGTGGAGCTTCCACATCAGCCTGGACTGCCCTCTCTGGACTGTTTCCTGTGAGAGAGATTACATTCCCCCCATTTCAGTCTCAGCATTTGGAGTCTCTTTGTTGGAACAGTTTGGCCTGTATCCTAACTGACACAGGCACTGAAACACATCCTTTGGATTAACAACACGGGGATCACCACTCACAGTTCCCTCCAACAGAGAAGGAATGTCATTTGTCTGCTTGGTTCACGGCTGTAGCCCCGGAGAACTGACTAGTATCTGCACACAGTAGGCACTCAGTGAATGTGTGTTGAAGGAATGAAGACTGGAAGTAAATGCCATACTGGACTTGAAAGCAAAGGGAAGAAGAGGGGCAAGAGTATCTGGTTACATCTCTGTTACAAAGACTTACTGAAGGGGAGAGGAGAGTGACTAAGGAACTGGGATCCGTGTGCACGCGCATATATGCATACGTGTATGTGTGTAACAAAGGAAAGGCTGGAGCACAGTTAAAAGTAGAAAGAATACAAAAAGAGAAAGAATTGACACACCAAGGAAGTAGATTAAACAGTCTTGTCAATTTCCTGATCACCTTTAGTAGGAGGAAAGATACTTTCTTAATATTACTAGAAGGGAAGAAGGAGGGGTTGTGTGTATACAAGCATAACCAGCAGTCTCAGAAAGAAGGAATTTGAGGATGTTTCTGTGTGACGGCTTCTTCTTTTTTCTATGGAGTAGGAAGCAAGGTCAACCACTGGAAAGATTACTGGTCAGAATGGAGGTCAGGTTGAAGGGAATGGCGAAAGTTGGAGATAGTCATTGTGGATAAAGAGAGAGCAGAGTGAGTACAGGACTACACCAAGAATAAAGGGATGCTCTTCAAGGCTCAGCTGATGATGTTGGGTACCACTTATTTTTATGGTAACATCTACCAGTGTGTGTTTTCCCCAGCAATCATCAGAGTTCAGACACAGACATGGAGAACAGGAAGTGACTGATGCTTCCAATGTTATGTTTTCCCCAGAGGACCAGAATTAAAAGGCTGAAGGCAAGACATTTCAGAGTACTGAAGTAGAGCAATTAGTAAGTCTTTGTTGGATAGAAAGGAAGTGATGACAAGATGGGCTGGTGGGCCAGGTGCGTGGACTCATCAATGGACTAGAAGTTCTAATAAGAAGACGAGCATCTGCAGTGCAGCTTCTGTAACCAGCCAGTTAGAAGGCCAGGAAATGGAGGCAAGAGCATGTGCTGAACGGTGTTGTAAATTGAAGAGATTAAGTTTCCAGGATGACAAAGGTTAGAGGAGGTGGCTAATTTGGAATAGGAGAAGTCACTGGAGATGAGGAGGCAAAGGAGCTAAGAGATCATGTCATTAGATGCATCCTTCATGTGGATGTCCAGGACACCTAGCATAACAGCAAGCACCTTAGTGGCCAATAAGGCTGAGATGGGTTCCAAATCGCCCGAAAGCTTGGAACACGTCCAACCTGCCTGGCTCTTCTTCCTTGACATGATTGTCTCCTCCCTCTGATGAACCTCTCCCATTTCCCTTCTTATTGGTCTCTACTCTATGACTCATGGATTTGCCTGCAACCACATGCCCCTTTTTTTTGTAGGGGGGCAGTGCATACAGCATTATTTGGTTTAATCCCCCAATATATCTGTCTCTTTGAGTTGGTATAACTTTTCATAGTCATTTTCTAATTATGACTCATCTCACCAAGCAAAATGGGTAAAGTCATGTTATCCCCTACGTTACCATTTTGAGTTTATGTTACTACCCACATGGAATGCTTACTCATAGATGGATGTCAATGGGTACACATACTGATTAAAACTCTCTTTCCCAATTATGCCATTATGGGAATGACAAACACATTTCAGATGTTAATTATCTTTTCATGTTATACCTTAAGTCATATGACAGGTAAGTTTCTCCATGATGTAAGTCCTTGGTTAAGACCGACATTCTATCTTATAGACAGGGTTCAATTCACATTCACTGAGAACGGTTTTTAAATTCCAAGAATATACATATTAACTTCATAAGGAGGCATAGAACATGATTTTACCAAGTTGCCATGTTAACCAAACAGAGACACAGCCCGGAAGATGAATTAGTTTATAATAAAAGCTAAAGCACATCAACAGGATGTTACACAAAAAAGGCCGACATCTAGGAGTGTGTCATTTCTTCCATACCCTGTGTCATTACAAATACATCTTTTTTTCTTCTCAAGTCTTCCTCTTGGTTGGCCAAAATTTCTTCATGGAAGAAATATGAAGAAGAGAAAAAAGTGATACATAGCAGGTGAAATCAAAGAGCAAGGGTTCTGTTTAGAAGAATGCAAAGCTGTATTTATTGTGAGTACAATTCGGAAAAGCTGGCAGCTTCCAATTTCTTTTCTGCAATTCAATTAACTTTATGCGTATCTTTCTGTTTTAAGTTGTTAATTTTTTCCACTTGAGAAAAAAGAAAAGGAGACTGGGAGAAATTACGAGACTATGAAATGAAACGGTAACTGATAAAGAAATGGAAGAGTTTGGCATATTTTCCTCAGGTAACATTTGTTTCATGAATCTACTTTCAATTCTTTTAACTGCTGTCTTCAGAAGAACTTAAATTGATTCTAGATATTATTTTCATTTTTTGGAATAAATTGGCTTGCATTTCTCACAGACAGTCGAGGAGTTGGAACTTGATTTTGCATAAGAGGCGGGGGTTACATATGGAAAAGAACGGCCCCATACCCCAAATAATTAGGATGAATTCAACTAGATCATAAATACCCCTGACATTTACAAGAAAATCCTAAAACAGTAACAAGGCAGGTGTTGATAACACACAGCATGCAGCCAAGGTGATTCAAGGTCAGTTTCTTCTTCTAGAAGCCACTGCAGATAGTCAACATGTCCCCATCACCCACTGGCCATCTACAAGAACAACGCCCAGACGTGTGCAGGCTACTGCGGAAACGCAGCCTGGTTCGCTACAGTGTGTGTTTGGTAAAATGCATTTGTAACTGATGGAGTTGGGACTGACTAGGTGTGGATATCATGGAAAGGCTGCAGTGGGCAAAGACAAATTTCTCCAGCACATAGAAGTTCTAAGCCCCCATGCTGAACACAAAGGACTCTAACAGAAGTGAACCCGGCAAGACACAGGAGAGTTCTCGTCTGCAAACAATGCCCTCTGACTCCACGCTTTTCTTCTGGGTCCTGCTTGGCCACATGTTCAGTCTTGAAAGTGTCTGTGTTGAATGGCTCTCCTGCATCTTTGTCAAACAAGCACAGACAATGATCCAGAAGACCCATTGTTGGCATCTCTGCGTTTTGTGCAAAGCCTGCAACCATCCATCTCTGTTCCTGTCTCCCAAGGTCATCCACCCCCATCCGTCCTTACGTGCTTTTTCACCAAGTTGCCTTCATTTTTCTCTTTACTACAGCAAAGTTCTTTATTTACAGCAGCACATTTCATTTTAGGAATTTAACATGTTTTTCCTATGCAAGGATTTTTAATTAGGATTGTTATTGTTTTTGGTTAGTGCTCTGGTTACAAAATTTCCAAGGTTTGGAGTGTTCTATCCCAACTCAATATTTTCCCAAACTCTTGCTATTTTCAGTGGATGATTTTGCACAATGCAGAGTTTCTCAGGAGCACATGTATTACTTTATAGCTAACACACCTGTACTGCCATTCCCTTAGTGAAACTTCAAAGGTAAAATATCTCATTGCACTCAGTGGCTCACTAACTTTTATTCCAGTTATAGTGGCGATGTACAGAGTTATAATTCATACCCTGAAAATACATTAGCTCCTTAATATTTCATGTTTATTACTGAAACTTTGGAGAGTTTATAATTAATCGTTTATCCAGACGTTTAGGTACAATTGCTATAATTCGTGATGTAACATTTAGGCCTTATGAACAAAACCTCCTGCTGGGATGTGAGCCTCTTCAACTTCCCCTGCAACATAATGCCCTTTTTAATTTGGGTATTCCAATCTTTTCCCAGATTAAAAAAGTTATTTTCAATCATGTCTCTGATTATTACTTCTGTTTTTTGCCGTTCCATTTTGTTTTTCTGTAATATCTGAAATCCTTAGGTTCACATTGATTTCCCAGTTTTCCGTATCCATCAGCTTTCAATGATGCTCAAATCTGGACTGAAATGATCACTCTTCTGTGCTCCAAGTCCCTCTATCCAATAGCTACTCAACATCTTACTCTGAGTACCTCAAACACATGCCCATCTCAACGCGTGCAAAGTCAATACCTCTTGCGGTAGTCTCTAACTCAGCAAATGGTGTCCACCCAGCTGTGCAAGACAAGAACTGGTAGTCATCTCTGACACTTCCCTCTCCCTCTTCTCCCACACCCAGTCTATCAGCAAGTCCCACTTTTTAAGCAGTTCATTACCAATGCAATGAGATGAAGGAGGAGGAGGAAGGGAAGGAGAAAAAGAAAAGAAATTAGTGGTATAAGGTTTGGAACGGGAAGATGAAAAAATATCCTCAATATCAGATGACATGATCTTATACATAGAAATCCCAACAGAAGAGAGGAAATTAAAACTAATGAGAGTTCAGCAATGTTAATGGATATAAGCTTAAAAATTAATAGCATTTCTCTCTGCCTACAGTAACCAATTAAAGTTTTTATCAAACTTATGTGATGAAATTTTATCAAAAGCCCTTTCTGTATCAAAAGAGATAATCACATGCTTACCAACGAGTAAAGACAAGAACTTGATCAGAAAATGGGCAAATTATGCAAACAGCTTGAAGCAAGAGAAATTTACATGACCGGCAAGTATATGAAGATATCCTCAACTCACTAAACATAATCAGAAAAAAATAAAGGGAGGAGATGCCACTTTACAACCATCGTATTTATAAAATTCTAAACGTATGATAGAACCAAGAGTCGGTGAGCATGGGGAAGAATAAGGACCCTCATGCAGCTCATTCTGGGAATGTGAACTGCTGGAACTGCTTTGGAAAACATTTTAGCAGTGATGAAAATCAAGTATTAGTGTAATCTATGATCTGTCCCTCTCATGCTATAGGGTCTAGAGACCCTCCCGCAATGACTGTAAGGGCACATGGACAAGAGGACAACTATTTGCTAGGCTTTAAACACAGCATTGGGGGAAAAGAAAAACCCTGGACAACTGTTAATGTAAATGAAAACATCACACACATGGCTCATTACTCTGCATCGCAAAAGAGGCCATACGTATCTATGAACACAGAGAGAGCACAGCAGAATGTTCCCATAATCAGGAGGGGGCAGGTCGGGGGAAAAACAAAATCAAGTTAAATGAGAGGGACCTTGTTTTGAACAATTGTGATAGAGTGCCTTGAATAGTAGTAGTGAAACTCGGTATATGAAGTTTTAAAAAATGCTAAAAGATTAAATAGTGAACTTTAGAATTATTGGCAGAGTAGTGATAGCCATTCAAATAGATACGTTCAATTTAGGGAATGAGTATTATTCTAAATAGAACAAGGTCCAAGATATCTATAATTAGTTTTAGGAAGAAGAAAATTATCCAGACAAGTTGAGAGTCAAGGATGCTCAGAGAAGAGAGAGAGTAGGAAAAGGGAAAGAAAACCAGCATCTATGAGGTATCTACTTTGTGATGAGTGCTTGACATATACCATCTTATAGAATGTTCTCAATAATACTGAAGTAGGCAGTATCACCTCCTTATATACGTGGAGGGGTGGCCTCCCTAAAACCACACAGCAGGGTTAGAACCCAGCTCTGCCTCACCCAGATAGAGTTCAGAAGGTTATAGCACAGGGACTTGCAAGATAACAGAATGATCAGTTTCCAAAATGTAGCATTATTCTTAATGAGAAAATATTGTTGATTTATTAAGAAAAAGGTAAACAGGAACCTTGTAGAAACAATTCAGTGGAGTGGTGAAGGACCAAGCCAGATTATAGGTGGAATGCAGTGGGGAGGTAACAGAAGAATTAAAATACCTTGACTTATATTTAAGGATAGTGAATATCTGGGTATATTTAAAATGATGGAAGAAATATAGAATAAAGGTGCTAACAAGATAAAGGACCATTACAAGAGAGTAATTCCAGAGAGGTAGAGGGGAACTGGATTGAAAAGTTGACTAAAGAATTATCTAATTATTTTCTTTATTATCATTATTGCTTGTTATCTTTTTTTTTTTTTTTTTTTTTTTTTTTGTGAGGAGATCAGCCCTGAGCTAACATCCGCCAATCCTCCTCTTTTTTCGCTGAGGAAGACGGCCCTGGGCTAACATCGGTGCCCATCTTCCTCCACTTTATATGGGACGCCGCCACAGCATGGCTTACCAAGCAGTGCGTCGGTGCGCGCCCGGGACCCGAACCAGCGAACCCCGGGCCGCCGCGGCGGAGCGCGCGCACTTAACCGCTTGCGCCACCGGGCCGGCCCTATTGCTTGTTATCTTTTAAGAAGAGAATTTTTATTGCTAATATTATACAACCACAGAAAAAAGGAAAATATTCTCTAGTATAACTAAATCTATGTATTTACATTTAAATTCATTTTTAGTTCATTAAAATGTTTATGTTCTAATTGCATCTGGGGAAAAACTAATTTAACTCAGTATATTTTTGTCACGATGACTAATTCTGTTGGAAACGTAATAGGATTAAGCTTGGAATAGTTACTTGGATTCTACGAAGAAAATTTCCATCTCTCAAAAAGTTCAGCCATATCCAATAATCTCCTTTATTAAGATGTTGTAAAGAGGTAGGTTGTTAAAAAAATAATTTCAGCGTAAACAAAGACTCTCTCTCCCTTGAAACTCCCCGTTTCTCCTGCTTTGTGATGCTGGCACAAAACTAGGAATACAGAAGATGTTCCGTGACGTCTTGTAGAGGGAACATTTTAATGCACCAAATAGATGCCCACGTAGTCAGGTAGCGCCCTCTGGTAAAACAGGCAGACCCTCGCTACTAGTTAAATAATTAACAGTTGTTGACTTACTCTGAGGTTTTACCACAACCACAACGGCTTACTTTCCAAAACAATTGAAATCTTTTTGCTGTCACCTTTAATTACCTTTTCAGAATAGGTGACTTCTGAATTGAAGTCTCCACCATGGATTTTCATGGAGAAAAAATGATAGAAACAATAAATTCTACCCCAAAATTAAAATTTATTAAGTTCTGTGGATTAAGTTGAGCTAATTATGTAGACAACTGGGAAACATAAGAGATAATGTTCTGCTCAGTGGATCAATACTCAAAGAAGAAAAACAGAAGCAGGATTACACACATGATAAGCCAAGAGCCCGGACAATGGTTATTCCTGACTCCGCCACTTGCCATCTCCTGCCCTTGGGGTGTCCCTTATCCCGACTGGGGCTCAGTTACCTCCTCCTTAAAACTGAGCAGTAATTCATGCCGCTTACTTCACGGGGTTCCTGTCAAGACTCTTCTTGCCATGGGGTGATGCATGTGGGGTGCTCTTTAAGCTGAGTACAAATGTAGCAAGTCACTACTTTTATTAATGAAGGAATATGAACAACAGTCTCAGAAGCCAGAAATAAAGATAGGACACATATTTAAAGATAAATACATGACAAAAAAGAGGAAGCTATTTCAGATTGCTTTGTGTTTCACCTTAATCTCAAATCACATTCCATTTCTAATCATTGTTATTCTTAACATGACCACCTTTTCATGAAAGTCAGAATCTCAAATGAAATTGGTGAAGAACCTGATGTACAAGTGGGTTAACAGGATTAGTAAATGTCAAATAGCAAAAAAGAAGAAGAAAGGGATGAAATTAAATCCTGGTGCATTCTTTAGTCAGCTGTATTTAGTCTTTCTGGTCCCCGCCATCTCCTGGATTTATAGGTGCAAAAATGTACCCTCTGTTCCCTAGGATGGATTTAATTACCACCAAGAAGTATTTTTCAAATAAACACTTCAGTTTCTGCGTCTGCCTCTGACTCATCACAGCTGAAAGCAAATTAGGGGTTGAAAAGGTCCATATCGTGTACGGAACAACTGATTTTCTAAACAGAAGGACATCTTCAAAATTTTGAGAGGACTTTAATTTTCATATATGCCACATTCTATATTTAACCAGAATCTTCAATATAAAGTCATGTTCAAAATCCCAGTGGAATACTAATCAAATCAACACAACCTAAATTTAATCCTGTCTATGTCCTAAATCATCATGCAATGTCTTTTTCTCCTTTCCTTACGAATCTTCTGGTTTACTGCTGTGCAGATACTCTTCTGGTATCATCATGGACATGTCAACTAAAGAACGTGTAAATTTCACTCTCTGAGCATCTGAGAGATTCAGTTCAATTTTGCTTTTTGTGCTGAGCCTTATTTCAAATCTGGACAAAACTTTAGCCATCAGCCCCGTAGCACACTGGGGCTTTAAATCAGTTAGACGTGACAGATATCTTCTAACACTGATGTTGGACTCTGATTGTTTCCCCAGCACAATGCACTTCGTTCTGCCTTCTTCAGTATACTCTTGTGCACATGCACACACTCATGTGTGTGGTGTGTGTGTGTGTGTGTGTGGTCAAACACCATCGCTTTTTATTACATCCTACAGGCATATATATTACGTATCCATCTTTCACTTCCTGGAAGATGGAGCACACATTCTTTTCTCTATTCCTCTCATTAGTACAACTAAAACCCCTGGACATTTCATCTAAAACAAACATGAGATTCTGAAAGGTGGAGAGAAGAAGGCAGGCTTGCTCAAGACTTCTGGAGCCGAGGAATGACACACTTGAGAGTTCCCTGGGTTTTTCTTTGGTCTTGCACATCTCAGACTTGGAGATGAAGAAGCCACCAGACCAGAAATGCCACTGGGTACAGATCAAAAAAAAAGGGAAGCCCCAACAAAAGCCTGCTGTCTCCTGTGGGGAGCCTGAAGTTCCCCTCTCCAGGCCGTAATGAGGCACCCCAATACCCCCACTGGGATGGCATCCACTGCAAGTGGACACGAGGGCTCCAAACACTGCCCAGTAGTATGAGGGCCCCCACCAAGCAGTAAGAACTCCCCCACTAGGGTCTATTGAGGCCACGGAAACCTGGACCTCTCCCATCCCTCCCTGTAGTGAGGAGCTGGTGCCCCTACTTCCTCTGTTGGAGTGGGGTCGGAGCATGCCTGTTAAACCAGGGACTTGGATAAGATTCAGGGTCTCATGGCATAATACACAAAAAGTCCAGGTTTTAGTAAAAAATCACTCACCACACCAAGAGCCAGGAAGATCTCAATCAGAACAAAAAAAGTCAACCAATAGACGCCAAACCAAGAAGACAGAAGTGTTAGAATTATCTGACAAAGATTTCAACGCAGCCAAAAAAAAAAAGGTTCAACAAGGGGCCAGCCTGGTGGCGTAATGGTTAAGTTTGTGTGCTCCGATTTGGTGGCCTGGGGTTCATGGATTCAGATCCTGGGCACGGACCTATGTGCTGCTTGTCAGGCCACACTGTCGTGGCATCCCACATGTAAAGTGGAGGAAGATGGGCAAAGATGTTAGCTCAGGGACAATCCTCCTCAAGCAAAAAGAGGAGGATTGGCAACAGATGTTAGCTCAGGGCCAATCTTCCTCACAAAAAATACCCAAAAAAGCAAAGCTTCAACAAGCAATTATAGTCATGCTCCGCATAACAATGTCCCAGTCACGGACAGACTGCCTATATGACGGTGGTCCCATAAGATTAGTGGTAGTCCCACATACAGCCTAGCTGTGTGGTAGACGATCCCATCTAGGTGTGTGTAAGTACACTCTATGATGTTCACACAATGATGAAATCGCCTAATGATGCATTTCCCAGAATGTATCCCCCCCCAAAAAAACAGAAAACCTCAGCAAAGAAACAGAAAGTCTCAGCTAAGAAACAGGGGATGTAAAGAAGAACTAAGTGGAAATTTGGGATCTAAAAAACACAACGACCAACATAAACAGTTCACAGGTTGGGCTCCATAGCTGAATAGAGGGAACAGAAGAAGGAATCAGTGAAACGGGGGACAAACAATAGGAAGCTCTCCCCTCAAAACCTAGAGAAAGAAGAGCAACATAAACCCAAAGCCAGCACAGGAAGGACATCAATAAACACAAGGCAATGGATGGATACAAATAAAGAGCAGAAATCAACGAAATTGAAAGCAGAAAAACAACAGAGAAAAGTCAATGAAATAAAAAGTGTGTTTTTTTAAAGATCAATAAAACTGACAGACCTCTAACAAGACTGATAAAAAAAAAAGAGAGAGAAGACACAAATTACCAACAACAGGAATGGAACAGGGGACATTACTACAGAACCCGAAGACATCAAAAGGTTAATATGGGAATCCTAGGAACAACTCAGCACACACATATTTCACAATGTCAATGGAATGGACTTGGGGATGGACACACCGCTGATGTGGCCCATCTATGGGTGGATGGACCTCAGTAAGAGGTCCACAGGGGCTCGGGAAGGAGGCTCAGGGTCACTGGGGCAGGAAATTCTGGATCCTGGCATGGTCTAGAAGGGAAGGGTTCAGAACCTGGATGAGCACATCCCCTAGTGAGGGGCAAGGCCAGAAGCAGGCCAGAGGGTCTTCTAATACTCAGAGCCCAGGACAAGGACCTCTCTTGTCCAGGTCTAAATATTGTGCTGATTAAAGATTTTCTTTCTATTGATAAGGGGATGACACTCAAAGATACAGAGGACTACTACGTTCTTGGGGCCAGAGTTAACACCCATCATGTAGGCTTATACGAGGTGCTGCAGCTGTTCCATTCATTATTTAACAAGCGTTTACAGAGCGCTTGCAATGAGCATGAGCTGGGCGAGGCTTACAGTCTAGTGGTAGAAAGAGACACATGAGGGCCCGAGACAGCCTGGGGAGAGAGGTGCCACCCACCTGCAGCATTGATATGAGCTCCACACACCATGGTGAGTTCACTGCTCTCCCCACACTGTCTCCATGTGGTCCCACCAAGGTCCACGGGTTTGCTGTGTCCCTAGATGTCTAGAAAATGTACCGAAGCCAGAGGGCTCTGCCTCCTCAATTCCTCATCACACATGTTGCCATGTGTCCTATGGACAGATAAACATTACCTGCATAGCTACTACGACATAAAGTTTTCCTTTTTATTGGCAAGGAAGTAAGATGGTCAGTGTCTCACTGAGGTGGGTTAATTAGAACATCCCAGTACAGGGTTGGGAGCTGACCATCAGGGATTTTCCACCTGCGGTTATTTCTTCAACAGCTGTTTGTGTTTAATTACTTGCTCGTCTACCCCCAGGTGGGAGTGAAGGTTCTGCTGTGAGCAGAGGGAGAGTGCTCTATGGAGGAGGTTTGGATTCCTGACAGCTTATTTAGAAACGAAGCCAAAAAACACAGGCACAGATCAAGAAAACAGAGTCACGTGATCACCAGAAATGACCCAGCTTTCTCCCAAAGCTGCATCATCCACCACGTTCTCTAGGGCTCACTCCCAATTTTAGTTTTGGATGAGCTTCCATCATCCCCCTGCAATCCACAGGCTGTCCTGCCTCCTTGGCACACACCTCTGGGGCAGCACCCACGCTTTCCCAACACTGAGTTTTATTCCCTACCCTCGTCCAAGAAGACACCTGACATTCTGTCTCTTTTCAAAGTGCAGGGTCCTAGCTCCATAGGCTGACCTCGTGGGTAGGTGGATTCCCATAAACCAGAAGAACAGAACAAAGCCATGGCTGGTTTTCACATCTGAGAAAGTGTGAAGTTTTTTTAAAATCATACTTGATTGAATAAAATGAGGAGAAAAAGAAATCTAAGGGACACCGAGGGGGATGAGAAAGCAGACTCCTATGAAACATTGGTGAGCTATCTGTGCAGACGGACTGTAAAGAAAAAACAGTGGGAACAGCTACTGCTTTCTGCCCTGTTCTTTTAAACAATTAATGTCTAGAGATCTGGGTCATTGCCCGGGGCAGAAACACAAAAACATTCATGCGTGATGTGGAGGGAGAGCAAAGAATGGAAATATCTAGGAGGGGCTGAAAACACAAAAAGAACAAACAACAAACGAATCATGAGTCCTGGAAGCAAAGTCATTCCTGACCCGATGCAGCCATGTGTTCAGATTCACTATAGAAGCAAAGTAAAAACCACAAAACTGAGTTTGGTGAAATATTCAGAGCGAAACCAGAGGCAAAGAGTAAATGCATCTTGCCTGTCATATCCTGGAGGTCAATTTTGGTCGTGTTATTTGTAGAGGTGATTGGTGTCATGGTGTGATGTTCCAAAAATAGAGGACGTTGACCAGCTCATTAGTGCACCAATCACGGTCAGCCAGTCACCATATCCTAGCGATTTTTTCTACAAAATCACTCTGTTGTCACCCACATGAACCCATCACTGTTGCCATTGCCCAGTTCAAAGCCTCACTGTTTCCTGCCTGAACTCCCACAGCAGCCTGTCGGATCCTGCCTCTCCCTTCCGGTTTATCTCAAGAATTCTAGTCTTCCTGACACCCTGCTCCAATCAAGTCAATTCCTTGGCCAGTCTTCTATGATGGATCCTTCCTGCCCGTCACATGAAGTCTAATTCCAGCCCCCTTGACACTATAAGGTTATCCTCAACATCCTGCGGTGGGCGGGCTGGGAGGGGCTTGTACTCAAGTTTTGTTTGTGTGCTACTGGCTTCAAACATGGAACACATTCTCACACTGAAGCAGCATTTGGAATCATGCTTGGGTTCTCATGACAAACCACAGAAAAGCCACCTGACTCAGAGCTGAGCTCTGGTCCTCTAGGTTCAGGTCTCGGGAAATCACAGCCATGAGATGGACGATGTAGGAGGGAAAGAAAATAGTTTATTTACTAGTCTGTTTTGGGTTGAATTGTGCCCCACCCAAACGATACGTTGAAGTCCTAACCTCCAGAACCCGTGAATGTGAACTTATTTGAAAATAGGGTCTTCGTAGATGTCATCAAGCTAAGACGAAGAGGAGGCAGAGATTGGGGTGATGTGTCTACCAGCCAAGGAGCACCAAGGACTGCCCACTGCCCTGGAAGCCAAGAGAAAGGCATGGGACAGATTGTTCTCCAGAGCCCTTAGAAGGAACCAACACTGCTGACACCTTGGTTTCAGACTTCTGGCTTCCAGACTGTCAGAGAATGAATGTCTGTTGTTTAAGTCACCCAGTTTGTGGTTCTTGGTTATGGCAGCCCTGGGAAGCTAATATCTGGCCCATGGCAAATTTTTGTCAAAAGGCAAAATTTGGCTTCAGCACCCTGTGTTGAGCCCCATGTTCTAGATTGTTCTCTTCAGGCCCAGGGCCCAGGCCTCATGCTGCCCTTGCCACTTGTGCAGTGGCTGTCCCAGACCTGGCCTTGTGCCCCACCATGTGCTTCTTTCTCTTTGGATCCAGCCAAGGGACTCGATAACACAAACACCAAACCACATCAAACACAGTGGTTTAGTAACAGCCCTGCACAAAGCCCTCTGCATCGTGACAGTGAGGAAGGAAAGGACAATGAATACTGGGCAGCGGGGAACCTCGTGAGGGAGGCACATGGGAGATTGCAGAGTGCTTCCTCCGGGGCCCCCTCGGTTAACCTGAAGCTGGAAACAAGAGTCCAGTGCAATCCCTCCTCTTTGCCCTTCTCTCCACCTTGGCTCAGAGAAGGTAGGCAAACTCCACTTCAGTAGGTGTCAGGATACTATCCTCTTGAATCACAGTTCTTCTGGTGCATCACACAGGTGGACACGTGAAGACCACCGAGGAAGCTTGACCAGCCCTCCATCAGCTGCCTTTTTAAAAGGAGTATACTTGAGTAGGAGGTGGGCAAAATGGGTGAAGGGGGTCAAAAAGTACAGACTTCCAGGGGCTGGCCCGGTGGCATAGTGGTTAGGTTTGCACACTCCGCTTCAGCAACCCAGGGTTCATGGGTTTGGATCCCAGGTACAGACCTACACACTACTCATCAAGCCATGCTGTGGCAGTGACCCACATACAAAGTACAGGACAATTGGCATAGATGTAAGCTCAGGGCAAATCTTCCTCACCCCCCAGCCCCCCAAAAAAGTGCAAACTTTCAGTTATAAAACAAGTCCTGGGGATGTAATGTGCAACATGGCAACTATAGTTAATAATACTGTATTACATGTCTGAAAGTTACGAGCAGATCTTAAAAGTTATCACACACACAAAAAATGTAACTATGTGTAGTGACAGATGTTAAACAGACTTATCATGGTGATCATTTTGCAATGTATACAAATATCAAATCATTCTGTTGTACACCTGAAACTGGTATAATGTTATGTCAATTAAATCCCAGTGAAAAAATAACTTAAAAAATGAAAAAGATTATATTTATCCAGGAGACTAAATCTGTGAGAATAGCCCAGAAATTGCTGGAAAAGAAGACTAACGAGAGGCAGCTTATCCTAGCAAATATGAAAATATAGTATTAAAAATAGTATGAAAATTGGCAACAAATTTTTGGGTATGACAACAAAAGCACAAGCAACAAAAGCAAAAAATTAATAAATGGACTACATGAAACCAACAAGCTTCCGCATAGCAAAAGAAATCATCATCAAAATAAAAAGGAAACCTACTGAATGGGAGAAAATATTTGCAAACCATATTATCTGAAAAAGGGGGAATATCCAAAATATATAAAGAATTCATATAATTCAACTGCAAAAAAAACAAACGATCCGATTAAAAAATTTGCAGAGAAACTAAATAGATGTATTTTTAAAGAAAATATCTAAATGGCCAACAGGCACATTTAAAAGGTACTCAACATCACTAATTATCAGGGAAATGCAAATCAAACCACAATGAGATATCACCTCACACTTGTTAGAATGGCTACTATCAAAAAGACAAGAGATAAGTGTTGGTGAGGATATGGAGAAAAGGGAACCTTTGTGCTCTGTTTACGGGAATGCCAACTGGTTCAGTCACCAAAGAAAACAGTATGGAGGTTCCTCAAAAAATTAAAAATAGACCTACTATATGATCCAGGAATCCTACTTCTGGGTATATATCCAAAGGAAATGAAATGAGGATTTCAAAAAGATATCTGTACTCCATGTTCATTGCAGCATTATTCACAATAGCCAAGATATGGAAACAACCTAAGCATCCTTCAAAGGATGAATAGATAAAGATGTGGTATATGTATACATACAATGGAACATTATTCATCCACAAGGAAGAAGGAAACCCTGCCATTTGCGGACAATGTAGATGAACCTCGAGGGCATTATGCCAAGTGGGATAAGTCAGATAGAAAAAGACAAATATTGTATGATATCACTTATACGTGGAATCTAAAAAAACCAAACTCACAGAAACAGAGTGTAGAATGGTAGTTAGCAGGGGCTGGGAAGTGGGGGAAATGGGGTGATGTTGGTCAAAGGGTATAAACTTCAGTTATAAGATGAATAAGTTGTGAGGATATAATGTACAGCATGGTGATTATAGTTAATAACACTGTATTGTATACTTTAAAGTTGCTAAGAGAGTAGATCTTAAATGTTCTCACCACAGAAAAGAAATGGTAATTAGGTAACAGGATGGAGGTGTTAGCTAACCTACGGAGGTAATCACTGTGCAAAATGTAAGTGTATCAAATCAATATGATATACACCTTAAATTTACACAATATTATATGTCAATTATATCTGAATAAATCTGGGAAAAAATAGTATGAAAAGGCAGATGAATGAAACAGAAAAATCCAAAGACAGATCCAGGTATATGTAAGAGTTTAGGACATAGGTGATATTTGAAGTCAGAATAGCAAGGAAAGGTGATTAGAGAAGAATACGTGAACAATTTGGAAAAAATAGTTAAATCCGTAGGATATACCTTACAATTCAAAATGCCTACAATACAATTCAAAAGTCTAAATGTGAAAAACAAACACTAAAGTACTAGAATAAAATAAGGCTGAGTGTTTATGTCATCTTTTGATGATGGATGCAACTTTTCTAAGCATGAAATCAAGACTAAATTGAAAACTTTTGGATGTCAAGACACTATAACCAAAATTTAAGTAACCTGCAAAAAAAAAAAAAAATTTGCACCATGTATAACAAAGAGTTAATGTGCCACATAAAGACCTTATACAAATTACTAAGAGAACAATGAAGCTTCTAAGCTGAGCAGAAGGACCCGGTGGGGGAGGGACTGGCATTTCAGGATGGAGAATAGGCGAACGGACAAAGTCTGGGAGGAGACAGAAAGAGGACAAGGGTGGATGTTCAAGCACAGTGGGGTATGGGAGGGGAGTGGGAGTGCTGAACACGTAGAGCTGATCTAAGTTCCAGAATGTTCCAATAATACTAATTCGCATGCTGGAGATGCCCCAGGGATTTCACAGCAGGCCTTTCATAATTAACTTGTACTTGGGGCAGGTATATTTGATATGGATTTTTCACTGATGGTTGCTTCATTGATTTATTTGTCAAGTTTCTACAAAGACAAAAACAGCTTTGTGAGTCAGCCTTCGCTTCCCCTTCATAGCTTCCTTAGTCACAGGCACAGAGGGAGCCAGTGAAGATCTTATCTGCCACAGGCTGCCACTCAGACCGGCAGCTGGCCTTGGGAGGAAGTTAATGCCCAGACGTTCTTCAGAAAACAGCGCTCAGCCTTATTCATCAGGCTGTACCTCAGTCTCCAAGAGGACACCTAAACCAACCCACCAGGAAAAACTAAAAGCCTTTGAAAATAATTTTCCCTTTCAAAACACAAAGCATTTCATGCTTGTTTGAATAAAATTAATAATCTTAAGGCCACATCAAAATCTAAGCCAATATGTATTGACTTTTTAATCAGACAATAAAATACAAATGTATCTGAAAATGCAAGATGAAAGAGTTTGTGCAAACGTTCCTTTTAAAATGAGCAGAATAACTTGACCCCAAAACATCCATTAATGAGCATATGTTCCCGAGAGTAACTAGCAAATATTTCAGCACAGAGATATCTCACGATCTCACCCACCGTGTATGATTCCTGCACGCTCACACACGTGACAGACGTGACATCAACTTGGCAAAGACTTGGAGATCAGTTATGTCTCAATAACGACCCTGAGTTCATGAAAAGTGAGATCCGGATATTTCTAAACACACTAAACAGATCTTTCACCTGATAACAAAATTGGAGGATGAGAAAAAAGGTTGATCAGGTGAAAAATCCCGCCATTAGATTTTTTCTTTCTTGTATGTGTGTCTGTGTACATGTGCAGATGTGTATGCATGAATAATTGGACATTTGAAAGTTAGTAAAAATTGCAGGAAGCCAAAAACTTTGAGGACTGTCCACTAACCACGAAGAAGAAATCCCCAATATTTTGACCAGAGGCTGACAATGAAAACAAAGCCAATAGATTATGGCAGCAGGCATCAAAATTTTCCTGTAGAGGGTCAGAGGGTAAATACTTTAGGGGCCACCAGACTCTGTCACAAACCCTCAACTCTGTCACTGCAGCAGGAAAGCAGCCAGAGACAACAGGGACATGAATGAATGTGGCTGGGTTCTTATTACACTTCATCTACGGACACTGAAATTTGAGTTTTCGAGTGTCATGAAATACTCTTCTTTTGATTTTTTTCTAGCCATATAAAAATGTAAAAGTCATTCTTAAAAATCATTCAAGGACCATACAAAGATGGGTGGTGGGCTGTGGTTTGATGATGCTGGACCATGGTGCCTCCAGCCCTTGAGGGTCAACCAAGGGCGACCATTTCCATGATGAAACGGAGAATGAACCACAGCCAACCTGTGGAAGTAATTCCAGAGGGACCAAGAGGAGAGCACTGGCTCCTTCCTGGAGAGAGGTGCTGGGGCCAGAGAGCCGGCTCCCCACCGTGGTCCTCCCACTGGTCTTCCTTTCCTGGTCTATTTGTTTCTGCCTGATCCTCAGATACCACTTCCTAAAATGGCCCCAGGCACTCACAGAGTCCTCTTCCTGCTCCACATTTCACATAACCAAAACGTATGCCGGGTCTGATGCCACTGAGAACTTTAAATGAGTCTACACTTTTTTCAAAGTCAAGTATGTGCTGCCTCCTCTACCATGTCTCCCATTTCTCGCTGTCACTTGAACAACACAGTCTGTCTGTAGTGATCCCTCTGTGTATCCACTTCTATTTTGAATGATTTTCTCAAACCCCACAATGGATATTCTGAATCTGGCAGGAAAGGAGACTGTGTTTCCAGGGAAGCTGACCCAAGGCCACAAGTTTCAGGTGGGGCTCAGTGGAGCTGGCGGAAGCGCGTCTGCTGCCACGTGGATGCAAATAGTCGCTTCTACATTTCTGTTTCCTTATCCTTAACATGAGGAAGTTAGAACCCATGACTGCTGGAGTCCTTCCCAGCTCTGAAATTCCAGAGCTCTAAACGCTAAAGCTAAGGCAGGAGACTTGTCTGGGCAAGTTGGGGCTGGCACAAGGAAGGCAGTTAGCAGAACAATGGTTCTAAGATACTCAAGCATCATTGTTTATAATAGAAAAAAACAAAACCGTAAATGCCCATCTATAAGGAAACGGCTTAATATGCCATGGCACATTCCTGCTGCTGTTTAAAAGAATAATGATTTACCTCCTAGACACCCTGCTGAGTGGAAAAACAAGTTGCAGGTTATAATGGACCCTTTCAAAATGCTACTGTATATTTTATATAACCAAATGGAAGTTTCTGTAAATAAGAAGAAGACCACTCTGAAGATAGCTGCCTTTGGTAGGACAAGAATTGGGGTGGGAGTATTCCTCACGGTCTTAGTAGACTTTTGCCTTATCTATGTTTATATTTTTTATAAGAACATTATCTTCAAATAATAATGAAGAATAAATGGCACCTGGGATGTCTGTCATGTGCTTGGAGCTGCCCTAAGGCAGAAGTGGTTCAGGTTGATTTGGGAACCTGGCCCTAATGAACTGGCCTCTCCATTGGGACCCACAGCACCCTCAGGCTCTATCTCTGTCAGCACATCTCTCTGGAGCAGCCTCTCTGAGCAGAGTGGAGTCAGGGCAAGGATGCACAGCCCAGAAACTGGCACCAGCCCGCAGGACCCCACTCTGGTCCAGCTGGGAGCCCCTGGAGATGGACAGAGCCTGGGTCACGGTCAGTTGGGCCTGGGTGGTTGAGGGACCTTGAGAAATGGGAGAAGTGTATTGAATGGGGGCATGGGTGGACCTGGAGGACTTTGGAGCCCTGACAATCCCACTCTTGTGTTTGATGCAGAAGAAACTACAGAGCAGGCATCCAGGTCTGAGCTGTGCACTGGACTAGTGTGGGCTCTTGGGGACACGGGGTGGATTCTCTGAGCTTCAGTTTCCTCGTCTGGAAAATATGGATCATAATGACCACATTTATACTTCACACGGCAGATCTGGAAATCAATGACCTAATGTACAGGAACGCCAGCTGTAGACTCGACAGCTCTTTATACATCTGCAACAGAACATCGACTTCCTAAAAGCCTTTAAAATGTTGTAACACTAAAACTCTTGTTCCAGAGTAAAGGGAAGTCAATAAGAAAGAGCTGGCAGGTACGATACCAATACCCTCATCAGACAGGCAGAATGAAAAGGAAACATTGGTCAAGTTGGGCAGTTTATCAACGGATTAAACAAACGGTCTTGCAATACATGGAAAACTCACATGTTATCAGTCATTACAGGATGGCCATTCCTGATTGGGAGACCAGACTCTGGAGGCAAGATTGCTTAGATTCAAATTTCATGTCCACCTTTTACTAGCTGTGTGACTTTGGGCAAGTTACTTAACCTCTCTGCTCTTTAGTTTCCTCCTCTGTAAAACATAATGATAGTATCACCTCCTAAGTTGTTACAAGGATTAAATGAGTTAATACTTATAAACCACTTGGAACAGTGCCTGGCACATAGCAAGTGCTGTATAGTTACCTGTGAAATAAAGAAAGAGAACATAACCTTGGTCTTCACACCTACTACCAGGACATACACAGCTGAGACTATCTAGACTTTCTTTCTTGTACATTTCCAAGATGTTTTGTGACTAATTAAGCACATTCACACACAGTATTCCATGCGTGGCCTTGTGCCTCTCATCGCTCCCTGCTGCTTACCACTTGCTGTGTTGGTTGCTGGATACTTGGTAAGGCTAGGTTTTAAAGTACCTGTGAGAACGTCATTCATTCATTCATTCGTTTATTCAGACATCGCAAGGTTCTTTGCTGGGAGCTGTAGAGGACAGAACGTGATGGGAGTTACAGTCTTCATTTTCATGGTACTGATAACGGAGAAAGGAGATATGTTATCAGGAAGATATTAATGTTACAGGACCATGTGCACTCCCATTGTCAAATCTCTCTGCCCCTCTCGGGACAGACCTTGATTTTTTTGCAGTTGGACATAGCTTTTCATCCTAATTTCCAACTCTGTCTTTCTTTCATCATCCAGTGAAGATGATTACAAAGAGACTTGTGCCTCCAGCCCAGCGTCCCGCCCCTCCCCTTCCAGGCAGGAGGCGTATGTGGCCATAGCCCTTTGCTGCGTTTCTCCATTCTCCAGTCCTCCCTCACTAGGGATTTCTCCAGGGTGTTTGTCTTTTTAAAAAAACTTCTAGAAGACCTAGCTTTTTAAGTGGCTCTTTCTTAAAAGAAGAGTTCTAGTTTTCTGAGCAAAAATCACAAATGAACCTGCCAGAGCTTCTTAAAAACAAAACGAGGGGCGGGCCCGGTGGCATAGTGGTTAAGTTTGTGCACTCTGCTTCGGCGGCCTGGGGTTCACGGGTTCGGATCCTGGGTGCAGACCTACACACCACTCACCAAGCCATGTTGTGGCGGCGTCCCACATACAAAATAGAGGAAGATGGGTATAGATGTTAGCTCAGGGCCAATCTTCCTCACCAAAAAAAAAAAAAAAAAGATAGCATGCTGTGGAAATGTTTTGCTGGACAGCAACAGAATTACCCGAACCAGGAGTTTAATGGAAGCCCCTTCTCTGTCTTGCAACCTCTGTCCATCAGCTAAGCCATTTGCCTTCAGGAACCACCAACTCAGGGAAGAAAGGAAAGTGTCGAAGTGAGTCTCTGAGCCAGGTCCTTCTACTCAAAAATAGCCCAGTTTCTATTACTCTGTCTGTGAGGATGCCACCATTTCTGCGAAATATTAGCTACCCATATAGAGTCATTAGAATAGTCAATTTTATTCAGAATGTCATGGCAAAGTAAATATAAAATATAGTAGGAAAATATAATCAGTACAAAATTGTAATCAAAATATAATATAATCAGGAAAAAAAACAGAAATATAAGCAGAATAAATCAGTAGGTGCTAGTCTTCTCAGAGTTATGGAACACTGGATTGTCCAGAAAAGCACTTTACATTGCGGAAATTGGTTAAATAGATGTAGGGTACTGGTTCAGAAGGTCCAAATACTTCATTCTAAATTCTAGCTCTGTGTTCCAACCACTGTACCATGCTGCCTCTTTCCAAAGGCACGTCAGGACATGCGCTTGGAGGTTACAGAGCCCACTTCTCTTTTTCCTCAAGGGGAAGGAGAGGTTGAAAAGACATTCAAAGCAGAAGCATGTTTGGTAAGGTCAGGCAGACACTCAACAAGGCAGATAACAATGATGAAGAAACGGTGGAGCCGCGGGGAACGGGGAGACAGAGGCAGAGCTGGTAGGAGGCCTCACCTCATTTGATTTTCCCTCTTTTGGTCGTGAGGACAAACAGGTCATGGTTCTATAAATACCGTCGTCCACATCTCCAGGGACCGGCAGACCACTGGGGTCACACTTCTGAGCTCAGCATCACCTCTCAACCATCGGATGGGGGCAGAATGCTCATTCGATTTTGAGTTCATCATTGCCTCTTTTATCATCCTTTCTCTGGAGTTCTAGAAGAAAAACACTGTGACGTCTTTCAGTTGGGGCTGCCTGAGTGTGCAGTAGATGGAAAGCTTTTTCATCTTCTGTGATCTCATCCTCCGAAGCATCTGACACTGTGCTTCTCTGAGTGAAGCACAGCATCCCTTTTTGAGATTTGACTTTTTTGGGGGCTATTCTGATTTTACTTCCAATTATTCTCCAGTTTCTACAGGATCCACCAATTTATTTTCAGCTCATTTCTGGGCTAATTTTATTTACTCTTTTGTGAGCAACTCCATCTCCGTGTGTCCACGTGACTCCTCGTGGCTCCACGTGACACCAACACTTCCAACATCGTCCATCCCTGTACTTGGCTCCTCATGAAGGTCTCTAAGCTGACTGCAGTATTCAGGGCCTTTCCTCCTAGGGGGAATTACAGAACTGTTCTGTAAAGACGAGCAGGATAATACGTCTGAGTAGGGTCCAGATGAAATTGTCCAAAAACCAGGGCTGAGCTGGGGAGGTGGGTCTTAACTTGGACCCCGCCCAGCAGGAACAGCGTGGGCTGCGGCCGAGCGTCCTGTGTTCGAGGCTGTTTCTGTGCTTATCAGCCCTGGCTCATTGCAGCACCTCCAAGTTTTCACTCTGAGAAAATAAAGCACTAACTCCTCAGGACCAACTAAGGCGCCATGTGGGAGCCGACATACATACCCTGTATGTACACATGTGTATGATACATACATGGGGAGAGAGAGAGAAATCCACACCCTGAAAATAGGCTATACCTGCCTTTCAAGTAGCCATAAAGCATATTACAGATATGTACTCTGATTTTTTCCTCAATCATTTCCTAAAAGTAGAATTAATTTAGACCATAGTTTCTGATCACAGTGCAACAACTGAGAAATAATGCTCTTACTTTTGTTGATTTTCTTGCTGTTACTTGATTCCAGCCGCCACCTTGAAGCACCGACCCCGGCTGTGCACACGAGTCTGACTCTGGGGTGAGGAGAGCGGCGGAGGCAAATTTCTCCTAACGGAGTTGAGATCGATTTCCTAACTTGGTGATTGTTTTTCTTCTTGTATTTTCTGCAGCTTTTGCTTCAGGAGCTTGGATGCTATGTGATTTACGGCATTCATGATGGTTAGACCTCCACTGTAGATGGGCCCTTATCATCCCAGTAAGTGCCCTTAATGCTTTTTTCTTGAATTTAACCTTGTTTTTCATACTGCAAACTTTGCTTCTTTGTCCATTTGAAATCCTTTTAGTCCAGACTTTTAGAGTCAATCTTTCACAGATATGTTATTTAGGATGCAATTTTTTATACAAATAGTTTTGTTTTTTAAGTCAATCTGAGAAGTATTTTTAATTTGTGTTTACCCCGTTTATATGGTTTGAAACCATCACGATGCTGGGCCTCAGTTTTGCTGTCTTGCTTCATCTTATGTTTCCTGTCTTTTCTGCTTCCTTGTTTTCTGTCTTGTTCCATGTGGCCTGTTTTCTTAGTTTTGTGTGTGTTTCTGTTCTCTTAGCTTGGACCATCTATAGCTTGTTTTAATTAAAAAGTTTTATGATAAATGGAAACGTCTATCCCTTGACGCATCAACTTGATGCAGACTCCCTTAATAACCTCGTATGAAAGACAAACATGCTCGCTTACCTCCCCCACGCCTTTCATTTGGGTTTATCAAATTACAATACTTAATTCTCCTAGTAATTCAATATCTCTACGCTTGGCTTATCAAGCTGAAATACTCTCTCCTGACTCGTTGCTCTGCGAGTTGAGGAAATAGATGCAGACTCTCCCACCTCATCTTCTACCATCGCAGTGTTTGCTTATTATTATTTTACGTGTTTACAGTCGATAACATTTACATTCTCCTCTGTAACAAAATCCCCACAGTTATGTGGCTTTGGTTCAATATTTAAATAGACTCAATGTTTTCTTTTTCCCGTGGCTTTTCCATTTATCTTTTGGTTTGTAGACTTGGTTAAAAAAAAAAAAAAGGCTTACTGTTGCTCCATTATCTGATTTCTCCTATATTTAGAAACGTCTCAATTTTCTTTATCTTTGAAGACAACGTTGGCTCAGTATTAAATTCTTCTGTGCTACGCCACATGATGTTTTCTCTTTTAAACATTACATTTGGAAAAAAACTATATGTATTACAATATCCTAAATTCTAGAATTTATTTTTTATCTTTGTGTATTTATAATGTATTAAGATGAACAATTATCATTTGTTGAAATGTATGACTGAAAATCATCTGAGATAATCTCAAAATTTAGATAATGATTTAAGAATCTCACATATCAACAGAAAAATATTCAAACTTGCATTTAATTTTAAAAGTTGATGGTGAATATGATCAATTCGCAGCTTGTTTCAATATCCTATAATGAGCAAAAATTGTTTTAGCTTTCCTAAGACCTAGATCTTGTTAGATGCTCAAATTGCCTTTTATGTCTGAGTATGTTAATGAAAGCAAAATATTTGCAATCACTTTTAAAATATCATCACAGAATTAATCTAACAGTGATGGGTAGACCACAATCAGAGACGTCAATCCTCTATTAAAGTATGTTACAAAATCCTAAAGGTAAAACTGGATCTTCTGAGTGAAAATGTGCTATGAACACACTGAACTTGGCTGTGATGGGCTGTGCATTTCTCTCGATCCCTGACTTCAGGACCTACATAGAGAAGTCAGGGTTTGCTTTTACAAAATGTCCGTTTATGTATCAAGCTTTCATTCAACCTCAGAATCCAACAGTCCTGCTCCTCTGCTGTTGAGTAGTTTAAAGCAGAAAGGAGGTAACAGGAGGGAAGGCGTCTCACAGAGGTGAGGGAGGAAACGAAGGGCAGGAAGGGAGCAGGGCCAAGAGCATCTGGGCACGGTGGTGGAAATGCAGGGGGAGAAGCCAGGGCCCCAGTGGTTTGCCCCACGGGTAAAAAGAGACGGCTGGACGTGCCAGGCGTGCATGTCATGGCGGGACAGTCAGGCTGGAGAAAGGCCGGATGGCACGCTCGCCTCTTCATCGGGTCTCTTTATGTATTTGGTCTCCAATTTGTCTGAAGCACTGTCAGACCAGCCTCCCTTCCTGCCACTTGTCCTAGAAGCGCTGACAGGTGGCCAGAGTAAAACCAACTTAACCAGCATCCTCCGCTCGCTCTCACCTGATGACCAAGGCTCTAGAAACTAGAAGCCACAAAGCATGAACATCATCAGCTTGCACATTCTGCACCCTAGACTCTTCTAGACTCTTCCATCCCATTTCTACCTGCATTGCACCACTCTGGCCACTCTTGATTCTGTTCTGTCCCACCCCTGGGACAATAATCCACTGATACCCCTTCAAGTCATAATCCCCCTGAGTTCTCCTTCTCCTCGCTGTTAGCTCTAATGGTCTACGTTTACTCCCCCATCTCACTGCCCACTCACCCCGCACACTCAGCAGGACTTGACTTTAATCCCACCTTTCCAGAAAGCCCTCATCCTGGCCTCCAATGGCCTCCCCTCCGTCAAATCCCACATCTCTCCTCAGCCTCGTCCTCTCGACCTGTCTGTCATCCGCTCCTCGTTCTCATCCTTCAGCCTCACCATGCCTTTCACCATCTCAGTCCTTTACGGTCCCTGCCCTCCCGGGAGTGTACCCTGCTGCTCTCCTGGTAACGTTCATTCGGTGGGGTGGCTTTTACCCCCACTTGCACATTAAAAATTCATCTTTTCCCCTCAAGCCCTAACTGAAGTCCTAAGTACTAGAATCTGCGTCTCTAGATGTCACCTGGAGACTCAGACAGGAAGAAGGTGCCTCAGAAACCTCAAAAACAACACGTCTGACACTAAATTCACCATGTTCTCCCCCAAAATAGATCTCCTATCCTAAGGTGCATCAGTGTTCCCACTCACTCAGGCTAAAGACCTGAGTATAATTTTTGACTCTTCTTTCTTTCTCACCATCGTATTCAATTAGTCATAAACCCTTATCAAATCTACCTGCAAAGTCTCTCTCACACACTCATCTCCCCCCAGCCCCCGGCAATGTTTTCCTCCAGGCTCCTCTCCTTGGCTGGGCTCATCCCTTCTGCATTGACCAGAGGGTGGAGTCCAGATTCCTTTGTGCCTGGAATAAGCAAGCGCTCAATCAATATTTGCCAAATGAATGAACTGAATGGGTGTGAAATTTGGGGACAATAAACCCCAATCTGCATCTATCTCCACTCAACCTCCAAATGCTCAGAAATTGAAAGCCCGTCCAAGTGGACTCTTCCCAGCAGCTTCTCTGTCACTTCAGCTAACTTTGCCCCACTCAGCTGACCCACCACCACGAGGCAAACAGCCTGCACTAGGCAGGCTGTCTGGTTCACACTCAGACTGCAAGGTCTTGGCCAAGAAGGACCCAGACGAGCTAACAGCAAAGAGAACCGTTTCTCTTTCCTTCAGCAGGTTCCACTTGCACGTTTATAAACAAAGAAAACCATTTTTTAATATAAAGAAAAAGCTCTCCACTTGAAAAATGATGCTAAGCTTTCCACACAGGCATCTAACACATGAGGATGACCCTGACGAACCTCACAGGACTCATCATTCCCTAAATATTTAACTTGTTGGAGCATAACTGCAGATTGCTGCTCTTCCTGAAGCCTAATATAGGGGTGGATAAAACATAATATAAACCCAGTGGTTGCTTGTTATCTGATATGTGTCTTTATTAACATACTAAATAAAATTACAAGTAAATTGTTGGCAAGATTAGTTTTTCAAACATAAACATTTGGCATGGAAAATCATCGAATGTTGTGGATGTAAACAAGTAACCTAGTACACATCCAAAATTTCCAGAAAGAAAACAAGCTTTGCACATTATTTCTAATACATTTACTAGAAATTAAAAAAAAAAAAAAAGTTACGGGAACTTTCTAATCCTTCCCTCTTGACTGACTAGCCTGATAAGCTACTCCAAATCAACGTAGTCTGGGAGAAAAGCATCCTGAGTTTGTCAGGCTGTAGGATGATCAGACAGGAGAGCATAGAGGAAACAGAACTCTTATGTTTTAAACCATCCACGTGCCTAGAAGCTTACAAGTGGAAGAAAATCGTTGAGTTGTGTCCCCCCCGCCAAAGGATATTGAAGTCCTAACCCCCAGAACCTCAGAATGTGACCTTATTTGGAGATGATCAAGTTAAAATGACGTCATTAGGGTAGGTTCTAATCCAATATGACTGTGTCCTTATAAGAAGGGGAGATTTGGATACAGACACGCACAGGGAGAATGCCACCAAAGGCGGGAATTGGGATGAAGCTCTATGAGCCCAGGAACGCCAAGCAGGGCCAGAAGACCACCAGACCACCAGAAGCTGGACAGAGGCCTGGAACAGGTTCTCCCTCATGGCCTCAGAAGGACCCAATCCTGTTGACACCTTGATCTGGGACTTCCAGCCTCCAGAACAGTGTGACAGTAAACTTCTGTCATTTATGCCGCCCAGTCTGTGGTGCTCTGACACGGCAGCCTGAGCAAAGTAATACAAAAATGAAATAATCGTTTGTGAAACCTGACTTTCAAAAAGTTCTATCAGTCCAAGCTTCCTTTGCTCCCTGTTCCCCACCTCCCCTTTCCTCCTGATCTGCGTGCCGGACCTTCCTACCCACGTCCAAGGAGACTAAACACAGTGCTGTGGATTGAGTCAGAGGCCACGGGGCCACAAGCCAACAGGCTGCCTCAGGCCAGGCCACTCTCTCAACCCCTGGTGTTCAGACCGACCTTGAATCGTCTGGCTCCAGCTAGGCTAAGAGTTGCCTCCGTCCTGCTCTTGTTTATGGGTCCACAGCCCCCAGGGCCACAGTGTCCAAGAGGCCAGGGACCGGCCCAACTGCCTGAGCTGAGGGAAGGAGCACGGCCATGGGGCATGCTTTCCTAGCTCCGAGGCCTCACTAGGGGGATCTGGATGGTGAGGTGCGCTCCCCACAAACCACTGTCTATGTCTAAAATCTGTTTAGGGCCAATCAATAGACAACGGGTCTGGGCCTAGGAGACAGTTCTACTGAGACACTTTTGGAGAGAAGTTTGACAGCACCAAATAAAATCGGAAAAGTCCTTCTTCTGTGACTCAGAGATTCCTCTTCTGGGCACGTGGGGAGAGAGAAGGGAAGAGGGAGACCCTTGCAGATAGGCGCTGAATGGTCTTTGCAGCAGTTTTTATCATAAAAAATCAGAAACATTCTCAGGGTGGAATGCCACGCAGCACTTAAAAGGAACAGACCACAGCTGCAGGTAAATCTTAGAAATTGAAGGCGGAGTGAAACATTCAAGCTACAGAACCACACATCATGGTTTTATTTATATACATTTTAAACTATATAAAACTATTCTATATAGCATTTTTAAATAAATACATATTCTTAACAAAAAGTACAGAAATGGTCTGGAAGGTGTCATACCAAATTCCTGTTGGCTGTGGCTGTTGAGGAGGCAGAGAGGGAGTGGGCTAGGGAAGAAATAATAAAGTTAAAATACTTTTTGCGAAGATTTTAATTATTTTTTCTTTTCCTTTTTGTTTTACTAAAAGAAGAAAGACGAAGAAAATATGCTACCATGTTAATATATCAAACTGGATGCTGGGATCCTGGTGTCTGTCAAAAGTTTCCCGAACTTCTCTATAGTTGTATGGTTCCCTCCAAAATATCCAAATTAAAAGAAAAAATTCTTATGAGCCATTGGGATAAAGTAGCTCTCAGAAATATCCCAAGTCCACCCCAAAGCCAGCTGCTGTGGGATCGAATCCTCCGAGGCCGTCGACTATACAGGAAAGAGCTGGTCAGTCACGGGACCTCACAGACTAAGCTTGACCTGGGCTGGCCTCTGGCAGGCCGTGACCCCATCATGCGCCACGAGCTCTGGCTCAGGGAACCAGGAATCATGACACCTTGTCTCAGGCGTCGCTGTGGGAGTTAACAGGGTTTGCAAACAGATACCTATCTCAATTCCATTCAGCAAACATTACTGTTCTATGTTCCAGGCTGTTGAATAATCAATAGTAATTGAGGACGGTGCCGTCTTCAGGGGAATTGCTGTCTGAGGTGTGGAAATCACAGGGGCTCCACCAAATTATATTCAGTACAGAGAGGCCGTGGGAGGCCCAGCAGAACCTCTTCCTGGGAATACTGGGGGTGTCTAGAGCATAGGAGTGAGGCAGGACACGCAGGGGATGTGCAGACAGGTGGCATCAGGCCTGGAGGGTCTACTCCTGTCCAGTCTCTGTTTAGACACACATCCCTGGTTGGACCCTCACTTCTCAGGTCAATCCTACCCCGGGGGTGTCTATTACTATGGACACATGACTCTGCTTTTAGTGAGTAACCCAGAAGTTATGCTTACCTGGGATTTCTCAGGATGCATAACCTCGAACTCAGTCACTTAACACTCCTCAGAAACCATCATGGACAGATCAGCGAGTCCCATGAACACTTTCTGTCTTCTTCCCAGAAAATGCACCCCTATGCCTTCACCAAAGGCCGCATCTATCTCTGGAGGTTCAGGACCCTCCTCGGGGGGCTTTAACGAGCCTGGGGGCAGGAAGCCCTGTTTTGGAGAAGGGTAAGCCTGCACCCCTGGCCAAGCCAGACCACCCACATCAATCTGCACCTTGAGGAGTCCGTATGGAGTTACACTGGATGTGAGGTTCTCAGTCTAACCGGGGAGGGACATTAAAGGAAAAGTCTGCTGACATGAGGCTGCAGGGTATTGTTAATTGGGCTGTTCCTAAAGGCACAGATTGTTTTCTTTACAGACCCAAGGGAGTGAAGTCTACCCAGTCAGTAACAGGAGTAGTCTGAGTTACCGCCATCAGCGTATTGCTTGGAGATTACGAATCGCCTAATTAATTGGGATGTTCTCTTTGCATTGTCATCTAGGAAATTTGAAGGCAAACAAGAGTGACTATATATCTGTTCCTAAAACACAGAGACCCCGACAGTATGAACTGTGGACACTGACCTCACGCTGTTATTATCTGATCTTTTCTCATCTGATCGTGCACTCATCCTGGTCTCGTCTGATCGTGCACTTATCCTCCTGGTCTTGTCTTCATACGATACTTCTGACTTTATCTTGTAGCGTGGATTTATGTAAGCCAATGTCATTCTTTTTGGGAACAAGGTGTGTAAACATGCACATTTGGGTGTGGAGACATGGAGGTTACTAATTTCCCTTGAGGGGCGGATTCTGAGGAATGGCCGCAGCACAGCTTACAGATCAGTGGGTTCTAGAGCTAACTCAGTGGGTTCTCAGCTAACTCTGGAGCCAACAGGGGAAGTAGAGGCTGCTCCTGGAGATATGACCCCCCAGCTGCTTAGGAGAGTCAAGTGGGGAAGGTGACAGCCAGAGGGGAGTGTATGGTCCTAGGAAAATTTCTGGGTTTCTTTGTTTGTGAGAAAGGATTTGAGCCAGTTTATAGGCTGAATGGGGTGCACCAATAGAAAGAGAGAAACATGATGACACAGAGAGGTGGTAAAATGAAGAAAATAAAATTTCAGAGGACACTGTGGGGGTAGGGACAGAGTTGCCGCATTAAGGAGTGTTGACCTCAAAGAGGAAGAGAATTTCTCGTCCCCAGGGGCGACAGAGAGTAAGTGAAGGTGGGTCAAGGCAAAGATACTTCTGAGAGAGGGAGACAGGAAGTTGAGGTAATCTGATGGATCCCTCCTGTTTTCTCGAACAATAGGAGATGAGGTCATCCGTTCAGAAGTTGGAAGGGCCTTAATGAGAGAGTGGAAAGTTCAGGATGGCCACTGACAAGCGAGGAAGAGAGTGGTGCCCGGCTCCAGCTCAAGGATAATAGATATTCGCCCTTCCTCTTCTGACTGCTATTTTACCACACCCTTTAACAGGACCTGATCGCTCTTGCCACGTAGTTTTCTTTTTCTCTCTTTAGCAGAGGTCTAAGTTTTCAACAGGGATCCTTCCGAGTGAGGGTTTAAACCGAAATTGATTACAAACACGAGGTTTTCTCCCTAAGGGCCATCTACCAAAGCGGAAGACAAACGGGTTCTTCTTTCCGTATTCTGACTCTAGGAAATAAATATGTTAGCAGCAACTGCATCAACACCGTACACTTCAGGAGGATGGAATTACTCTGTGTTCACAAGCAGTGGCTAATAGTTGTGAAGTAGTTAGGAAGTTCTAGCCATCAGTTCTTTTATATGCCAATTAAAACACTCAGCCATTATTCATTAAGAACGTTGAGAAACCTAATGAATTTAAACACAGGTACATGAGGCCTGACAGTAGGGCGAGATTGACTGCCGTCAGGTTTATTGTCCCCGCGAAGCTGCACTTGTTCACCGTGAAGGAGCTCGCATGCGGCTGGGGTTTGGCACGCCCGAGCCAACGGGTGCCGAGCCCGGGCTAAGCCATGCCACGTTTTATTTATAAAGCGATCTCTCCTTCAGCGGCATTTAAATATTTTATAAATTTGGCTCATGAAATATTAAACAACCTCACCTTTCTCATGACAGTCTTTTCATACACAGAATGATAAACTGTGATGGATTCGGAAACTTCATCTCCCCTC